>NC_137787.1:94298989-94741489 GCF_963383645.1 Muscardinus avellanarius | reverse complement strand
AGACTTGCGTTCAAATCAATGCCCACAAAGTGCTATGTGTATGTATGTCATTACACTGTGAACTATATTATGATATGAGACTAAAATGCACCAATACAAGTACAAATAATATATAAAATATTCAAAAAATAAAATGTGAGACTCTAGAGTGAAAAAATCTGTGCTTAATCATCATCACTGTATGAAATGAATTTAGTGCTTTTTCTCTTTTTTCTGATTAGTTAAATAAAAATACCAATAACAAAAACTATATAATATCAATATAATCTATTTTTAATACTGCAAATTTAACCCAGAGGCATTCTACCTCTGAACTACACCTCAAGACTTATTTCAATTTTTACTTGGATATAAGGTCTCACAAATTTGCTGAAAGTTTTGCTAAGTTGCTGAAGCTGGTCCTGAACCTGCGATATTCCTGTCTCAGCCTCCAAAGTATTGGGATTACAGGTATGAGCCACCATGCCTGAGCTCAATATCACCTAATTCCAAGATTTTGCTGAGAACTATAAAATAATAGCTTGAATATTACATGAGCTCAGTTAACCTAATCATCTTCTCTTCTCTTCCTGTCACTCCAATTTCTGTTCTTTTACCATTTATGATCATTTCCAGGAAAGAACCTGATACATTAACTTAAAATTCCAAGCCTATATGTTCTCAAATAAAAATAAAAAAGGAAGCCTGAGTACAAATAAAGAATCTGAGTTTATAGTCATAATAAATATAGGAAAACTTTTTGGTATTATACCACCAAAGATATTTTATCATTTCTGTTATTGATTTGTAGTTACTCTTTATTATATTTAATAACCACATCTTCATCTTTCCTTGGCCCATATCTTTAGATAAAGCCTTCATTCAAACTGGCTGATCCAAAAAATACCAAAATCTGGTGACAAAGTGAATGATGAACAATAGACTCAGGAGAGGTAATATATCAATAGCTTCCTCCACATTTTACTCTTTTTCAGGAATGTTCTTCCCTATAAATTCTTCACAAAATTCATCAAAGAAAATATAACTCTAAAAATTACTCAATGACTTCTTCACCTTACAATTCTAATTGCGTTGGTGATGACCAACTTCTAAGTTTCTCTACTCAACATGGCTTCATGAAGAATCCTTTTCTTGGTAATTCCAAATTAGTTAAATAGAAATAGAAAATATAAATACATAGGTAAATGAACAATATCAAGTATAGTGTGGAAAATATGTATCCAAATACAGAAATACATCAAATCTAATCTATAGCTAAATATATGTTCCATGAAGATCTCAGGGCTAATATAGATACATTATAATGGTTATAATTTCATCAGTATATTAACTGACTGGCAACCTAGACTGGTAATTGCTTTATGGCTCTTTCTTATTTCCAACCTCTGTGATTGCTCTCTCTGCTTCCTGCGGCTATGCTCAGAGATCTATGCTCCCTGGCCTCACAGAGACTGATCTCAAATCTCCAAGAAAACTGAGAAAATAAATCTCCTTCCTCTAAATTGTGTGGTCAATTGTTTTGGATTATATCAAAGAGAATGTTGACCAAGAAGTACACTATGTGAAAACAGAGTACTTCTCTTCTATTTCTAAATAAGCACCGGTGTTCTATTGACTCAGAGCTAGTTTTCAGAAGGAAGAAAATTTTCACTTAAAAAAACACCCACTCTGTGTCAGATATAATGTAAATTATTTTCAGAAAAATTTTGCTTAAACTTCATAAAAACTCTATGATAAATATGTTCATTTTTTAGTCTAAAAATGAAAATTATGAAGATTTTTACACAGTTGATATTGCATGACCAGTAAACCATAATGCCAATTTATTTGCTGTTTTTTTCTTGCATCCTTCTATATGACTAATATGGAATGTATGAATCTATTTGACTATTTGGATGATTTTATATCCTTTTCAGTTCTGTCAATTTAATTAACTGAATGATTTTTCATGAGAATTTTTGAAACATGTTTATTCTATAAAGAAATGGCAGAATATTTAAAGGTCTTAAAAATATGTTCCCATTTTAACATTCAACTAAGCATAATTATTTGACAGAATATGAGGAAAGTGAGTTTTTAAAAACCTATATTGGAGCAAAGTGCAGTGGCTCATCCTTGTAATCCCAGTAATTGGGAAAGTGAGACAGAAAGATTACAGATTTGAAGCAGGTCAGTGATTATTCAGCAAGCATGTATTTCACAGTAGAAAATAGAAAGGAATAGAGGATATAATTCAGTTGTAAACCAACCCTAAATTTAATCCCCAGTCACAAAAATTACAAAACAATTATAGTGCAAAGGCAGAGACATTTTGTAGTAAAAATAGGTTTTAAGAAAGCTCAAAACGTGACAAATTTTTAGAAAGCATAACAATAGCAGGCTAGTTCTACTGTTTTAGCTTCAAATAAAATAACTATAATATACTTACACTTATAAACACATGCGCATGCACACAATTCTACTATATTGAACTGATATTCCCAAGATTATATTTAGAAACCTAAGAAAACAAATCAAGTCATCAAAATAATAAAGTCATCTTAATCCTTTATCTTCAGTCTCAAATTTCTTATGTTCTCCAGATGTACTAACATTGGCTTTTTTTTCTCTGCCAATGTTTAATAATGTTTGCTTTAGAGAAAATCCCCTTAGAGACAAATTGAACTGAGGTTTCCAATAGAAAATTTGTCAGTAAGAATCTGTGTGGTTGGTTGCTAAGTGTAGAACTGCAGCTAGGATGGCAGAAGTTGGACAATTTTACCTTCTCCTCACTGACATTTACCTGGAGAACGGAAGGTACAATCTTCACCTGAAACTAAAAGCATCTTAAAAAAGGTATTGATCATTTAAAATATTATACCACACACACCATTAAAAACATTTTTGAAGGAAAAAATTAGATTGTAAAATTATTTGTATTCATTCGGCAGACATTCACATACCAGTAACCACTCTTGTTATGGTGTCATTTGCAAACTATTTGTTCCACATTAAGCAAAATATCATCTCCACCTCAGTAGGAGATCTTGGTGCTTAATTACCTTGGTCCTTTCAGAATATTTGCAAATGTTTTGTCTGCTTCCTGGTAGGAAGGGAATCCCATTTCTAATGTGATTAAATTCTTAGAAAGTTTGCTTTGACTCTTGAAAAATAGATCATGTCTCTCCTGAAATATTCTCTAAAGATTTTCTTTTAAAATACTTTTATTGCCGGGCATGGTGGCGCACGCTTGTAATCCCAGCATTTGGGAGGCTGAGACCAGAGGATCGGGATTCGCGGACAGCCTCAGCTACTCAGTGAGGCCCTCTGCAACTCAGTGAGACCCGGTTTCAAAATAAAGAATAAGAAATAGGGCAGGAGGTGTAGCTCGGAGGTCAAATGCCCCTGGGTTCCATCCCCAGACCCGCCAAAAAAATAAATCAATAAATAAAATAAAATAAGATACTTTTATTGGTGCATTGTAATTATACATCATGGTGAGATTCAAAGTGATACATTAATACATTCATACATCACGTGTTATATTTTCCTCTATATATTACCCCAACATCTCATTAACTGTAGAAACACAAAAACACACATCATTTTTTTTTTTTTTTGGTACTGGAGGTTGAACCTAGAGGCGTTCTAATTTTGAGCTACCCTCCCAGTGCTATTTTATTTTTATTTTGAAACAGGGTCTCTGCTAAGTTGCTGAGGAATCTCACTGATTTGTGAAGGCCTTGAATCTGTCGTCCTCCTGTCTCTGAAGTGGGACTAAAGGCGTGTACCACCACACCAGTCTACATCATTTCTTTACTGAAAACTTGTTAACTTTCGCTTGTGAAGACAATTAAAACATACTGATTCATCTCAACTTCCACTGTCATGTAAACAACTAAATTGCTGGCAAAGGACCTCCCATAAGAATAAAACATAATAACGTTACCTTCGTTATTCTGGTCTGGTTAGCCTAAATCATCTAAACAATCAATGCTTCCAAAAATCAATTGTATAAAATAGTGATTTTTTTCTTTTTTTCTTTTTTTGGTGGTACTGGGTAGTGAACCAGCAGGGGTGTATTCCATCTCTGTACTATATGCTAAGCACTTTTATTTATTTATTTATTTATTTATTTATTTATTTATTTTATTTTAGTTTTTGTTGGTACTAGGGATGGAACCCTTCTACCTTTGGGCTACACTCTCAGACCTATTTTATATTTTGTTTGGAAACAGGGTCTCTTAAACCAGTGAGGCTGGATTTGATCCTGCGCGATCCTCCTGTCTCCGCCTCCCAAGCGTGGGGATTACAAGCGTGCGTCACCACGCTCGGCTACTTATTTATTTTTTAAAACAGAGTCACACTAGGTTGTCGAAAGTCCTGCAACATTTCTGAGGCTGCCCTCAAACCTGTGATCTTCCTGTTTCAGCCTCCCAAGTACTAGGATTACAGGCATGTATCACCATGTTTGGCAATAATAACTTATTCAATAAAAACATATCCAGAGTGTGGCAGTGCCTATATGAAAAAGGGGTGGGTTCTCCCATAAGATGCAGAGGATGCTTCCAATTTTTACTTGCCATAGATTCTGTGCTTCGTTTCTCAAAATCTGCCTTGAATCCCAAACACAAGCAGAGATCTTGCCTATGCCCATAGTCTCCCAGATCGTGGCCCCCACATAGTTCCTTTCTATTTCACCACGTTCTCTCTAAGTAATTAAGGCAGCAGCTGTGCTGAGAAGAGGCTTGCCACAGTGGGCTTTATATCTGCTATTGCCATCACAAATTCATGTTTGGCTATCAGCCTCTCACCAAGGATACCGATTGCCTTCAAAAGCAGATACGCTGCAGTGTTGAATTGGTCTCTTGGTATGTAGATAACCACAACTCTTATTATTTTCCTAATACATAAATGTCTAGATTTTGAAATAACCCATCATGATCTAGCCTCTCTTGTAGAACAAATAGATACAAAATATAGATATATCTAACCATCCAAAGTTAGTTCAGAGCACTGCTATAATGGGGAAAATTTTTGAACACTCAATAATAGGCCAAAATACAGACTATTGATATTCTATAATCATTAATAATCAAGAGTTCTGAAAAGATTATAATGGTATGAAAGAGATTAGATTTTAGAGCAAAAAAATATTACAAGGGATAAAGTTCTTTACCGCATGATAAATGAGTCTGTTCAACCAAAGAAATAAAAATCTAAAAGTTTATGTGCCAACAACAAATTTAAAATTGGGAATAAAAACTGGTATAATTGCAAAGATTAAAAAACAAATGTATAATTATAGGTAGACATTTTATATTCAACTTATAACAAATATCATAAGTACACATAGAATCATCAAGGTATAAAAGCTCCATCACTTATCTTGATTTTATTGAAATGTATTTACCATTCTACTCAAGAACAGCGGAAGGCCAGGCATGGGGGCATACACTTGTAATACCCGCACTTTGGAGGGGGAGACAGGAGGATCGCACAGGTTTGAAGCCAGTCTTGCTGGCTTAAGAGACCCTGCTTCCAAATAAAAATATAAAATAGGTCTGGGAGTGTAGCCCGTAGGTAGAAGGGTTTCCAGGAACCCCAGTACAACCAAAAAAATAATAAATAAATAATAATAATAATAAATAAATCAATAAATAAAAATTTTAAAAAAGAACAGCAGAATACTTTATTTTCAAATACACATGGAACTATTATCAAGACAGAACACATTCTGGGCAACAAAGAAGTTCCTCTACATGTTAAAGGATTCAAATCTTGCAAATATATATTCTAAACACAAATGGAGTTAAATTAGAGGTAAGTATCTGGAATTTCCCTAATCAATTTCAAACGACGCAATATGCCTCTATATAGACCATATGATGAAAAAGTAAAAGGTGAAGTCAGCAAGTAGTGAGAACAGATTAAAAATAAAATCATGTATATGCATATATATGTATTTACATACATTTGTATACATAAAATATGTGACATATTTCTAAAGAAGGTAGAAATTTATACAAAGAAATATTTATGTGTATTAGAAAAAAGGTTTTATAGAAATGACCTCAGCTTTCCTCACGATAATAAATTAGAACAAGAAGAACAAGTTAAATCCAAAGGGAGAAAGAGAATGAAAAGATAGGGCACAGCCTATGAAGAAAGAGTTGAAAGACATTTATTTGAAAAATAACTAGAATTTCAATATATATAATTTTCAATAACCCATAACACAAAAATATACAATCCAGTAAATTAAAAAATGGGAAGATGGCTGGGCAGAGTGGTGCATGTTTGTAATCCCAGCAATCAGGAGGCTGAGACCTGAGGATCTTGGTTCGCAAACAGCCTCAGCTACTTAGTGAGGCCCTCTGCAACTCTGAGACCTTGTTTCAAAATAAAGAATAAAAAATAGGGCAGGGCGTGTACTTTGGAGATGGCATGCCCTCAGTTCTGTCCCCAGACTCACACACACACACAAAAATAGGAAGATGATTTGAACAGATATATCACTTAAAAATATAGATATCAAATAAATATATAAAAATATGGTCAAATATTTAATTATTACTGAAATATAAATTCAATTACAAGATATTATTACATATCTATTCATTTTTTTTGTTAGTGGTACTGGGGTTCCTGGAAACCCTTCTACCTCTGGGCTATACTCCCAGACCTATTTTGTTTTATATTTTTATTTGGAAACAGGGTCTCTCAAGCTAGCATGGCTGGTTTCAAACCTGCGCGATCCTCCTGTCTCTGCCTCACAAGCGCGTAGATTACAAGCTTGTGCCACCACGCTTGGCTCTATTAGAATTTTAAAAGTTGAAAAGTACCAAATATTGACAAGGATGTGGAAGAAATATAGTTCCTAAATATAAAAATATACAACCACTTTGAAATGAGTTGATATTTTTGTTAAAAGTGAAAGTGCTTATCATATGATGCAGATTTTACTCCTAAATTAGTCATGAGTTCATATAAATACTAACATATAAATGCTCATAGCAGTTTGATTTGTAATATCCTGAAACTGGAGTCTACCCAAATTATTATAATTTAGTAAATGGAAAATAATATTATGGTGTATCCAGATTATAGAATCCTTTTCATCAATATAAAGTTTTGGATATTTGAAATAACCATCAATACTGAACAAATCTTAAAAAAAATAATTGAGTGTAAAAGTGAAAAAGAGTGAAATAGCCAGACAAAATGAATTCATACTGTCATTACTCTAGTTATATGTAAGTGCACACTAGTCTACAGTGGCTGAAAGCAGTGAGTTGTGGGCCTGTGCAGGAAGAAATGCAGGAAAAGAAATGTCTAGAGGTGCTAAGTGTGTTCATTTTCTTGATTACAGTGATGGTTTTATGAGTTTCATTTCCATTTGTTAAAACTTACCAAATTGTACATTTTATATGTTATAATTTACTATGTGTCAGTAATACTTCAATAAAGTTGTTACAAACAAGACTCAGAGAAATATAGTACATACACAGAATTGTGATTTTAAAATTTTGTAAAAACTATACAGAACCTAAACATTCATATATCACATGGACTCTAACATTTATAGTTATATTGGACATATTTTATCTTACATTATGAACTCTAAATTATTTATACTTATGTATTACCTTTCTCCTCTCCTGACAAAAAAATAAAGGACTTCATAAAATCATTCTACTTTTTCATTGACATAAAAATATACACTATTTCCTTAATCTTTTGTTTGTCTTTGACTCTATTACAAGATGAATAATTGAGTATTTTAGCCCATACCAATGCTGATTATTGTGCAAAAGGTGCTCACATAAAAGGCAAAAGGGAGTTTTGAGGTTCTCCTTTGTCCTAGATATTCATATATATATATTTATTTATTTATTTATTTTAACCTCATTATCATTCTTCTGTCAAAAAATATTATGACATTTATAAATGAATAAATAGTAGAGACCTGAACAAATCTTCCCAATGAATAAATGTTAGAATTAAGAGTGGAACTCTGCAGCTGGGCGTGGTGGTGCAAGTTTGTAATCTCAGAGCTTGAGAGGCTGAGACAGGATGATTGGACAGGTTCGAAACCAGCCTCAGGTACTCAGTGAGGCTCTCAGCAACTTAGTGAGACCCTGTTTCCAAATAAAGTGTAAAATAGGTCTGTGAGTATAGCCCAGAGGTAGAAAAGCCCCTAGGATCCACTCCCAGTACCACCAAAAAATAAATAAATAAATAAATAAATAAATAAATAAATAAATAAATAAAAAGAATGGAGTTCTGCACCTGGTAACCCCAGAGTTTATGGACTGTTTTCATGAACCTGCCCAGTGCCTGGGCTCAGCACACTTTCCCTCTTGTGGGTGAAGAGGTTCATCTTTTTGTTCAGGTTTGACAGAATGTCAGAAGTTCTATACATCACAAATGTTTACAAGTCAATTTTGTACACTAATGAAACCCACACAGTTGGAATCATTGGAAGGCAGTACTTACATAAGATGAAACACACACACACACACACACACACACACACACACACACACACAATGGAAACTTAGAGTCCCCAAGTTCAAATTTATGTGGGAAATTTCTATTTGGCTAAATAAACTAAAATCTGCTTTTTCTTTTGCAGTACTGGAGATGGAACCCAGGGTCATATTACCTCCAAGCTGTACCCTCAGCTTTATTTTTTATTCTTTCTTTTGAAACAGGGTCTCACTGATTTGCAGAGGGCCTCACTAAGTAACTGAGGCTCTCCGCGAACTGTGATCCTCCTGTCCCAACTTCCCAAAAGCTGGGATTACAAGTTTACACCACCAAGCCCAACGACATTTTCTTTACTTCACTCATTTCTCATATATTCGTTTGTGAGAGTTTATATTAGGTACTCAGTATATATTAGGGAACAGAAGATATGAAGAATCATCCTATGAAACTTACAGTTGGATAACAGGGGCAATAGTGTTCTTCATTGGGTCCTTTACAAATGCAACAGTATAGAAGTGTATAAATGTATGATATTGATAATCTGGCAGAAATTATGGAAAACCTCTAAAATTTGAGGAGGGAGTCATGCAAGTAGAATAAGGATATTGTAAATAGAGGTTTTATTTGCTTCTAGTTGACTATAATTATAATATGAAAGCAAGCATATAGTAATAGAGACTAGTAAGATAATCGGGACATTATCTGATTAAAAATTGTTGTCATAGAGTAAAACCAAAGCACAGAAACTGGTTAGGCTTCAGGGGAGAGATATAAAGCTGAATAACCAAAAGAAAAGTATAGCCTTGTAGTGAGGTTACTTGGCTGGGGATTTTGGTTAAAAAAAAAAAGTCTACTATGAGATCCTTAAAACAAAAGATTTTTATACAAAGGACAGTGGTAGATAACTCACAATTTTTATTAGAAAGGCTAAAAAGAAGAAAATAGCCTAACTTATAGAATGAGTACTTTTATCTAGCGTTAAAGGAGTTATTTCAGTTTGTGTATATTGGGTATGACAGATATGGTCCTACTTTATCCTAATGACATTAATAGCTATTTTTCTAAGCTACAATTCAATGAACTTTACAACAACACTCATACTGTGAATGGATCCCAGTGGACTTGTTAATTGTGGCCTTTCTTTTATTGTAACATAGAAATGCATTCTGTGTTCATTTTGCGCCTTCGTCCCTGAACACTCTCCATCTGTCAGTCAGTAAGATGCTGAAAGTTACTGATTCACAGCACCATGCCAAAAAAAATGAAACTAAGAGGATGGATAATTTTGCACTCTCAAGTAACAGTAAATTCTAGTTGTAAAAACTAAACAGCAAGTAAAAAGCTCTGAAATTTAAGTTTGGTAAAACCATCACCAACCCCACACTAATAAGTCTTGGAAGATTGTCCTTACCTTTGGAAATGATGTCACATGTAATTGCTTTTGGTTTAAATATTCTAAGCTAGTGTGTGTTTGTATGTATTTATATATATTGCTTGTTCATTTTTTGCATTTGTTTCTGTGCCAGCAAATGAAGATTTTAGTGCCAAGACTCAAAAAATATATGGATAAATCAAGCTAGCTGGTCAATTACCGAGTTCCATGATAGAAAAAATAAAACAGAATGTTTTCTCATTATTAAAGTTTTTAAGAAATTGAAACAAGGCACAGTTTTAGTAACTTTCCCTTCTGTAAAGTAGTTTTGAAAACATACTGAATATTTCAAAGGATACTGAAATAATCTATTTTCAATAGCTGTATATTTTAAGCTATTTAATAACAATTTATTGATCCAAAATTAATAAGAATGTTTATAATTACAGAGTTGATTCTCTCTACTAACAAGTCTCCAATATTATTTACTCTTTATTCATACTGGGAGAAAATTTTTAATAGGATCATAATCCAGAAATCATTTTATTTATTTTTTATTTATGTATTTATTTTTGCAAGTCTGAGGATGGAACTCAGGGTCATTTCACCTCCAAGCTACACCCTCTGCCCTATTTCTTTATTCTTTATTTTGAAACAGGGTCTCACTAATTTGCGGAGGGCCTCACTAAGTAGCCGAGGCTGTCTGTCTGTCTGTCTGTTAACTGTGCTTTTCTGGTCTCAGTCTCATGAGTGCTGAAATTACAAGTGTGCGCCATCACAACCAGCATCAGAAATCATTTTAAAAATCACTATTACCGGCCAGGCATGGAGATACTCACTTGTAATCCCAGTACTTGGGAGACTGAGACAGGAGGATCACCCAGGTTAAAAGCCAGCCTCAGCTACTTAGTGAGACTCTCAATAGTTTAGTGAGACCCCATTTCCAAATAAAATATAAAATAGATCTGGAAATGAGGTAGAAGGCCCCTGGGTTCAATCCTGAGTACCCCCCCCCCAAAAAAAAGCACTATTAGCACTATTACAGATTCTTAAATGGCTTGTATAGTATGTGAGAAATGTCTATATTCCTTACAAATACTTCTGTTCTTGTTCTGTACTTATTACAAAAAAAGGAGAGAGAGAGAGAGAGAGAGAGAGAGAGAGAGAGAGAGAGAGAGAGAGAGAGAGAGAGAGAGAGAGAGGTGTATCATTATCAGGGAATGCAACCTAACTACAAAACATTATCTTTTTTAAAAATCATAAAAGACCTATCAAAGGGTTGTGGGTATAGCTTGGAGGTACAGTGCCCCTGGGTTCCATCCCCAGTACAGCAAAAATAAACAAATAAATAAGAAAGGACCTATCACTAGAAAAATTTTAGGAAGAAGTAAATACATAATTCCCAAATTAAAGTATATTCATGTTTATTAATCCAGGAAAGACTAGCCAGTAATGGTAATATATACCTATAATCTCAGTTCTTGGGTGCCCAGACAGGAAGATGACAGGATTAAGGCCAGCATCAGCAATTGAGTGAGATAATGCTTCAAAATAAAATGTAGGACTGGGGAGGTAGCTCAGAGATAACACATCCCTGAGTTCAAACTCCAGTACCCCCCCCACACACACACACAAAGAGAAGAATAAAGAAAAGAAAAGAAAAAAAGAATGACTAAGTGGCTAATTATTTTTTCAGGCATTCCAAAAAAGGATATGGTAAAAAATAAAGTTTACTTTTGTATATATTTTATGTCAGTAACTCTCAATTATCCTTTCTCTGACTCAGTTAAATATCTTTTACCCAAAGGGCATTGGGTATAGGGTACAGACTTAACAAAGTGATTTATGAGACTATCAATTTTACTTCATTACTATATTCAGAAAATATAAAAGAAGAAAATATCTATTCTAGAGTTACAAGTATCATTTATTAGCAGTTTTGTTATTTCTGTATACTGAACAGAGAGTGTATAAATGATAAAGTTGATGTACACTAAGTCTAATATGGATGGCCTTGAATGCAACACCTTTGGACTACGTGTGTGTGTGTGTGTGTGTGTGTGTGTGTGTGTGTGTGTTTTACTGGCTTGAACCCAAGGGCACTGTACCTCTGAACTACATCCCAGCCCTTTTTGTTTTTTAATTTGAAAATGATATAAAGATTTCACTAAGTTGTATAGGGTCTTACTAATTTGCTAGAGCTAGCTGCAAACCCATGATTCTCCTGACTCAGCCTCCCAAGTACTGGGATTATAGGCATATGCCACCATGCCAAGCTTGGACTAGATTTTTCATCATTAACCCACTGTTTATATGAAAAATAATGTGGAAAATAATGAAAATAGAAGTAGAGGTGATGTAGAATTTGGTTTAAGATAATTCTGTCACCTCCTGTTGAAATATGGATATAAGATTGTTATTATTTATTCTTATTATAATTTAAAATATCGATATCATAATGTGGTAATGAATTACAATTGATAGTCTTTTCATAAATGAAATATTAAAAACTGATTTTAACTTATAAGCACAAATCTAAGTTTTATCAGAAAATATTTAAAAATCAAGCCGGGTGTGGTGGTGCACATTTGTAATCCCAGCATTTGGGAGGCTGACAACTGAGGACCACGGTTCACAGACAGCCGCAGCTACTTAATGAGGCCCCCCGCAATTTAGTGAGACCCCGTTTAAAACTGAAGAATAAAAAATAGGAAGAGAAGCCCGGCGTGGTGGCGCACGCTTGTAATCCCCGCGTTTGCGAGGCAGAGACAGGAGGATCATGCAGGTTCAAAGCCAGCCTTGCTGGCTTAAGAGATCCTGTTTCCAAATAAAAATATAAAAATGGGTCCGGGAGTATAGCCCGGAGGTAGAAGGGTTTCTAGGAACCCCAGTACCACCAAAAAGAAAAAAAAAAAAAAAAAAAAAAAAACAACCTAGGAAGAGGGTGTAGCTGGGAGGTTGAATGCCCCTGGATTCCATCTTCAGACCCTCCAAAAAAAAAGAAAAAAAAAAGATTTAAAAATCGTTTTTTTCTCAACTACACATAGATATAATACCATGGGATGGTGGTTAAAAAAAAAGCAATATAAGCCTTCATTGTAATTACTTTTCTTCATTAACATACAATTTAATCACATAATCATACTAAGCCAAAATTGAATAACATCTGAAAAAACAGATGAAAGAATTATTCTCTATGGAAATGGCTCACCCAAAGGGTACTCGTATAAAATCTTATGTAACAAAATCTTATAAACTAAAATAAAGACAAATGTTATTTTTTCCAAAACTAGGCCTCAGGAGGCAGATATTTTTAAACTTCTACATTTCTCATTTGTTTTTAGTGGTTTTTTTCCATAAAGGGTCTAAATCTATTCTTGGCACATTCTAGTATAAATCTGCAGCCACGTTTGTGAGTGTTTGTATGTGGGTCCTTTTATTCTGTACTTTTAGAGAACTAAATATAATTGGCAAAGGATAAGAAAACCAGTATGACAAAGATAAAGTTTCTCAAACAAAAATATCACAGGATATTAAACTCCTGACTCAATGTCTTTTCAAAAAATTCAACAACATCAACCCAGCCATCTTATTAAATCAAATTGGGTTCTTTGTGATCTCAGTTTTAATCCCTACTGGAAAAAAAATAAAAAGCTATTTTTTTCTCATGGCTGCAACTACAGACCTATCCAGAGACTAGAATATTTGAAATGCCTGCTGCCTCATTTTCCAGGTTACTTATTAGCTTTGTACAGCAAAATTTGAACTTCACGGTTTCTGCTTCTTGTTTAGAGGGAAAAAAAATAAGGAAAAAATTATCAACAAATAATTGCACATCTTTGTGGTGGAGAGACAGCCAATACATGAAAGTTATTGAAGTCAATATCATGACATCTAAAAGAAAAATAGAAGAAAATAAAAACCCTAAATGTGTTCATTCCACTAGACTACTTAACTACTTAATTCTAGAAGAAAATAAAGAATAAACTAAATGTGTTCATTCTATTAGACTACTTAACTACCTAATGATTCACATGCAAGACATTCATTCTTTTAATTTTTATATTTATTTACTTTTTACAGTATTCTACCTCTATGGTACCCCCAGCCCTATATTTTTATTCTTTATTTTGAAACAGGGTCTCACTAAGTTGCAGAGGGCCTCACTAAGTAGCTGAAACTGGCTGCAAATTTACAATCTTCCTGTCTCAGCCTCTCAAGTACTGAGATTATATGCATGGGCCACCAAGCCTGGCTTAGGTCATTCATTGTTACATAAAAGATAAAAGTAATTTTGGTATTCCATTTATATAGCTAACTGCTCCCACAAAGGGTTAACTGGAAGCACAATATTTTATACACACAAACACAAACACAAACAAATGTCATTGACAGAAAAAGGAGAAACGATTAAATTTACAAAGCAAACTGATGAGAGAAATATAGCATAGCAAAAACTTTACCATTAAATTTAGCAATATAGTATAAAATATAGTATAGCAATATAGTATAAAATATATTACTGAATTAACAAGAGCTTTCTTACACATATGAAATAATTTTCTAAAATTACCTAGTTTTTGGTAAAATTAATTTATTTTAATTACAACTTCTTTAGAAGTTTATAAATGTACCAGAAGCTAAATTATTACTTAAAAGGTTTTCTTTTTATCATTTTTTTTAAATATATACTTTGTTTGGTAGTAGAGGCTGAAACAAGGGACATTCTGCCTCCAAGCTATGTCCCCAGCCTATTTCGAAATAGGGTCTTGTCAAATTGCTGAGGGTCCTATTAAGTTGATGAGGCTGGCCTTGCACCTGGGGTCCTCTTATCTCAGACTACGAAGTACTGAAATTATAGGTTTATACTACCATATCTAAATTTAAAAAAATACTTTTTAGGCTGGGCGTGGTGGCGCAAGTTTGTAATCCCAACATTTAGGAGGCAGAGACAGGAGGATCATGGTTTGTGGACAGCCTCAACTACTTAGTGAAGCTCTGAAACTGAGAGCCTTTTTCAAAATAAAGAATAAAAAAAAAATAAGGCTGGGATTGTAGCTTGGAGGTAGAATGCCCCTGGGTTCACATTCCCAGTACCACAAAAACATACTTTTTTATTGCATTTTAATTCTATATCATAGTGAGATTCAGAGTGATACAAACATACCTGTATACAACATTTGATATATATCCTTTCCCACCCCACCCTTCTTCTTTCCTTGTACATTAGTAAGATTGGTATAAATTTTGTTTATAAAATTAAAGAATTTGAAGACCTTAAAAATAATAAGACCTCCCATATTCTTGGATAGGCAGAATATTCTGAAAATGGCCATATTATCAAAGGTGATCTACAGACTCTATGCAGTCCCCATAAAAATCACTGTCATTCTTCACAGAGCTTGAAGAAACAGTCATAAAATTAATACAGAAGAAGAGAAGCTAAATTATTATTTAGAAAAGCTTCCATTACAAAAGATGATGGCAGATGTACACATCCGATTTTAAAGGAGAAATGTGGATTATATAATTATTTTTAAAAATTATAGAGTTGTATTGAACATGACCACATAAACTCCCTTGGCACTTATATGCTAAGTAATATATCCAAATATGTTGTGAGAGATAACAATTCCTTGGGTTATTTTAATAACATCTCAAGGTGCCTTTTCATCTCTCCTTTGTGGACAAATAAGTATAGGATGAAAAAATTCTATACTTATTTTATAGAAATATAAATACCATTTATATTTCTATAAAATGATGGGATTTTTGTTTCTCTCCCTGAAACATTATACTGTTCCATATCTTTTTCCAAATGTGGACTAGGCAAATTTTACCTCAATATTGAGTAAGATAGGATGCAGAAGCATCCTTCAGACAGGTAGAAAATAGAAAGTCACTTCTGGATTCTGAGAGACAGTGAGCAGGGACCACAAAGTGGAGCTGAGTGAAGAGGGAGGGAGCACACATCTGCGAGACATTGGTATAAGAACAGCTGCAGAGAGGGCAGCAAACAGATCAACACAGGATGAGCCAGGAACATTGAGAAGGTGACTGTCATGCTGGCCCAGCTCTATCCTGGGAAGAGCAACCAGTGTTAGGTGCATGCCACAGTCAACAACATTGAGGAGCTATTTTGTGTCATTTTATTTGACATTTGGGTTGGTAGCAGCATGTATAATAAGCACAAGGTGGTATCCAAGAATCCTCACAAGACCCAGGAAACTTCCAGGGTTTCATATCTTATTTTACTGGGAGAATGTTGGTTTCAGAGTTTACAGATATTGGCAAAAACTAAAGACCAACATTGATGACGTGGAGGTATACTAAAGCCTTAGCTCCCACAATAGGTGGTGATGGCAGTGTTTGCAATCCATAGCACAGGCTATGGTGTTGGCTGCAGACTCAAACACACACTCAGCAGAGACCAACAACTTTCCAGAGAATTTGTGAATTAGGAAGCCAACATGGAGGCTCACAATCCCAGTTCTCTATCCAAGAATAAAGATAATGTGGTACTATAGATTAGAAACTGAAATTTTTATTCCAGCAGCTTTCTTCAACTGCACCCACTGAACCAGCTCCACCTACAAAGTCACCACCACATTCAGAGCCACATAGCAGAACAGAAGCATCTAAGGATGTTCAGATGACATGTTTTCCAGACAATATACATTACATAAAATTACAACCTATACTTAAATCCTGGAAACACTGATTAAAAATATTAACCAGAAGCCAGGTATGTTGGGGCATGCCTCTAATCTCAGTACTTGGGAAGTTGAGCTACGAAAATCACAGGTTTGAGGGAAGCCTCACCAATTTAGAAAGACCCTGTTTCAAAATAAAATAAATAAAATAGATAAAATAGATTTAAAAAAGGGCTGAGGATGTAGCTTGGGAGAATGCACTTTGACTCAATCACTAGTGTGAAAATAATCTAAAACACACACACACACACACACACACACACACACACACACACACCCCAAAACAAAAACTAAAACTAAGCAGACATTCTAACAAAATGTGTGCACTGCTTTCCAAGATAGAGAATTTAGTACATCATTTGTTTGTGTGTGTATAGAAGTAAACCTTCCTGCATGGATTATTTTGAAGGTGTGAAAGTAGCATTTCTTAAATGCTGTTACAATTGTAAGATCACACAACTTTTCAAAAATAACTAAATTCATAAATAAGTTTAAAAATCATAAATATGCATTTATAGTTACAGTTATCAATACAAAAACTTCCTCTTTAATACCACACCCTCCCTCTGCTATAAAATTTATTTGTTAATATTGGGCTGCAAGAATCCTGCCTCTGGATGTTATCATGTCTGCTCTAAATGAACTTTCACACAAGGTGACAGAGAATCAAAATAGGAAATCAAGACTTCATGATTATTGTATGAAATGTCTTGTGCCTAATGGTAACACATGTTCAATCATCGTAACATGTAGACATAATTGTCAGTAGGGAAATAAATTAATAAATTGTGCTTGCATATTACTATGAAAGAATACTATAAAATATTAAACTTCAAATAATATAGGCACCATTACATCATTAATACCGATTTAAAAAATCTCCTTAGCTTGTAGATATATTAATAAAGGTTTAGATTATAAAAACATTTAAATATATGTAAATGTTATATGGCCACTTTATGATAGTGGGAGGCATTGAGGGAGAAATGTCAGAAGAGTTATTGTAGAGATTTGAATGTTTCAAAGGAAATAATTTAGGCCAAATGTTAAAATCTACTAAATATGGTAAGTACTATATAACTTTCTGTACAGATTTACATTTTAAAAATATTCTATAATTTAATACATACTTGCTTTATCTTTAAAATATATTTTGTTACTTTCTAATATATAGGCATTAATATATATAAATATATATAGACAATAATATATATATACATATATACATATATATACATATATGTATATATGTATATATTTTGCCATACTAGGGATTGAACCCAGGGGCATTCTACCTCTGAGCTACATCTCATCTCCAGCCCTTTTTTATTCTTTATTTTGAAACAGGGTCTTACTAAGTTGCAGAGAGCCTCACTAAGTAGCTAAGACTGGCATGAGCCTGTGATCCTTCTGTTTCAGCCTCCTAAGTACTGAGATTAAAAGCTTGTGCCACTATACCTGGTACTTTCTAATAATTTGATTAGCCTCATTCAAAGTTACCTGCCACATATTAAGAAAACAAAGAGTGTATGTCTATTGGTTGGATCTTTGGTGCTGAATGTGTTTGGTGTCATTTTGGAAGAAACCAGCTGTAGAAAATACAAAGCTCCTGAAGGAAGTTCAAGTTCCCCTTGTATATCCTATCCAGGGAGATTATAGCTAAACCATCAATTAAAGATAATTAGCCTAGTAGCAGGTTATAAATCAAGATGGCTCAAAAGCAGCAAATTAGCTGAACCAATTTGGAGGCAAGTCACTCTATGGAGACACTGGATTCTAGATTATATGAAGGGATGCAGAAGATGAAAGATCATAGAGAAGGAGGCGAAACAAAATAACAACCAATCATATTTTAGGAAGTTGGCATGTGAGTGCAGAGTTGACCAGGAAAGCCTAGAAAATTACTGACATAATCACTGAATATTGTATAGGTTTTCAGGGAACTAAGAGTCTAAACTACATACTTAGGAGAGAGAACATAATGGAAAGACACTGGTTCAATAACATCTTTAAGAATCAAATGGTCAATAGAAAGCTTTGGCACTGAGTGCCAAGCAGAGGTATCCACCTAACACAGATCTGACTAATCTCTAAATCTTCAAGTAGTTCCCAGTGTAGAAATGACCGTTTGAAGTTGAAATTCTCTAATGAATATTCCAGAGGTTCTACAATTGTTATATTCTGCTTAAGTTTGGTCAGGCATTCAAATTTAAAGTTTGTCCCTTACTATAATAGTGAAAGGGTCATAGAGAGAAGTCAGCATCTATAGTGTAATCAAAATGTGTGTGGGAGGGAGGAGCACAAACATGTTTAAAGACTTGTTTTTCTTCTGTCATAGAGTTATAAAGAAATAAACATCACAAAGAACACGAAGGAATTTTATGATAACTATTAACAACTGCCAAGTAAAATCAAACTTGACCTAAAGCTACCTGCATACTTTGAGTTCTTATGTAGCATACCGTAACTTAACTGTAAACAAGTTAAGACAACACCTATGTTTAGAGCAGCATAATTCCTAATAGCCGAATTATGGAACCAATCTAGATGTCTGCAAAGAGTTGAATGGATAAAGCAAATGTGATTATATACCCACAATGGAGTTTCACTCAGCCTTAAAGAAGAACAAAATTATATCATTTGAAGAAAAATGGATGGAACTAGAGAAGATTATGATAAGCGAAATCAGCCAGTCTCATAAAGTCAAGGACTATATGATTTTTCTCATATGTAGAAGCTAGAGAAAAATAGAAAAGAAAAGAAACTTCATGATAACAACGGGAAAGACTAGTAAAATGCTGAAAAAAGATTTAAAGCGGGAAGAGAAAAGAGAAAAGCAGACTCAAAGAAGGAAATAGACCAATAATATTATGTCCATAAATGAAGCTATCACAAACTATATAAGCATATACAGAGAGGGGAGAGGAGGAGCAGGATGAGGTGCAAAGGAAACTGTGCTAAAAAATGTTGGGTGCATATATGAATATATATACCACTCTGAATTTTACTATGATGTAAAATTATATTGCATCACCAAAATTCCAAAATATATATATACTTATAACATGTAGCTTAGTATCAGCAAATTATACCAGCCAAGATTCAGCCAATTACAGGTAATCAACTGACCAGACTATCTCCATATAAAGCCTCATCATACCATGGACAAAAAAGGCAAATGCCAATCTCCAATAAATTAGTCTCTTCCTGTGTATCACCCTCGTTTTCTGTCTATAAATACTGCCTTCTCATATTGCTAGGTGGAACTCCATTAATCATTCCTGGTTCTAATTGCTGTCAGATTCCTGAATTACATTTTACTCAAATTAAGTTTTCTAAATTTAATTTGCCTAAAGTTTTTCTTTTAACACAATTTACAAATGAACCTGCAATTATCTTTCCATGACTATGAAGATGTCATTGATTGAAGTATTTATTTACACAGAAATAGAACTGAAAGGCTGTGTGTGTGTGTGTGTGTGTGTGTGTGTGTGTATGTGTGTGTGTGTGTGTATGTGTGTTACTGGTGATGGAACCCAAAGGCATTCTACCTCCAAGCAACATCCCAAGTCCTAATTTTTATTCTTTATTTTGAAACAGGGTCTCACTAAGTTGTAAAAGGCCTCACTAAGTAGTTGAGGCTGTCAGCGAACGGCAATCTTTCTTCCTCATCCTCCCAAATGCTGGGATTACAACCATGCACCACGACACCCAACTTGAAGGATGTTTTAAAAGATGCATTTATGAATTTAAATTCAGTTATGCTTATTTTAGTAAGCTTTCATTACTATAACAAATACCTGTGATCATCAACTGAAAAAGGGCTATGTTAGCTCACAGTTTTGGAGGTTGCACGTCTATAAAATGTTGGCCTCTTGTTTTTGGCCTGTGCAAGGCAACACATCATGATAGGAGTAGGTGGTAGAGCAAATCTGCTCATCTTAGAGCCAGGAAGCAAAAGCAAGGAGGAGAAAGGAACCAGGTACCCACAGTTCCCTTCAAGTGCACATTCCAATGACCTCTGTACATCCTATTAGGCAAACCTCTCAAATTTCTACCCCATCCCAATACAGCCAACCCAGAGACTAACCTTTAATAGCTGGGTCTTTTAACATTCAAACTAATAAATGACAAGCATGGCCTCCTACAGATTCATAAATTTTATCATCTCAAACTAGGTAAAATAAGATGGGAAATTATACAATTAAGTTTTAAATTTATATGTAAAATTTCACCAGGTCTAATTTATTAAGCTTGAACTACCAAACTATAATCTACTCAAAGCCTATTAAAATCCTAGGTTAGTATAAAATTTTTCTAGAGGTTGAGTGTTAGTTGTTAAATACTTGGGTATCCTTAAGATCTCCAATATTATACTGGGCTAAATTCAGTAAACAGTTTATATCAGTAAATATAAACATTAAATAATAAAATTATATTATTGTTATTTATTTATTTATTTATTTATTTTTGTGATACTGGGGATGGAACTCAGGGGCATTATCCCTCCGAAGTACACCCCCAGCTCTATTTTTTATTCTATTATTTATTTGTTTATTTATTATTTATTTATTTTGTGGTACTGGGGAATAAACTCAGGGTCATTCTACCATAGCGATACACCCCCAGTCCTATTATTATTCTTTATTGTGAAGCAGAGTCTCACTAAGTTGCAGAGGGCCTCACTAAGTAGCTCAGGCTGGCCTCAAACCTGAACCTGGGATCCTTTGGTCTCAGCCCTCCAAGTACTAGGATTACAAGTGTGAGCCACCACATCCAGCTCTTTATTTTAAAACAGGATCTCACTGATTTGCAAAGGTCCTCACCAAGTAGCTGAGGCTGTCTGTGAACCGTGATCCTTCTGTCTCAGCTTCCAAATGCTGGGATTACAAGCATGTAGCACCACACCAGGCTTATAGTAGTATTGTTATTTAATTCTCTAAACTATATGTGTATTTTTTTTTTTTGTTTTAAGTTACTTTGCTCTGTTTTTCCATAGTTTCTTTCTCTGTCTCCCTTCCGTTTGTTTTTTTTTTTTGTCTCTCTCTTGTGCTCTTTCATTTCTACATTGGTTTTATTTACACAATTTAAAGCAGAGCAAAGCATGACAAAAATTATTTCAGCTAGGATATGTTAGCAGAGAACTTATTACAATGCTATTACTTTGGAAATGAAGAAATCCAATTAAATATAGAACTACACATAAATATGAATATTGATGCTAAGAAGAGTTAAGGTGTAGGTAAATTCTAAGACTATAAGAGAATCTCCCCTTAAACTTAGCACTGGTAAGGAAGCATGGAAAACAAAAAAGGATTGCAAATTGAAGCCTCGCAGCAGTGAAGAGTTTAAAAGACACTCAACACAGGTCTAATCTACATGTTGCTAGTTCCTCGGACCATAGGACACAATGAAATAGTTAAATAGCAATTTTTTAGACAGCTCTAGTCCACCCACAAACAAACACATATGACCGATTGAGACAATAAGGCCTTGGTATGATAGAATTAACCTTTAAGGAGTATGCTTATGTCTACTCGACCAAAACAGCAAAGGGAAACTATCACAAATCGAACAGCTATTTATAGAATTAGAAGAAATATGTGATATATTCATATTTATTGAAGATAGGAGAAAAAGGAAGGAGCGGCCTTTTATTTCCTTCACATCATTAGGGTTATTTGATTACTAGAAGCTAAAAAGAAGAGGCTAGAGTGGAGACAAAAGGAGTTTGGAGAACAGGTACCAAAACACAATGATACAAGCAATTAGTTTTAATGTTTTAAGTCATAGTAGGTGACCAGAGTTCCCAATAAGCATTTATATGTTTATGAATAAGAAGAGGAAAGGAGCTCAAAGGCTCCAAATATAAAGTGCTGATCATTAACTACCCTGATAGATCAGTATATATTTTATACATATATAGAAATAGCGTATGGTACCTCACAAATATGTACAATTATTACATGTTAATAAAAAAGAATTGAAAAGAAATGGTTAATAAGATTGAAAAGTTAACTAGCCTGTTTTGACATTAGAAACTGCATGAAATTGTACATTAAAATAATAAAGAAATTGTAAAAACAAAGACCGTGAAATACTATACAAAAATAAGATGTAGAGATGTTTCTTTAAATCAATATTTGCCCATTATAAAATTTTATAGTGAGTTTAACACTTGTAAGATGATAAAAGTCCTATTTTTCTCCTTCTGTAAATATGTATATGCATGTATATCGGTATTACGGCTGGAAGAATCCTATATAACCTCACTATTAAAAACATTTAAATATTTTTTTTCTGTTTATATAGAAAGAATGAGGTGTATTCCCGCTATTTCCAAAGAAGTTCAAAGCAGATACTTCAGTGTCAAGCAATCCTAGATTGAAGTCCAAGTTTCACTAGCTGTGGGACTTTAGAAAAATTAGCTTACCTTTCTGTTCCCAGGACATGTGCTTAAGCACCAACTAAGTATTGGATATTATTGTCATTATTTATAAGGATAGATTAAAAATTGGTTTGAGCCATATAATCTACTAAAAACAGATAAATCATACCAAAGTGAGTAGGAAAATAAAATACTGAAGTAGCTCTCCAGCCAAAAAAATATAAAGTTAATAAGTCATTTTTCGACTGCATTCACAAACAAAAATGCAGATGACAACAAAGCAAATTAGTAACATAAACCAGCCTACTAAAGTCAGTAATCATGGCTACAGAAAAATTTGTAGTTAATGTAATTGAGGCCTTGTGAATTACTTGTGAAGATTAATTCCACAAAGTGGCAAATGGTAGTTTTATAATACTGTGATAAAGCATAATGGGGGAATATCTCCAAAACAAAATTATATGGAAGATGGTGTTAGGAAGACAACTTAAAGACTTACTATTTTCAGTGATTATATATGTAGCTCATAAGTGCTGTTCAATGTAAATGGTTTTGCAAGGTACCTAATTTTTTTTAATTTTCATTTTCCCCTGAAAATCATAAGAATAGAGTGGAATCTAGAAAATATCTTTAAACTATTATGAATAAGATGTCTGGACATTTTGTGTATAGTTTGGACAATTTTTTGTTTCTGATTAATTTACTATATTAAATGCTCTTATCTATTCTAATATTTCCAACTCTACATATCTACCGACAAAATAAGCTCAATTAATATTAAATACATGTTGTCAGAATTAATTATACATAAAAACTACTCTTCATTTCCATCTCACTCTTGACATCTTCAAAATGGAATAAAATATATTAAACAAAATGCCCACTTTTGTTCTTAAGATTGTCCATTTTGGCAATCTTAAGAAATGCTGTAAATAAAATAATTTGAGTGAAAATATTGACATCTCAGAAATAAGTGTTAATATTGTCATCTACTAAAACAAAAGAGTGCTTTTATTTCTTTTCACTGTTTCACAATAAAGAATAATCATTAAATAAGTGGACATTAATGCTGTTAAGCATAAAAATGAATTCTGGAACAATATAATAATGTATTTCTTTGTTTCTAATCATATTTTAATACCATTTCTGGATGCTAATCTAGGAAGATAATGTTTTTAAACTGCCTTTTTGATCTGTCCATTACAGTTTGGGATTGAATCAAGCAACACTCATTTCTCTTTCTTACACCCTTATGTTTTCAGTCAAATACCAGATCTATTTGTTATAACTCTATGAACACAGAGACAAAGATTTCTCATGTACGACTTTAGTTTCATCAGAAATGTATCAAAATTCTCACCACTGTGG
This sequence comes from Muscardinus avellanarius, assembly GCF_963383645.1. NCBI lineage: Eukaryota > Metazoa > Chordata > Mammalia > Rodentia > Gliridae > Muscardinus > Muscardinus avellanarius. Next base: position 94,717,176 of record NC_137787.1, on the reverse strand, counting down.
CCATGTCAGACGATGCATAAATACCAAAAGGTAAGATCTAGAGTAACAAACACTCACCACAGTTGGTTTCATCTGATGCATCTGCACAGTCTGGATCCTCATCACAAACCCACAGCTTGGAAATGCAATGTTTGGTGGTTTTACATTGGAAATAGTCTGGAGAACAGCTGTTTTCAGCTTGAGAGAAAAACATCTATTAACATGTGGTTTGAAGAACAGACATTTTATTTATAAAATCAATTAGACAAGTGTATAAGATGGTTTGTTTAAAATGTATTGTCTTAAGGTGGGCATGGTGGCACACGCTTGTAATCCCAGCATTTGGGAGGCTGAAAACCAGAGGATTGCCGTTTGAGGACAGACTCAGCTATTTAGTGAGGCCCTCTGCAACTTAGTTTCAAAATAAAAGAATAAAAAATGGGGCAGGAAGGTGTAGCTCGGAGGTCAAATGTCCCTTGGTTCCATTCCCAAACCTGAAAAAAAATTTAAAAATTTAAAAATTTAAATTAAAATGTATTGTTTTCTCAATTGAATTTTGAAGGTGAGGAATCTTAGCTTTTAATAATTTTTCTTGAGTTCTTAATTTCATTCCAATATAAAATAAGAATAAAAACACTTCTGCAATGATAAATTGATAAATATTAGAATATTTTTTTAAAAAAACTTGGTTAGATATTTGGAAAATAATTTTAAAAATAAATTCAGAGACTTTTAAAATAATTTTCTGCAGATATTTAAGAGTTTATACATATGCACTCTTATAAACTGGAAAAGTAAAAAATTGGAAGCCCTTAAGAGAACAAGGAAGTAAAAAGAAACAAAGTTCAATCAAATTCTCTAGGAGTTATGTTGACTTTTGGGGGGGATGTGGTGAACATCTGACTTGGGCTGTAAACTGCTTCACAAATCCTGATCAGTTTAATGGTTTCGGCTTCTAGAATGGCTAACCATAAAGAACTGGTACTGACTTTATTCTGAATGCACCATCTTAATCAAATTTCTGGATGACTGCACATTATTTACTGATAAAAATTTTAGAGGAATAAAATAAAACACAGCAAGACAGAAATGTTGACAGCGGTTCTGTTGAAAACCAAAAACTTGACCAGTGCTCTATCCACTAAATGGAGCATAATTTGTAGCTTTTTACAATAAAATGTTAGGCAGTTTTGCTTAGATATTGTATTTCTCATCATAAGTTTTAATATTTCTTCATGGGAGAAAAATCTAGTTAAAATTTAATTGATTTTAAGCAACTAATTTTTCAACAGAAGTCAATTACTTGTACCTTTTTAATATGGGTAAAATATTCTATTCATACAAGAATAATAAACTTCAATTTTTGTGTGTTTCTGTCTGGTACTAGGAATTGAGGCCAGGGACCTCTTACCTCTGACCTACATCACTAGACTATTTTATTTACTTATATTTTTGTTTTTATTTTTTGAAAAACGGTTTCGCTAGGTTTCTGAGAGTCTCACTATATTGCTTAGGCTGTCTTTGAACCTGCAATTCCTTCTGTCTGAGCTTCCCAAGTACTAGAATTACAGCTGTGTGCCACTATACCTGGCTGCAAAATATTTGTTATATTATATATACTATATAATATAATACTATATAAAATATTTGTTATACATACTATTTTTGATGCTTCTCCTGAGATAATGTAGATAGGAATGTGTTGTTCTTATTTCTCACAATCTCAAGTACCTTTCATCTTGTTCATCATATCTTGTCATTACATCAGTGTCAAGACCACCCATATTTGACTTTTCTAATTATATATAAAGCTTCTTAGGTAGCCCATCCCACTTGGCACGTGTGAATAACTGTCTAACTGAAATCGCTATCCTGTTTTTTCTACACTGTATGGCTTCACTAGTAGAAAATTTTTTAAACAATTTCAGTTGGTAATCAAAAAATGACACAAGACAGAAGATTCTGAGGTGACTTACGGCAGTCCCTTTCATCTTCCTCATCCCCACAGTCATCTTGTCCATTACATCTGAGGTTTACTGGGATGCATTTCTGATTCTTGGTACACTTGAACTGACCCGACAGGCAGACATGTGTGTCTAAAGTACAGGGGACAAAACCATCTGACCTGAGACCTGTGTCTGAATTTATATCAGTGCAGACAGAACTAGTTAGGAATCAGAATTATGTTCTTTAGGCATTTAATCACCTACCACAGTTGAGTTCATCAGAATTGTCTCCACAATCATTCTCTCCATCACAGATGAAAGCTGGCAGAGCACAGAGTCCAGTTCCACACTGAAATCGGCCTGGCTGACATTTAAATTCAGCTAGGAGAGAAAAGATACAGCTATAATGAATGGATTGGCAGCCTCAGCTCATGGCTTCTTGAACACAGCTTTGCTAACGTTCAAAATATGTGTTATATTACTATACTAAACATATCTGGAGAAATAGCAGGAACATCTGACATCTAAACAGCATTAGATTCAGACACATAGCTAAGCTCTCAGCAACAGTGAGGCCTCTCCCCAAACTATAGAAACCAAATATTAAGGGGGAAGGAACTAACAAAATGTAAATATAAAATTATGCTGTAAAAAGTATATAAATGCATCCTCTTTCAATGGACTGATAGGGAGAGGTTATTTTGCAGAATATAATTTACTGAAATAAAATATTTTGCTTTAATATTTTAAAAAGTCATTCCACTTTTATTTTGTTGCCGAGTATCTATCTTCAGAGCATATTCTCTAGCCCTAAAGTAAATGTTTCCTATATCTATCATATTTAAATCAGATTTACTGATGGCCATTCCTGTGTTGTTGATCTTGTTGTTCTGTTATTATTATACATAAGCAAAAAATAGTGTATGTGGCAGAATTTTTTATTTTTATTTTATAATTTTTTATTTAATTTTTTTATTGGTACATTGTATTTATACATCATAATGGGGTAAAAAACTTGTGTAGGCATAAATATACACATCACCCAGCCAGCCCCCACCCAGTCCCCACCTCACTCCTTCCTCATCCCTCCCCCCCATGCTTGGTTTAGTGGTTGACTTCAATACGAATAAGTACATCATGCACTTTAAAGCATTTCCCTCCCCTACCTCCCATCCCCACAGTTAGGTTGTCTTATTTGCTCCTCTATAGGATCTCGTTTTTCACCTGGAATTCCTCTTTTGACTCCATTCACCCTAGCTTTCACATATTAGGAAAAGCATCTGAATTCTTACTTTTTGTAACTGACTAATCTCACTTAGCATAATGTCCTCAGGATCCATCCATTTCTCCGAAAATACCTCAATTGTTTTTTTTTTTTTTTTTTTTTTTTTTGTGGGTCTGAGGATGGAACCCAGGGCCATTTGATCTCCGATCTATACCCCCTGCCCTAATTTTTATTCTTTTTTATTTTGAAACCTGCCCTAATTTTTATTCTTTTTTTTAATTTTGAAACCGGGTCTCACTGAGTTGCAGAGGGCCTCACTAAGTAGCTGAGGCTGTCCGCAAACCGCGATCCTCCAGGTGTCAGCCTCCCAAATGCTGGGATTACAAGTGTGCGCCACCACGCCCGGCCCATATCCCACAGTTTTGTAATCTGTTGATGGACATCTTGGCTGCAATACCACTTCTGGATATCTGCCCAAAAGAAAGGAAACCAAACTACCAAACTAATGCATGTGTGTCTATGTTCATAGCTGCACAATTCGCCATAGCCAAACTGTGGAACCAGCCAAAGTTTTTACCTATTATAAGCATGCTATTACAGAAAACAACTTTGAAATGATATATACATTATACATTATATATATATATATATTATATGTATATATTACACACACACACACACACACACACACACACACACACACACACACATATATATACTGGGGGGTTCCTGGAAGCCTGGTACTGGGATTCCTGGAAGCCCTTTTACCTCCGGGCTACACTCCCAGACCTATTTTATATTTTTATTTGGAAACAGGTTCTTTTAAAACAGCGCGGCTGGCTTCAAACCTGTGAGATCCTCCTGTCTCTGCCTCCCAAGCTCGGGGATTACAAGCGTGCGCCACCACACCCAGCTTGCTATATATTTTGATGTTATATAAGGAATACAAATGCTAATGAAATAGAATCTATAAAATCTATCTCTATCAGGCACTAGCCCATAATCTATCATATTTAGTTATTAACTTAATCTCACTAAAGCTTTCTCACTTTGGCATCACAGGCCATTTGATAAATGAGGGAACTAAGTTTCATAGATATTAATAATTCATTTGAGGATGTACAGCTTTCAAGTTCCACATTTGAAATAAGGATTCAGATCCAACTCTGAAGTCTTCTCACAAATTATGTTGCTTGCAATGTAACACGTATTTTTTGACTAATGATTCTAATGTATGTTACTGATCAGTGGCTGTGAGATTAATAACATGGTCTCTATTAATTCAAATTAGTGAATCAAATATTAATAAATGACACTTTAGACTTTCCTAGTGAATAAATTATGAATTTTAGTTATAGTATTGGGTAAAAATTTATAAAGTTTCAAAAACAAACTCATAATGTATGCTTTAATTCCATAGAAAATAATTTTAAATCACTGAAAGCTATTTACCTCCAATCCATACAATTTATTGATTACAATAAATGTTTAATTTGTATTATTTTTTCATACTCTGAATATGTGCATTTCCTGTTGTCTTATATGTGATTTCCTTGAACGTTCCCTTGCTACCAAAACAAGCCTTTCAAAAAAAGGGAGACAACTATTAAATAGAGGCTGACAAACAATAGGGAAGCCCATGTAACTTGCCTATTTCTGTCTAAAATGATCTTTGGTTTATTCAAGTATCACAGGAAACATAATTACAAACATTTTATGACAAGGAATTTATGATGCATCACTCTTAACTACCTATCTGTAAATGGCATTATGTAAGTTTGCAAGTATGTGACCCTGGGACTAAGCTTTCCTATCTTCTCAGTGAAGTTACAGATATTGTCACCGACTCTTAATAACTAAACATTTTGATGATGCAGCTTCTCAAAAAATCTAAACATTGAATAGATTCATGTCATTTTCTATTTCATCATGACTTTCAAAGTTTCATTCCAAAAGATGTTCAAAGCTACTCATTCAGCAACTTTAAGTAATAGTTTATATTCTACAGTTTCTGAAGATAATGCCATCAGTAAAGCATGAAGGACTACTAGAGTACAACATAAGGGGAAATCTCTATGATATTGGACTAAACAATGACTGTTTAGTTTTTGAAAGGATGGCAGATCTTAGAAGCATAGATAACATAAGCAAAAATAGACAAAAGAATTTTATCAAACTGAGATGCTTTTGCATGACCAAAAAAAAAAAAAAAAACAAAACAAAACAACAGAATGAAAAGATAGTCCATGAAGAGAAATATTTACAAACCACCCTAATGATAAAGAGTTAATTCCTCAAGTATACAGGGAAAATCAACTCATTATTAAGAAGTAAATGACCACTGATAGGAAAATGCTTAATTTTTAAATAGCAACTTGTTCTTTATGCTGTTTGAATAGGAAAATTTTAATAAAAATTTTTTTGTGTGTGGTACTGGGGTTCCTGGAAGCCCTTCTACCTCTGGGCTACACTCCCAGACCTATTTTTATATTTTTATTTGGAAACAGGTCTCTTAAGCCAGCAAGGCTGGCTTCAAACCTGCACGATTCTCCTGTCTCTGCCTCCAAAAGTGCAGGGATTACAAGCATGTGCCACCATGCCCGGCCTTTAATAAAAACAATTTTGAAAAAAAAGAAGAAGCAATTGACCAAATTAAAAAGTAGATTCGGAACTTAAATAGACATTTCTAAAGAGAAGTACAAAAGATATATAGAGAAAAGTTCAGCACTGCTAATCATCTAGGAAATAAAAATGAAAAATACAAGATGTCACTCCACATCTATTAGAAAAAGTATTATTAGAAAATATTTTAAGTATTGGAAAAAAATGTGAAGACAAAGGAACTCTGATACACTGTTGACAGGAATGTAAAATAGGACAGACATTATAGAAAACTCAAATTCCTCAAGAAAACAAAACATAAAACTCTATAGGTTAATAATTTCATTACTAGGTATAAGTATCTAAAAAATAAAATAAGAATAAAAAATCTATACTCTAATATTTACTGCAACATTATCATGGTAGTTAAGAATAGAATTAAAAATGAAGTCAATTCAGGTGTCATTAAAAGTTGAATGAACAGAGAAAATTTGTTGTGTATAGGCCATGGGATATTATTCATCGTTAATGAAGATGGAAATATTTTCCTTCTTGAAAACTTTCAAATACTTGGAAAACATTAGGTTAAGTGGAATAAACCAAGTATAGAAAGACAAACATTATATGGTTTCAATATTATGTAAAAGTCAAACTCAAAGAAACAGAGGAAGATGTCAGTTACCAGAGGCCGTGGAGTAGGACGACTGGGGACATATTTGTCAGTGAATACTCAATGTAAGACAGGAGAAATAACCTCAAGAGATACTGTACTTCATGACTACAGTTAATAGCAATATATTGTATCCTTGAAAATTGCTAAGAAACTACATTTTACAAGTTATCACAAGAAAAAAGGTATGTAAGGAAGGAATATGTTACGTGGTTTGATTTAGCTCTTCTATTTTATATATATGAATATGTATTTAAAAATCATGTTTTATACCATATATATAATTTTAACTATTTAACAAGAAATAAAGCATGTAGAGATCAATATTTAACCAGGATAAGGATCCTATAGAAGCTCTTAAATATCAGTTGTCTTTTTCCCCTCAAAAGAAACTAAAGTAATATTTGTCTACCATATATTATGTGTGCATGTGTGTTTGTATGTATGTGCACCTCAGAATTTTGCTTTTAGATTTATTTTATTTTTTGTTTTGAAATAGGGTCTTACACTAAGTTGCAGAGGGCCTTCTGTTGCTGAGGCTGTAAGAAAGACTTCAATCTTCCTGTCCCAGCTTTCCGAGTACTAGGATTACAAGTGTACATCACCGCACTCTGCGGACCACTATATATTCTGAACATAACTAAACCTAAGAAACTCATTATAATAAGACTATAGTTAATTTTCCACACCACTATGGTTACAACATTAAATTTTAGTTGAAGTTTATAGGTCAGAAGCTGCAAACATTTTAAGAAAAAATATTATATTCTTTCAACTATGTTGAAGGTCATTATTGTGTTATTTCCTTAGAAAATAGAAATTCTGGGTAATAAAGGTCATCTTCCTAATACAAGGACTAAATTAATTTGCTCATTCTTGTTAATCACTATAAACTACAAAAAGAAGTTGTATTTATTTCATTTACTGTATCATAGGGAAGATAATTACTTTATGGTGGGGAATGAAATAATTTTCTTTAGTATATAAATCTCAATAAAGCCAACAAAATAATTATTTGTTCTTTTAATATTACTCTTAATTCAATACATGAATGAATAACTCAGGCATAATATTTTACCTGTTTCACATAGATACTACTCTGTTTATATTGTCTATCAGAGTACAAACAAAAACTTTATTTTAAAATATAAAAAGAGAGTGAATCTTCCAGGAACATAAAAATCATAAATAAATAACTATGACTTACATGAATTTTTTCCTTCTCTTAATTGATTACTTACTACATAAAAACATGTAAATTAATTATGTTAAACAATTTCTATTGTGTGATAGTTGATGATGATCAGAGCTGGAAATCAGCTCATATAAGTCACTTTCTGGAGACTTTAAAACTTTGAAACAGTTTTATAAGTGGGTGATGGAAAAATTTTACAGATAAAAGTAGCTTTCACTAAGACGGTATACTTTTCTTCAATACAAGGATCTGATCTTGAACTCAATTGTCAAGGCCAAATCATGGCAACCATCTTCTGGGATATTGAGAGAATTATTATGATTGACAACAAGCATCTCCAACTTGACAGGACAGTATTGGAGTGACCTGTGGAATGAACTGTAAATGGCTATCAAGGAAAAGTCTGCTGACTGTCCATTTTCACCAAAGTTACCAAAGGTCAGTAAAACAGCAGCACCTACCTATGCCAATCACACTCAGAAAGCATAATTGGTAATCACTTTATAGCAAATGCTAAGAATACATTAAATTGCCTAACAACAAACTAATGATTAGTATTAGAAAAAAATCTCACTTTAAAATAATTTTTAGGTTTTTAATACTGACCAACCAGCTGAAATAAATATATATATATATATATATATATATTTAAAAGGTAAGACTTTAGTCATATTGTAGCATTCTGAAAACATCTGTTTTCTTTCAATTTGGTGATATTTTAAATCAACATGCTAATTTTGACACTATTGATTGCTACATAAAACAATGTAGTTATTCTACAAATAACCAAATTTCATAAAAGGAAGAAATTGCAGATGGTGTCATCTAACATTTTAAGTTATCAGAGCCATACCAAGAATTGCAACATCTATGGTTATACTTGTAAAGATTGGTATATTTTTTATTTCAGAAAAAACTTTGGAATAGCTTTAAGTGTTCCACATCTGGAATATAAGAAACTCTAAATTTAAAATCGGGATATTTGTCAATGTACTTACGACAGTCATCGGGTTCGTCTGATCCATCACCACAGTCATCCACGGTGTCACATTTCCACCAGAATGGGATACATTTATCAGTTTTGCAACGGAACTTAAAAATAAAAAGGTAGAAAATGTTGAAAAAGCCAACATGTCTCCAGTGAGTATACATACACACATGGAATTCTACTTAGCCATAAAGAACAAAATTATGTCCTTTGCAGAAAAATGGATGGACATGGAAAACACTACACTAAGTGAGATCAGCCAGTCTCGGGAAGTCAAGGGTGGTCTATTTTCTCTAATTTGTGAAAGCTAGAGAGAACATAGGAAACATAAGGGACTTTGTAGAGAGATATCTGTAGAGTAACTGAAGGAAGTTAGAGAAGAAAGTTTGAGAGAGAAAAAGGGAGGGCCAAAGGAGGAACAGTTCACATAATACTATGGCAGTATGTTGAAGGTATTACTCACTACCATTCTCACCATGAAGTGTGGGGAGGGAGGAGGCAAAAGTGAGGTGGGATGTGGAAATACACAAAACTCTGTGTGTGTGTGTGTGTGTGTGTGTGTGTGTGTGTTTATCACACTGAACCTCACTAGACTTATAACTGCAGTGCACTAATAAAATAATTTTTCAAATATATAATGATTATTTAAAAATTCAGCTGGACATGGTGGCACATGCTTGTAATCCCAGCATTTGTGAGACTGAGACAGAAGGATTATAGTTCATGGACAGACTCAGCTACTACTTAGGGAGGCCTTGCAACTCAGTGAGACCCTGTTTCAAAATAAAACATGAAAAATAGGACTAGGGTTGTAGCTCAAAGGTAGAATTCCCCTGGGTTCAATCCTCAGTACCGAAAAAAAAAAAAAAAAAAAAAATCAGCAGGGCAGCACAGCCTAGCCCACTCTCTTGCTGAAAATCTGAATGACATTGTTCATTGATCATAGAGCATTGTGCAATATGTAATAAACACACATAAAGCAGCACAAATTACCTTTCAGGAAAGCTCACTGAACAAGAAAACCTCTTGAGGTTTTCAATGCTCACAAGCACAAGCATGCTTATACATGTGCTTTTCGTCTCAGGGTCTACTTACTATCTATCTACAACCCATTGAGTAGCTATAAAAGACATTGTGACCCAAAATCTTGAAATATCTACTATCTGACCCTTCACAGAAAATGTTTGCCTAACACTAAACAGTTCTACATATGATCAGGAATATCAGAAAGAGACAAGAAGAAATAATTTAATTAATTTGTATCAATTCAATTGAACTGTATCTCATTAAATATCTTGCGCAATATAGTAAACATTTTCTGAGCTTGTGCTCTTTAGCCATCAAATGAGGAGCCAAAGATCATCTAGAGGACAGTTCTGTCATGGTCTGATTCTGAGAAAGCTCCTGAACATAAAAGTTCTACCTGTAGCCAGAATGTTCCACATAAATTTAAAGAATACTTTTTTTAAGATAGTGAAGATCAATGCACTACTTTCAACTTTTAGAATTATTAATAAATATTTTAAGATAGGCAAAGGGAAATTGTGATAATTTTTTAACAGGTCTAAGATAAGGCTGCAAGCCGGGCGTGGTGGCGCACGCTTGTAATTCCCGGACTTGAGAGGCTGAGACAGGAGGATCGCACGGGTTCGTAGCCCGTCTCAGCTACTTAGTGAGGCTTTCAGCAACTTAGTGAGACCCTGTTTCCAAATAAAAACATATATAAAAGGTCTGTGCGTATAGCCTGGAGGCAGAAAGCCTCTGGGTTCTACCTACAGTACCACACACACACACAAAAATAAGTCTGCAATAGTCTTTTTTCCAATATTTAATTTTAAATAGAAACAAAATAAAATTGTTATTATAAAGCCCATGAGGTTGTCTAAAATTTATTCACTAAACATTTATTAATATGAACCTGAGCTGGCCGTGGTGGCACATGCTTGTTATCCCAGCATTTAGTAGGTAAAGACCAGAGGACAGCGGTATGCAGACAGACAGCCTCAGCTACATAGCAAGGCCCTTTGCAACTCAGTGAGATCCTGTTTCAAAATAAAGAATAAAAAGTAGGGCTGTGGATGTAGTTCGGAGGTAGAATGCCCCTGAATTCCATCCTCAGTACACCAAAAAAACTATTAATGCGTTTTATTTATTCTCTCATTTTTTCCATTTAAAATGGCTAAAGAAATAGTAATACAACAATAATTTTATTGTTTATAAAAATTAAAAGATTTTTAATTCCTCCCTTTCAAAGTTAACCATAAAAGGGAAGATTACCAATAATAAAATAGATTAAGACTTTTGCATAGCAATATTTATCTATAGGCTACTTAATACACAGGCAGCTTGTTACTAGAGAAAATTTTGAACAAGTTGTGTGAACAGAAGTTCTCTGAAGAAGCCACATCTATATCGAAGATCCTACAGACTGAACTTGGCTGATTAGAACATCGTGGCTGTAGATGATGGAATGCTGCAGGCGGGGAGCCAATGTTATCTCGGCCTTCGTTTGGTCCCTTTTAATAATTATTGCTATGAACCTCTGTATGTGACCTAAAATCCTCCTGACATCTAGGTAAAACTCTTGGAATGTATTCTTTTTTATTTTTTTAGTATTGGGGATGGATCCCAGGGACATTCTACTTCTGAGCTACATCCCCAGCCCTATTTTTATTCTTTATTTTGAAACAGGATCTCACTGAGTTGCAAAGGGCCTCACTAAGTGGCTGAGGCTTGGCTGCAAACCACAATCCTCCTGCCTCAGCCTCCCAAATGCTGGTATTACAGGTGTGAGCCACCATGCCCGGCTGTTGGAATGTATTCCTAAACTAGGCAGACCTCCAGCTTCCACCAGTTCTAAGGCTAATAATGTCATAATATTTTTAATCCATAAAAGAAATTTCCCAGCTCTATTGTAGATCACCTGTCTGAAGCCTTCACCAATGTAATTAGTAAATGTACCAATTCGTGACTTTCTTTCCTTCTCAGATTTATAGACGTTCATGTAATCTCTTCTATGATAAGCATTTTATTTAGGGTAATATGAATCTGCTCTCCCAGGCCTTGATCACTAATATTTGGCTCAAAAGAAACTCTTCTTTTTCTGGAGCAAGAACTGTGCTTCTCATCAGAGTTTCACACTATTTTCATAAGAAAGACCATATGAATTCAAATTCATTCACTAAGCCACATCACAGAAACCTGTTCTTTCTGATTTCACTAGAGTCCAACCACACACAGTGACCCCAACAGCTTAATTTATTCCTTAGAGATCACTGACCACAAACCAATTTCTTTCTTAGAAGTTTCAGATAGGAAAAACTAAAGATAATCACACTTTATATACAGGGAATATATGCATTTGAGGTAGTTGTCATTAAAAGATCACTGTAAATTGTTAGAACCAAGCAATAAATAAATTTAATCATTTTCCTCTGCTACTATTAAATCCTTTTATTCTTAATTTCAATAGAAATTCAGTGAAAGGTATGTATGCTAACACTTATCTAAAATTAAAATACTAGTTGCATAACTTTCTAAAAGTTATTTTTGAAGTGTTTATATTAAAATTCCCACATGACTAACATGATATGAACATTCATCTTAGCATGTTACATATAAGAAAATATCGAATATAAAAATACAGCCTCGGTTCAGTTATCTATAATGAAAATAAACTAGCAATTTAGGAGTTCATTCACTTAAAAAGACTATAATTATCTTTAAACAAGAGAATTTGATATTTGCTTTTGCTGAACCCCTCTGGACAGCACAGAGTTGATTCATGGTAGAAATATATTCACTATGAGAGTGATTTTTTTCCTAGGGGCAATGTAGGACAGAATACTGCATTAGCAATCTACAGAGAAATCTGACTGTTCAACTGATTTTCTTATATTTGCTTAGCCTGTGGTCATGTCTGTTGTGGTTTTTCATAAATTACCAGAGGGAAAAAATTACCTTTACAGATAGTGATTGTCTAGGGATATGAAGTTAAATCTGAAAGCAATTGCCCTGAACATTAAATATTTCCAGTCATTACAGTATATCAAAGCACATTAGTATGAGGATTTCAGTTCTCCACAGTATCATCAAAGTATTCTCACTTATGATTGGAAAATAGCTAAAATATATATTTTTAATGTCACCAAATATGTCTGATTTAAATAATCACCAACTGCTGGAATTATATATGATATAATAAATGCTCTGAATTTCATTTTTAACAAACATAAATGGGTTTTTGACTTAAAAGAAACCAGTGTAAAATAAATGTGTGCTAACCTCTTCTATTCCATATCTGGTATTCATTTTTTTCATACTTAAATACAGTAACTTAAAATAGATTAGTGCTAAATACATGACATTCTTCATAGTAAATTTTCTCCCAAACTAATACATTCTTAAAATAAATTGTAGACTTTAATTATCACCCATAAAAATAAGCTATAAACTAATAAATACCTGTCTACTAATATAAGCAGAAGGATAAAATACAAATATCTCTATAGTGAAGTATATTCAAACATGAGGAATCTCTACTTAAAAACAAGTAAAGTTTTCATTTAAAATGGTTTAAAGTAAACATTTGTAATGAGTCTTGTTAAGATAATTTGGCATAATCCTAATTTTTATGAAATTCTCAAATCATACTTTCCATCTCAGTAGAATTCTCTTGGTGTGATATGCCCATGATACTTTAAAAAAAAATCCATACCATATTGAGAACGTGTCATTGATAGCAATTACTAGATGATAAACCAAACCCCCACAATAATTATACATTTAACTAAAAAATTTTCATTAGAATGGTTATTGGTATGAATCAGGACCTCCTAGATCACTTGCATAATTTAAATATTTACCTCACTAAAAACTGTATTTCTATAAACTGACTTTTCCAGTGTACAGTAGATAAGTTTTATCCTTTCTCATCTATTAAAAAAATCAGAGGTAAAATGGATGCATTAAACCAAAGAGTATGAACCACTAATGGGTTGTGTTAGCCGTTTCTTATTAGCTATTTTCTCAAAGACAAAAATATTGAAATAAAAACTTATGTTTAAAGAAGTATGAGTAAAAACAAAACTAGCTAGTCTACATTTTTATTTGTTCTGTCTTGCTATTTTTAAATTTTATAATTAACACTAGTGGAGGGATCTGAAAAATTATAAATATTTTAGTCTTATCATTTACATCAAATTGAGAAATAATTTAATTATCTGAATTATACTTTAAGAATGATGGATATTTTTATTTAACTGGTAGATCAGATGTTTTGGCATTGAGTGAATGTAATTATAGACTACCTTATACAATATTTTGAAAAAAATTTTATTCTGTGCAAGGCTAATGTCTTCATACTTGTGTTTTATTGCTGTAGATGTTCATCCGTGTTTGAACACATCTGGTTTTACTCTATTTTCATTTGATTCTTGAAATGTGATTTCTCCTATTAGGAATATTATGTTACTGATGTTACGCCCCTTAGTGACTTTAATTCTTAACACTCAGGGAATTATAATTAGAAGAATACAAGCTATAAAGAAAGCAGCCTGTGACCTGTGTATTTCACTGGACATCACAATCTCCTGACGACAGCTTGCAATAATTGCATCTGTACATTTTAAAGTATATTCCAGTTGAACTGGAGGTCATGGTATACAACAAGTATTGTGAATTATCCCACCTAATCGGATGAAGATATGATTGCTATTACCTGAATGTCCCTTCCAAAACTCATGTTGAAATCTGTCACTTGAGAATCTTGGTAGGTGGGACTTTTAAAAGATTAAGATCACAAAGGCTCCATCCTTATAAAGGAATTAATGTAGCTAGCTGTCTGGAGAGTGGCTTAGCAATGAAGGGAGTGACTGTGTTATTTATTTTTTATTTTTACTTTTTTGGGTACGGGGGCTCGAATGCAGGGGTTTTCTGAATAAAACTACCACTCTTTTTTAATTTTTTGTCTCGAAACAGGATCATACTAGGTTACTAAAGTTTTTGCTACATTTCTGAGACTGCTCAAATCTTTAATCCTCCAGTTCCAGCCTCCCAACTAGTAAGATTATCAGCAGGCGCCACCACACCCAGTTTAAAATGAAAGTTTTGTTTTGTTTTGTTTGTATTGTGTATTGAACATGGAGGTGTTCAACCTCTGAATTATACCTTTAACCCTTTTTATTTTTTATTTTGAAATGGTCTCATTAACTTGCTGAGGTTGACGCTGAACCTGCAATCCTCCTGACGCAGCCTTCCCAGTAAGTACTGGGATTACAAACCTATGGCACTGTGCCTGCTTTTGTTTTAAAGCAAACTTTCACTGTATTCTCTTACTAACCCTTCCTTCCTGCCCATCCCCAAGCTCTCACCAGATGCAGCTCTTTGATATTAAACTTCAGAGCCTCCAAAACTAAGAGAATATACTTTTATTTCTTGACATATGACTGTGGTATTCTGTCACATATCAGCAGAAAACAGACTAAGGCAATTTTCATCCCATTTAAAAAATGAGAAAAGTGAGGCACCAGGAAGTGAGTCAGGGTTCTCATTACAGGAAGTCTGCCTTTACTCCCTGGAAAAAGTCTCAACTCTTTTATTGAGATTAATTAATGGAGGAGCTACATTCGAATATGTGTAGAAGTGTGAACTTAGCATTGTCAACTTGGACACTCATTATTGGGAGGGAGAAAAGAAGAAGCAGGGTGGGGGCTAGAGCACCAAACACTGTGTGAATGTATGCCAATTTCAGTATGATCCACATAATAATAAAAGAAAATATAAAAAATAAAAGAAAATAAAATAATTTTTTTCATATGTGAGACTCATGGTTCTAATCTAGAAGCAGTGTGAACTAGTATTAACAATTTTACTTTGAACTCAATCCCACTCTAAGAAAAATTTAATGTCTTACTTTTTATCCAGTTAATTTTTTCTCTATCACTGTCATTGAGGGAGTGGAGGCTATATTGATGTTGATGCAGAATATATAAATAGATTTACTTATTTGCACGCCTTGAAGACCACCCTGTTTCATCTCCTTGCCTTCTTCAACTCTATAATCTCTCTGATATGCTTCTATGCCAATTTAAAATTTTAACCATTATTCTGTGTGCATCTGAGTGAGAATTTTTTATTGTTGTTTTGTTTTATTTATTTTGGCCTCTATACCTTAAGGCCTAAAATCGCACTTTAAGAATATGCATTAAATTGCCTTGCTCTTTTTCTGTGACCTCTACAATATATGGAATGAATGTTCATTTCATTCTAAACAACAATGACAAAATTCAATGTTTTTAACATGGTTTAAGGACATAAGCAAACTTTGACAAAACCTTCATAATGACTTGCCCATACATCTCATGAGATGGTTTCCAGATGCCCACTCACCTGACTAGCTGTGCAGTTGGATAGACAGGTCCTATTATCAGCTGCAAGATAAAAGTTGGTGGGACAGGCACAGGTGTGGGTCTTCCCAGGGGCTAGCAGGCACAAATGGCTGCAACCACCATTATTTATCGTGCAGATATGTTTGGAGACTACAAATAAAAAAGAAACAACAACAACAAAAAATAAATAATCGAGAAGCATTTTATAACGTATTATTAGAGATGACATTTAACCTTCCTAATTTGTACTTGAATAAATCTTGATATTTAAGAATTCATGAACAGTATATGTTCACTTATCACAAATGTTCTCATTTTAATGAAAATTTTATTATTTATTATTTTTATGAATTATTTCTGTAAAATGAGATTAGTAGAAAAATTGCTCATCAATAATAAACAGATTAAAAGCATTTTCAATGATAACATACATATGTTTAGAAATATAAATGTCAAATAGAAAAGTGAAACGACAATCTGTAACAGTATAGGGACTTTGGTTTCTAGGCTAGATAGGTGTTTTTAGTAAAATTATTGAGCCTTTATTCCACGAGTCCTGGAAAAACTCCTATTAGACATAAGCTTAAGCAAATTCAATATAGTTGTCATATTCAGAACCCTAGAGCTCTTAAAAATAACTCCTAACCTGCATCCTAAAAACTAAAATTTCTATAACTCTGTTGTAAACAAATTATTTCAAGAATGTAATAGTCACTTCTCTGACTCTGTATTGTCATTTTAGCTTAACATTATTTGAACAAATCAGTAACTCTTGATACTATTACCGAGCTGCTAATCAAATCCCTTAATAGCAGTACTTGATATCAAGTGGATTCATTGTCTAAAATAATGCTAAAGAATGAAATCTGGTCATCTTTTTCAAAAACAAAATTACACTTAACCTTGAAAGAATAAAAAATGGAATGTTACTGATAGATGTTGATGCACTTATGGAAATCATGGAAAGAATAATTACCATCGGGTTGTCTATAAGAATGATACACCTGGATATCTGTGATGGCATGCCATGAGTTAATCAGTGAGAGTCTGTCTGCTCCCGAGGTTTTATGGGCACGGCTGAGTGACTTGGTTTTCCCATCAGTCCAGTAGATGTAGTCTTCAAACAATGTTAGTGCAATCACCCCTGGAATATCTTGATTAGGGACTGTAATAGGAGATGGTAAGATTAATGCTCAGTCTTGGAAGACTGCCAGTTAAAATATTCAATACAACATGGGCTGACAGATACAACTGCTATAGAACTTCATGTGAATAATTGCTGTGACAACCTGTCAGGCCAGCAAGGTTCTTTATTACCAGTTAAGAGAAGGCAAAATTGTGCACAGGAGTTCACTTGGCTCAGAATTTGCTTGGTTCAACCACGGGGAAGAAAATGAATGTGATCCTGCTCACCATTAGAGAAAGGCTGCTTCACCAAAAACAAATAATATCCAACATTTAAAACTGGGAGATATACACATTTATATGTAATCTCCATCCAGGTGTTTTTTAGCTTAAATCTTTACATCTAAAGGTCATTGACCAGTTCTCTCCCACGAGTAAGGTAATTAAATTATATATCAAGTATCAGTGTGTCTGCTCCCTGGAAATAGCTATGGAAACTACTATAAACCAGTTTAGCCACTGAGATTTTGTAAGCATTTTTATTTGCAAGATGAGTTCAGGTTAAAGGGAAAGTATGGCAGGTGTATTACACAGATATAATAGTTATAAAACTATTTTGTTTAAAATTGTTCTGTACCTATATCTTTGTAATAGGAGTGAGTTTAAATATAAACAATAGATTGAGTTTTTCCTTCAAGAGATTCCAGGGTCTATTCAGGCAAATAATATCTAAAACTCTAGTTGTTGTTTAGTGGTAAAATAATTTTAAGCATCTATAGAATTTATTTTGCCCTTCTGGTTTCTCAAAATTATTTTAATAACAAAATGTATAAAACAGAAATTTTCAAATATGTACAAACATTCTAAAACATTTTTTATATTATTTTTCAGTTGTACTTAGTTCAAAAAGTTAATTTATAAAATATAGTAATAGAGCACTAGTACACACTTTTATTAAAAGAGTTTTCATAACAGATTTACTGTTTGGCATATGACTGTTTGGTAGCAACTGAAAGACTTTCATAATTTCAAATACAGCTCACTTTGATTTTTGGGATGTTTATTAAGTCATTTTTAAAATTCTAGGGAAACTCATTTTAATTCTGCTGGTTTTTATGTTTAATAAGATAGGCCAAATGTGATTAGAAAATTCACTGTGATTCAGAAGAAATAAAAATAAATATAATGGGAATACTCAAAATAGATGATATGCTAAGTCACTGGTTATCATTGGTAAAATAGTTTCTAGCCAGAAATCCATCTTAAGCTGGTTAATATGCATATGAAAGATGTAGCAAATCAACAAAATTCAGATATACACACTTGAGATGTTTTAACTTTTGATGTAAAAATCCATATGTACACACAGCTTAGTCATCTGTGTAATCCTATAAACATGGAGTAAACTAAAATGATAACTGTAATTGAATAAAGAATAAAACTTTGCCATAACTAATCATGCTTACATTTCTTAAAACTATTCCCATCCTTTCCTTTTGGCTTTATAAATTCATCCCAGAAAGATAAAATAAATGTGGCAAAAATTTGGTGAATCATGGTAATGGATGATGGAGTCTTTAACCTCAATATGTAAATTAGAAAATTTAAAAAACTACGGAAATTTTTAAAGGCTCAGAAATATTTAAATTAGATATCTTTAGATGCAAAGTAAGTAACTACATTCTAAAATATGGGCTAAAATGTGATTATTGCTTCTTAAGTTCTCAATTCATGAGAGATTCAATTAGTCTGTGAAAAAAAGTGGTTATTGTAAGAATTTGCCAATTAACATTTCAAAAGTAGTACAGACTTTTTAATTAGCAGTAACTATAATTGATATTTATTAAGCATGTGGGCACTTCAGAACTAGGTCAGTGTTTCTCCATGGGTGGGGAGGCAATTGTAACCCATAACAAAAAATTATCATGTCCAAATATCCATAGTTTTAAGGTTGAGAAACCTTGCACTATTAAGGTACAAAATATCTGCTTTATGCACCTTAATTAATTTAATATTCTCAAAACCCTAACTGTGTGGTAAGATATTTCACTTTGGAGATGAGAAAGCTAAACTTGTTTAAAGAAAAGTACAAAAATGTAGCAAATGGAAATATTGGCATTAGAACCTGAGTCAGCTTCTCTGGCTATTGGGTGAATCAGCCACTTCACTTACTAGCTTAATGGTTTATGGGGACCCAAAAAAGTAAACTCATATTTAAGGGGATCAAAAATATATGGGGCCGGGCATGGTGGCGCACGCTTGTAATCCCCGCGCTTGGGAGGCAGAGACAGGAGGATCGCGCAGGTTTGAAGCCAGCCGCGCGCACTCGCTTAGGAGACCCTGTTTCCAAATAAAAATGTAAAAATGTAAAAATAGGTCTGGGAGTGTAGCTCGGAGGTAGAAGGGCTTCCAGGAACCCCTGTACCACAAAAAATAAATAAATAAATAAATATATATATGCAAGATTATATATATATATTATATATATAATATATATATTATATATATATATAAATATATATATATGGATCAGAAAAGTGAACTCTTATTTTAAAAGGAAGACAACACATAGGTGAATGCACAGAGTAGGCAGAAAACTAACGTCAAAGGTAAGAAACTTAGTTTATGCCCAAAGTAGCCATTTGTTTTCTCAAATCTCTTGTTTGACATTGACAGCAAAGAATAACTGCCACCAGTAGCTTTATAAGCCTACTCCAGTTCTGGTAATTTGGAAAATGTGCTTCCTTCCTAAACAATATCAAATACAACCACTGGAGTATTTTCTAGAAAAAGCAAGGCAAAAATAGCAAGTAACATTCACAAGGACAAACTTAAACCCATACAACTAATACTGTCCTGGCTCCATTTATCTGGTCTTTTAAAAGTTAGGAACAACGCGCGCGCGCTGGCTTAGGAGACCCTGTTTCCAAAATAAAAATATAAAAATAGGTCTGGGAGTGTAGTCCGGAGATAGAAGGGCTTCCAGGAACCCCAGTACCACCAAAAAAAAAAAAAAAAGTTAGGAACAAGTTACTTTAGTATCACAAGCAACACCAATGAAAATCATGCAACACAAAAGAAATAAAAATAAATGAGAAAGCTTCACATAATGCCTTTTTTGATATTTATCTCATAACTTGGCAGAATTCTTCCATTTCCTCTTTGGGACCTTAATCTCTTCAGTAAGAGTGAATTGACTATCTGCTTAAACTTCTTTCAAAAAAGTGATATATGAATTGCTAAATGATGAATATAAATAAATGTATTTTTTTTATTTTCATCAACATATGAAGAGTTCAACACACATTGAGATCAAGTGAGAAAATGTTCAGGGCCCAAAAGTTGTACAAGAAACTTGTCTTACTCTGATTTTTTAAAAAAATGACTTAATTTTTGCTTATCTATTTATTTTAACATTATTTATGCATATTTACATATGCAGACATGCTTACATGTATTATATGTGCATGCATCTGTATAAAACATCTGTGATAGATATACAACAAGGTATACTGCAACATAATTTGACAGCTAGTAGAGGTGACCCAATTATAAGAACATGGTATAAGAGGAACATTTAATAAACTCTCACTAATGCTGAGATGGGTTGAATGTAGGGACAAAATAGTCAATGCTTCCTTAAGATGATGATAGTGATTATTTTGAAGAGAAAAATAATACAACTGGTATTCCTATATGACTGCATTTACTTAATCAAATGCGAAACGTGTAAAGTGAATTTAAAGGATCTTTCATTAACAGATGAAACACACAAGTTCATTAAACACACAATAAAGACAAAAAGAGAACTGCAGTGTGGGATGCAGTTTAACAGGTACTTATTTATACTTATTTATTTTAAGCCCATTTTAAAGCTTCTTACTGTACTTAGGCTTTGATTCTGCGTAAGAACATTATTTATTGTACTGTTTCCAGCATTTCACTCAAGCAGTAGATACTAATTATTATTTAATAGACTCTATCTTTAAAAAAAAAAGCAAATTGATAGTTGGCAAAAATAAATACTGTGTTTTGCTTTGTTCTTTTTTTCCCCTTTTAGTCAGGTAGGACGCTACTCTGCTAAGGCTCATGGTCATTATAACGAATTGAAAGATGGCAATCCAGGACATGCTTCTGCTTTAAGGATTATCTCACAGTTAAGAGTTATCCTATTATAAGACTTTTGATTATCCAATTTTTGGACAACATTTACAATGTTCTGTAAGTACATTCCTGGATAACATTCTCATTTTATATTTTTAAATAACTGAGTTTAAACATTTAAAGACAAGATGCATCAAAAACACAGCTCTCATCTTTTGTTGAGATAAAACCTCATTGTGTTCTGGGGGAATGCAATATTTGTGTACTGGCAGGATTCACATGAGTTCGTTTAGTACTAACTTGGTACTTGGACATTTCATAGTGATGCTCTATTTTTTTTTACCTTATTTCTCCTTCAAGACATATGTTCAGGATGCAAATGCTATTTTGAAATGTTACTGTATGTTCAGTGGTTCCTGTAATTTATTGACTTTGAAGTGTTTTCACCAGTATTTCACCAGTATTTTCAAAATTTAAAAATATATATAGAATGAAATTATGAAATTCTGTAAATATTTTTATGATGGAATCAAGATAAAGAAATAAATAAAATTTAGAATTAAGTTGTTATGAAGAGTTATGCAAGCTGGGCGTGGTGGTGTATGCTTGTAATCCCAGCATTCAGAAAGCTGAGACCAGAGGATCATGGTTCGCAAACAGCCTCAGCTACTTAGTGAGGCTCTCTGCAATTCAGTGAGACCTGGTTTCAAATAAAGAATAAAAAAATAGGGCAGGGGGTGTAGCTCGGATGTCGAATGCCACTGGGTTGCATCCCCAGACCAGACCCGCAAAATAAATAAATAAATAAATAAATAAATAAATAAATGAAAATAAATAAAAGAAATAAAAGAGTTATGAATTATTTAGGAAGAAATGTTTGACCTATCAATGTCAACTTAATCCTTACAGTAGTTTAGTATATTTGGAAGATTAATCTACTAAGATTTTAAAGTTAGTAACCATATTAAATCTAATATTATATGTTTGCCTTTTAAAAAGTTACTTTATTTCTTCCATTTTTTAAATTTTGTTGTCTTTACACCAAATAGAAGCTCACAACCTCTCACAAATAACAAGAAAAAAATGAATTTTTCTCTTTGCTTTTATATTTAGGTAAGTGGTCTACTGTTGAGTTGTTTGTTACTTTCTTTTTGATTTTTCTTTTTTGTGCTGGTGGGAAATGTATGAGATTAAAAAATATAACCCTACAAAAACAGTGGCCATAAGTGAATAAACTCCGCCACTGCTAAGTCACTGTGGTTGGACACGGAAGGAAGATGGATAAACATTCCAACTTTTTCTCTTTGTTTACCTTCTAATATCCTGTCAGAGCATCCCATGGAGTGAATTCTATTTGAGGCCAAAAGATAAAAGAGCTTGGGTTATGTAATTATAGTGGTTTGGATTTAGAGTGTCCCCCTACATCTCATGGAAACAAGGTAGCAATGTTGGAAACAGGGTTTGGTTGCTAAGGAGAGGCCCCTGAGGACTGAACCTTGGGGACTATATATGGTTCTCTCCTCCCCCTGCTCTACCTCTCTTGCTTATGGCCTGCACAATGTGAGAGCCGAGCTTCACTTGCTCTCTCTGTCTCTGCTTTTGGTTGCCATATCCTGAGATCCATGGCCCCTGGCCTCAAATGAACTGAACTCAAGATCTCCAAAGAAACTATGAGTAAATAAATCTTCCTCTCAGTTACATGGGCAGGGTTTTTTGGATTATATCAATAAGAATATTGACTAAGGCCATAATTCACAAAAAAATCAGACTTCAGCATATAGAACAGTCAATCAGAGGAAGAAAAACTAGACACTCAATTAAAAGATATTTCTTCTATTGTTCATATCATAGATATCTCCTTAAATCACAAAATCATCAATGACAATATGACAGTAAGTATTTAGCCTAGTTAAAACACCATCTGTCTTCAAAAGAGATCAGGGTGCTCACTAATCTTTTATTCTGAGACCCTAACATTTACAATCTTCTCTGATATCTTTGCAGACAGACATTCTAGAGAATGACTAAAGTAACTGAATGTGAAAACAAAAAAGGCAGAGCTCAAACAAAGGAAAATGGTGAGCACTGAAAACAAGGTGAAATTTTAAAAATATTACAAAACTGTATAGGCAGGGATATGGTTAAAATGAGAATGAAGTAGAAAGTGTTTTAGTGCCAGAGAGTGGAAGACAGTCAGCCTCCAAAGCACTGGGATTATAGGCATGAGTCTCCACGCCCTGCTGGAGCTACCATATTTTAATACTGAATGATCAGTCCAAGTTAAAATTATGTCTTTACATAGTGTAGTATAACTACACTATGTTATACTACTAGGGGATTAACTAGGTTAACTACTAGGGGATGTTAACTAGGGGATAGTTAACTATGTAAGTTTTTGAAATGTTTCTAATTTATAATTTATAATGTTTATAATTTATAATTTATAAATCTAAGTATTTAAAGATCTTTTGTAGGCTGAAGCCAAGATTAAAAGGCCTAGGAGATTCATAGTTCATCTTTTTTTTTTCTAGTATTTCTTGAATCCTTTTGTCTATCTTCTTGCCTCAAATATTTACTGTATTTAAATATTATAAATATCAGATTTAATACAATTCAGTCCTTTCCTCCTGTCATCTATTTTTAAATTAACATAATAGAAAGTCAAATTTGGTTATTTTAATAATTTAACAACTAAATAAATAGAATAATCCTGTTAATTAATGTGAAGTAATATAAAATTTTATGAACTAGATGTGACACACATTGGTTGTAATCCCAGTAATTGGGAGGTTAAAGCAAAAGAATCACAAGTTTGAGGCCAGCCTTGGCAACTTAGCGAGACTGTATCTCAAAATAAAAAATAAGAGCAGGCTGAGAATGTGGCTCAGGAGTAAAATTCCTTGGATTAAATCTCCAGTAGTACCAAATAAATGAAGAAAGACAGAAGCAAAAGGGAAAAGAAAGATAAAGGGGAGAAAGAAGAAAGGAAGGAAGGAAGGATGGATGGAAGAAAGGGAGGAAGAAAGGAAGGGAAAGAAGAAATGTATTGAAGACCTATTCTAGAGTTAAAAACACTGAAAAATAGTGTGGCAAGTAATTTACCTATTAGGGAATAACTAGACTTTAGCTAAGTCCTCAGATCACTAATCTAATCACCATCTGCACCTATTTTACAACTTCATATTTGAAATAAATAAGGTTGTTAAAAATGTCTAAAAATTCTAACTAGAGTAATAATTTACAGCTAACTTTTTAGCTATGTAAAGCTCATATTTCATTAGCAAACATATAACCTATTTAAACACAAATGTAATTTAATGAAACATATCCTACTACTCAAGAGAAAAAACTAAAAGACATGATTGAAATTCCAAGAATTTTTAGAAATGGCCATTAATTTCAATTTATTTTACTGGTTCAGGAACATTTCTATTGTAACTGAATTGCATTTTGCTTCCTTTCATTAACTTTTATTGTATTGTAAACATTAGCACATCAACACCATTGGCACAGAATAGTGTGTGAAGTCTACTATTTGTAATGGACTGTGAAAGAAAGGGATTTTTTTTTCCCAAAAGTACTAAAATGCAATATCTATTCAAGAATGAAATATTTGAGAGTATGAAATACTAGGGGGGTGCTCATTAGATTTGCTTTCTTTCCTGGTGAGATTCAGTGGATATTTAAATTTTCTAAAGACTCCAATAAATCAGCTATTAAAGTTTAAGATATAAGAACACAAAATATTTTCTTTCTCCTTTTTTTCAAGTGTTTTTTCCTCTTCAGAAAAGAACTCTTTAAATATATTTTATGCTATTTTAGCAGTAACATGCTGAGATCTGGATTCCTTTCCCAACATGAATAAGACTCATTGCATGGGCTATGATTAGGATTTTAAAACCCAAACAGCCTACCTCCTCACAACACAAGGATTCTCAGAGCAATAAACTAACAACAGAGTTAGACTATAATACTGACACTTTAATACTGAACATTTATAGACACAGTTGATTCTTTAAATGAAGGGCCATAGTTAACATAATTGCATGGTCCCTTAAACAATTTGTCCAAAATATAAAAGAAAGTTCAGTGATTAACCATAGTTTAATATCACACCCAAATAAGACTCTTCCAAAATATCCCAGGAGTTGTGGGTATAAATTTTTTCATTATGTTGGATAAAATTGGTATATAACCAGTTATTTAATACCAGGTTAGATCATTTAGTGATATGATGAAATATATTGTAGAAATAATATTCAGAATCTCAAGGTCAAATTGTCTTTTACTTAGCTTTTTCTTTTGTTATTACAATTCACCCAGTACTTTTAGTCTTTTATTTGCCAAGATACTATCTGTTTAAGATATCTCAAGTTCAATGCACAAAAAAAAGAAAATAAGAACAAATCTGAATTTATATACTTTAATTTTTGTTTTAGGTGGTACTGGGGTTCCTAGAAACCCTTCTATGTCGGGGATACACTCCAAGACCTATTTTATATTTTTATTTGGAAACAGGGTCGCGTGGCTGGCTTCGAACCTGCGCGATCCTACTCTCTGCCTCCCAAGCATGGGGATTACAAGTGTGTGCCACTACACCCAGCTGAATTTATATACTTTGAAGCAAGTAGCCAGAATGAAATGTTTGTCTAAATATAATTTTCTAGTGTTTATTTTTTTCATTAATTGGAAAACAGAACCTGTAAGATAGGGGAGAGATGCAGAGTTATTGCTGAGGTTTTTCTGAGTAGATAATTATAACTTGTGTTATATAGACAATTTATTCAGAGAAAGCTGTACTTTTGAGAATGCATAAAATCACTTACAAAAGATGTCAAATTTTATAAATTTTGTGACATGAAATTCCAAATAATATTTAAAGTTCTTTTATATGCATCAGATATAGTTAGTTTGGAATCAGCAAACTATCCCACTGAAGTAGGGTGCTTGGTTTGAATATTGCCCCTCCAAAATTCTATTAGAAATATGAATACACTATTAGAAATACGAATACACTATGTCCTAGCTTTTATACTTTTATTTATTTCTTATTTATTTATTATTATTATTTTTTTTTTTTTGCGGGTCTGGGGATGGAACCCATGGTCATTCGACCTTTGAGCTACACCCCCTGCCCTATTTTTTATTCTTTATTTTGAAACCTGGTCTCACTGAGTTGCAGAAGTTCTCACTAAGTAGCTGAGGCTGTCCACGAACTGTGATCCTCCAGGTCTCAGCCTCCTGAATGCTGGGATTACAAGCGTGCGCCACCATGCCCAGCTTGTCCTAGCTTTTAAATGTGGGGTCTTTGGGAAGTGATTAAGTCATGAGGACTCCACTTTCATAAATGGGATTATAAAAGAGATCCCAGTGCTACTTTTCTTTTGCTCCCTAAGAGGATGCAGCAAGAAGACACCACTCATGAAGCAGACAGAGCCCTCACTAGACATGAAATCTGCCAGAGTTTTGATCTTGGGCCTCCTGAATTCCATTTCTATCTGAAGAATATCTTAAAATTTCCAAGTCTTTCATTAGACCTATTTCATTTCTCAAGATAAACTAGGTGGATTGAGTTTCACTCATCTGCATTCTTTCCTCTAGGTAAATTATCAGAAGTTAAAAAATATATAAAAGATGATGCTTAATCATATTTTTACAATGGCACTTTTGTTGGTACTGCTATCAAAATTAATGTATGTCTCCTCAAAACAGTTTAAAGGTTCAGTGAGTATCTCTAAGTCAGGCTCATTTTGGTACATTTAGTTCGTGTGTGTGTGTGTGTGTGTGTGTGTGTGTGTGTGTGTGTGCGTGCGTGCGTGTGTGTGTGCATGCAAACCAATAGTTATAAAAATGGAAGTTATTTACCCCTAGATAATTATTTATAGTAGTATTAATGTTTACTTAATATTTATAACTCAATTCCCAATATTTGTGCAATTTTAAGCACACAGCTCTTTTTTTTTTTATCTGCTAAATTACTACTGAATCTAACATTGTATTCCTATTCCCACCATTATAATCACGTTAGGCATTTTCTCTTAAAATATTTTAACAGTCTCTAAATTGGTTGCCCTTCCAGGGTCTTTCATTTTCCATGCTGTTGTCAAATCTAATAACAGCATTCTATCAGCTAAATGCAATCGATGGCTCTCTATGACCCAGAGGATAAATCCCAAATTACGAAGCTCACAAGGCTTGTCTCAATCTGGCCTCAATTTACTCTTCTTCATCTAGTATTATTATCTCCCTCTTATATGACTTCCAGTCATAGCCAAATTGGGTAAACCCCATCCTGTTTCAGGACTGTATTATACCTTGCACATGCTGTTCCCTCTGTGTGAGAAACACTCCTACAATTTCCCTCTATGGAGAGCTTTACTAAATCTAGGTGACTGCCCAAAGACCTCCTTACTTTAATGAACATTTCCCTCGTTCTATGTGCATTCTCTCAATATTTTACATATACTTCTAACCCAGTCTAATATTTGTCTTTACCTAAATAGCATGTTTCAGTTTGCATGCATTATAGACAGGGACTTATTTGCCTTTATAACTCCAAGACCTTACTAATAAAAAGCATACCATAGAAAGACTAGTCAGTAAATGTTTGTTGCATGAATGGAGAATGAATGAATGAATAAAGCCAAAGCAAAGAATTCAGAAAAAGAAAGTTAAATGAACCAGTGAAGTTTTAATTTAAAATAAACTGTCTGATATAAAACCCCATAGCATTCATGATATCTTATTATATTGTTGTTATATCTTGCTATGCTATTATTTTTGCAGAAACCCGTAGAATAGACATTAGGAAGAGGATGATGTGATTAGGAGAGCATCTCCATATTATTGAACTAGCAATTTTACAAAAGTGATTTGGATTTTTTTTTTTTTAGCCAAAATTTTTACTGTTGTCTGTAGAATGGATAGGAAGTTGAGTTGGAGTAGAGGAGGAAGCACTGAAAGAGGGATAGAAAATCACAAACTGCCAGGCATGTACGCCTTGGGTGTAATCTGAACTTTTGTTTATGGCACAAAATTTAGAAGCATCAGAGCTTCTTGGGCTGAACAAATAACAATAAAGAATACTTAAGTGAGGCTGAGACAGAGGATAGCAGGTTCAGGGCCAGCCTCAGCTACTTGGTGAGGCCCTTTGAAACTTAATGAGACCCTGTTTCAAAAAATAAAGAATAGGCTGGGGTGTAGCTCAGAGGTAGAATGCCCCTGCATTCAATCCCCAGTACCACATAAAAATATTTTATTTATAGATTTACAGTACGGTATGAATATTTTGGGACATAAAACTTCTTTAACTTATAAATTCTTATTCAAAGGTTAACTTTTCTCCATTATTAACACTTGGCTCGTAAAAAAGAATAATTACTCTAAAATTTCTCCTATGTTTTTATATTCTCAATTTAATGATTGGCATTTTCTATTCTGATGAGCTTGGGTTCCAATTTTAATAAATAAACTAAATCTGGTTAAGAGAAAAGAGGCCAAAGAACCACAAATGTTACTGTATAGAAAGTCTTTCCACCTACAAATATGAACAGCATTCTCTGGTTCTGTCACAAATGCAAAGAGTAGACTTGTTCATTTCCTCTTTGCAAGTATAGAAGAAGAATGGCTCCCTTTTTCATTTGGCTATGGAGTTGGGATAATTCAGAGTAGATACAATTAGTACATCATTAGTAACTACCAGGTAATTATTGGACTACATTCATGTATTGGCTGATGCCTGATAAGGCACTTGATGAATTTTTCATTAGTCTTTCTCTGAAGTGTTTCAGGAGAAAATATTTCCAAAGGCAATAACCTTCTCACCATTTTCCTCCCCCACTTAAGCCTAAAGATATTTACAAAATCAATTTTAAAAATTTTATAACATCATACTAGATTATCTTTTGGACAAGTACTTTACTATTTAATAAATACACGGTCATGTCTACCAGCTACCCCTGTTCCTCTACCTGAAGTCATTATTGGTATCATGATAGAAAGATATTTGGTTCATATGCATTTTATTCTGTATTAAGTCTTTAAAAATATTTGTCACCTATATATGTGACATATTTAAAATAACAATAAGAGGGTAGAATCAATAGTTTCTGAAATATGTAACATTTTAAAATAATTTTTATATTAAAACCTCTAAGGTTCAAATAAAAAGTAGGAAAATATTTGATAATGGAATGTATTTTAAACATGTATATCCAAAATTTGTATCAATTTTGTTGTACAGTGAAATTTAATGCAAACTAATGCATTCACAACAACATAATACTTTATATGATGCCAAAGAATGTAAAGGTTCATGGATATATAAGAAAAATACTAATTGTCATGATAAGCTTTCAATTATATTATCACAGAATGACACAGCACTTTTTATTATTGACTATTTGGGGGAGATATGACTACTGAATGCTACGTGTAATTTCAATTTGTCAACATTATTTGGGTTGTAATTAAAATTCTAAAGTGATCTTTAAATAATTCTTCACTCAAATTGCATTATGATGAGTTTTTTAATTTCCATAATTTGGAATGTCAACACTTAAATTTAAGTGATTCATCCAAATATACTCATAACACCTCATTGTTCTTACCCTTAAACAAAGAAAAATTTTAAAAATTTCATGCCAAAATTTTTAGGTATAAGGACATATTTGATTAAATATCAACTGAGAGCATATTAGAAAAATTATCAACAGTGTAGCTGATTTCTTTTTTTATTTATAATGTGTTAAATATTTATTTATTTATGTATTTATTTATGTATTTATTTATTTATTTATTTATTTGAAAACAGTGGTTTTATCCTTCTAGGACTCCACATTGACCAACATTTTATGATCTCTCCTGACGTTTAGCAACAATCTTCTTTTTCTCCTACTTCTCCTTTGTGCCTTATAGAGTCGTTCTGTCCTACCTTAATATGAGAGAAGAAAGCAATGTGATAGATCATCTTAATGGTTGGGCTTTATTTGAAACTTCTCTGTGAAACTTGCATTTGGAGAAATGTTTAGAAATCAAAACAACTGATAAGAATTAGGTGATATTAGGTTTCTGAAGATAATAAAAATTCATTTTCCTTCTTTTAGTGAAATACCTAATTCTTAAAAAGCTATCTGCATTTAAAATATTTTGAGGGGGGGGAGATGGCGACCGAGAAAAGCGGGGCTTAAGAGCACCGCTAACAACCAATCTCCATTACCACAAAATCAGCACCTTTCATAGCCAGAAAATACCATCACCAGAGAAACAAAAAAATCACCAGGCTCCAGAGAGAAAGTGGACTGAGAACAGAGCTCAGAGCCACAGAGAAGATACACCAGCCTCACGCCCGAGGACACGGCAGCAGCGCCATACTGCCGGCGGCAGCGGTGAGTTCACTGGATGGCTACAGCAAGCCGAGGTGAGCCGCTGTGGGACAGCCAGGCGGGATCTTTCGGCGCAGGGAGCATCTAAAGCTCCCAGTGGCTGAGCTCAGCACACACTGCAGGGACTCAGAGTGGAACTCAAAACCAGAGAAGAAAAAATACGCCAGCCTCACGGCCGAGGGCGTGGCAGCGGCGCCATATTGCCACCAGCAGCAGCAGCAGTGAATTCGCCAAGTCCAGTACAGCTACATCTGCGTACTCAAGAACAGTGAGTCAAATTGCGGGCCACAGAAGAGAAATCCCAGTACTGTACTCCCTGGGACTTGACTCAGTGGGGGAGTGGCAGTGGCAGAGATATCACACCATAGGAAAACGTGCAACCTGGCACCCATCATAGTCTAAAGCAGCCTCTATCGACTCCCTGAGTCGGAGACTCTGTGACACAACCCAGTAAAGGAGTAGTGGGGTCTGAGATACTACAGACTCGAGATCCAGAGCACCTTAAGCAAAGTCATAGTGACCCAAGGGAAGAACCCAGAGAAGGCACAAACTTCTGAAATCATGGGAAAGAGGAATAACACTGGAGCAATGAATGCCCACAACCCCACAACTTCAGAACCCGATAAAACAGAAAATCAGAGATTTCTAGAAGATCAAATCAGGAAAATAACTGTAGAAATAATAGAGGTGCTTCAAAAAGAATTCAGAGAGAGCCAAAAAGAGATAAAGGATGCAATTAATGAAGTAAAGGCCTCAATTCAAACCATGAACAACCGATTAGACCACATGGAGAACAGAATCTCGCTCTTAGAAGATGATCATTCCAAAAATGAACGCATAGTTTCTAATCTAGAAAAAAAATATCCGACAGCAGGAATCTGACATTGAAGAAATATGGGCCCATTTTAAGACACCTAACCTAAGAATAATTGGAATAGAGGAGGGAAAAGAAAGTGAAACCAAAGGGATCAACAATCTCTTCAAGGAAGTAATAGCAGAAAATTTTCCAAACGTAGAGCAAGAGGTTGATACACAGGTCCAGGAAACTTATAGAACTCCCTTTAGACAGGATTGGAGAAGAGGATCCCCACGCCACATAATTGTCAAAATGACCACTGTGGAAGCCAAGCAGAGAATCTTAAAGGCAACAAAAACAAAGGGCCAAGTGACATTCAGAGGCAAACCAATTAGAATCACTCCAGACTTCCCAAAGCAAGTCATGAGAGCCAGAAGGTCTTGGAGTAACATATTCCAAACTCTGAAAGAAAACAACTTCCAGCCAAAAATTTCCTACCCAGCAAAACTTTCCATCAAATTAGATGGAAAAATCAGAAGCTTCCATGACAAACAGAAACTGAAGGAATTTATGTCTTCAAAACCAGCACTAGAGAAAATACTCAAAGAGATTAACTACAAAGAAGAAATAGGTAACACACACCAGAACCAGAGAAACAAGAGTTTCCCTCCAACAGACAACTAAGATTGGTTATCTGTGGAGATTCATTATTTATGTTAGTCTTTTACCTATCTCTAAATTGTATTGTTTGCCTTTATTGTTGTTAATTTTTAGGATTTCTAGTTGGAATATTAATATACCTTCAGATATAGCATTTGGAAATATTTTATCCCATTCTATTAGTAACTTTTAACTCTGTTTCATTGTCTTTGGATATATGATATTTTTTTTATTTTTTAGGGAGTTTGTATACTCTTCTGTTGCCTGTGCCATTGAAATCATATCCAAGAAATCACTGCCAATTTCAATGTTGTGAGGTTTTATGACCCAGATTTTCTTCTAAAAGTTTATAGTCTTAAGATTTATATTTAGGTCTTTTATCTATTTTGAGTTAATATTTGTATATGGGATTAGGTAAGGGTCCAATTTTATTCTTTTCCATGTAATTATTATTTTTCAACAATATTTAGTTAAAAGATTATTATTTCCACCACCAAATGTTCGTGGAAACCTTGTCAAAAATAACTTGACATAGGGAAGAATTTAGCTCTAGGATTTTATTTAACTCCAATGGTTTATATATCTGCCTTTAGAATAGTACTACACTGTTTCAATTATTGTAGCTTTATATGGTTTGAAATCAGAAAATATATATCTTCTAGCTTTGTTCTTTATCAAGATTGTTTTGGGTATCTAGCGTCCATATTCCATATTAGGATAGATTTTTTTTCTGAAAAATAAATATATAAATATATGATAGTTTCACTTAACAAAATAGAAAAAAATATTCTCTGGTAAGAAAGAAAGCAAAAAGAAATATTGAAATGTTATCTTTAAGTCATCAAAAGCTTGTTATCAGACAAATGAAACTGTTATGTGAAAATATCATTTTTAATTTTGGATAAATTGCTATAATACTAGATGTCAACCACTAAGCCAAGCATGGGAAGGAGGGATGGGGAGAGAATGGGGTGGGGATCGGGTGGGGGCTGACTGGGCGATGTGTGCATGTATGTCTACAAAAGTTTGTATCCCACTATGATGTATGAATACAGTTCACCAATAAAAAAAAATATATTTTGAGGGTAATTTTGAATCATTTGTAGTTTTTTTTATATCCAAGTCACATTTCTTTATATCTCACTTCTTTTCATAGGTCCTTATTCGTAACTTTCTAATTTTTTCATTCTTTAGCTATTTTTCTCTGATAAATCTCTTTTATCCACATTTCTAGTGTTACCAACTTTATAACAAAATTCACCAATTATTTGTTTGATATTTAGAGTTTTTTAATCTACCAAGATATTAAAAAATGAAAAATTAAAGCTTCTGAAAAATTTCATAATCTACTAAGAATTATAAATATTGGAATAATACAGCATCTATAGAATTGCATATTAATTCACATTCACATTATTTCTTGACTGCTACTCTAATTTGAAAGATGGTTTATGCTAATTTTTGTTGATTAGACAATATAAATATAATTATACATATAGTTTAATTGATATCTTTTAATTAATCTTACTTCAATGTTTATAAAAAACTATAATTATAATTAGTTTTTGTTTAAAGAAAACTGAAATAGTATCAGGTCATAATAATAGCTGCATGTTTACATGAGAATATTCTTCCATTTAAATCTGTTTAGAATATATGTATATATTAAACTATAAAAAATCACCCATTTACTACAGAAAATAATTGGAAAAACTATAATTAAAGAATATATTGATAGTATGAAATATTTATGTATAAATTATAAACTTTCTGAGCCAAGCGTTGGTGGTACATGCTTACAATTCCTGTACTTAGGAGGCTGAGATAGGAGGATCCGGGTATTCAGCCAGCCTCAGCTACTTAGTGAGGCCCTCTGCAACTTAGTGAGACCCTGTTTCAATATAAAGAATAAAAAAAAAAAAAAAAAAGAGTTGGGGTTGTAGCTCGGAGGTAGAATGCCTCTAGTTTTAATCTGCAGTACTGCACTTTCTAAATAAATATATGTAATTCTAATTTATCAACACTATCAAAAAGGAGTATAATAGCCAGGCATGGTGGCGTATGCTTGTAATCCCCACACTTGGGAGGTGGAGACAGGAGGATCTCACAGGTTCAATGCCAGCCTCGCTGGCTTAAGAGACCCTGTTTCCAAATAAAATATAAAAATAAAATAGGTCTGGAAGTATAGACCATAAGTAGAAGGGTTTCCAGGAACCCCAGTACCACCAAAAAAAAAAAAAAAAAATGGAGTATAATAATAAAACTTAAATTTTAAATTGCATAATGTGTTGAATGAGAAAAAACCATATAAAACAAATATATCTTTTTAAACAAATATTTTATGCACTGGTATAATAATGACTCATTTATATGACCAGGCCAACCTTTGTGTCTATGAGATCCATCCATGTTGCTAAATTCAATGTGGTTTTCATCAGCCCAGTAGAGTCTATGGTTGACATAATCTATTGTTAGTGCCATAGGTCTAGAAATCTTGGTTTCTATGACAACACTTTGATTGTTTCCATCCATTCCGACACGGCCAATGTGAGGATACTCACAGCAGTCAATCCAATACAAATACCTACGAAAGAAAATCAATAGCCATTTTGTTTACAGACATCTGGGAATAAAATCTCACACAATATTTCACTGTTTTGCTCAACAGTTCCCAAATTAATCCTTGGTTTGTCTCTGGATTTTATCTCCTAGAGGCATCCTTCAATGTCAACTTTTCCTCTGACATTCTACTTAAAAAGTAGTATGGTTTGAAATATTCAATAAATTTTAAAACTTATGGGCCCTTTAATATACAAAGTTATACATATATATAATGAGATATTTTCACAAGTGCTAACAAATTACAGATACCCAAAGGTTACAAGTATAATTTTAAAAAGTCATATATGCATGTATGTATGTATCTCCCAGTCTATTCATTTTTGTTTCTTATCCATGAAAAATTCAAAAGGAATAACAGATGTATTTCCTTCAATTGAATATGCATTGTCAAAGTGGTAGCCACTGTCCCATTATGACTATTTAAGCCTAAAATGATTAAAATCAAAATTAAATGAACTGGATTGTTTCTCACATTTCTACATTTTAAGTGTCTAATAACCCTGTATCTAGTGATATTATATCTGGCAACATGAATAAGGAATATTTTCATCATAACAGAGAGTTCTAATGGACAGCATTTATTTAAGTTATATTATTAGAAAGGCTAAAGTACAACATTTCAGATGGGGATGAGTAAAATGAAGAAAGTAATACTGATACTATTGATAATAATACTAGTTAGGTTGAGTTAAACACAAATACTGCCTTCCATAAAGCCCAAATGACAAATAAGTAACACATTACTTTGTAATTTCACTGCATTGTAAATTAAGCTTCTATTTTTAAAAGCAGAAATATCATTCTATCCTATTATAAATGATATGTTTTCTCATCTATGTAATTGAAAATTTCAGTTAATGGAACTCTTGTGTTATTTTCTTATTCAAAGGTGAAATTGAAAATCTTTCAACTCTTTTTTTAAAGTCTTTGTCCTTTCTTTTTGCAACATACAATCCTTCACAATTCTTCAAATTTAGAAAATGCATATTTAAAGCATTATGTCATAAAAGTAATCTATGTGGGTTTAAAGTGGGTATATTTGGCTTAAATTTAAAGTTTCTTTAACATAATTTTTCTCATACATTTTATACAGGTAATTATGTTTTTATATGTTACTCCATCCTAGGAAAAAAAGACTTTATTAGAAAAGAACTTACTAAGTACAGTATCAACATTGTAATCATTGTAAATAACATTAGTATTTTATTAGTATTTTTGTGTTGACAATAATAAGGCTGTGCATAAAGACATGGATTATAAACATGATAAAATAATTCTTTAATATTCCAAATATCATTGGAGTCATAACTAAGTATAATGCTTAATGGAGAACTATACCACTGAGCAGGTTAAACAAAAGATGGCAATATATTAGCAGATGTTCAAAGAGAACTCTGGGAGTAAGACCTTAAACTTTTGCCTAGAAATAGCAAGTTGATCTCTCCTAAGACAAAGCTAGAATAATTCTCCTATGCTTCCCTATGCCTGCTTGTATCAATTCTGAACATGTCTTGAAAATATCAATTCATTGACTAATAACAGATGCCAAGCCCCTCAACAAATGATGTTCTGTGTTTTCTAAACTTGATACATTTTAATAGATACATCTTTTTGCAAGAAAACATTCCAGTTAGATATGTATGTTCAGTTTCTTCTAATCTTGCTTTATTTTAGTAGCTGATTTTTAAAAAAATAAAACATGTCTACATAATATATCATGTAGAAAAACATATAAGTCATTACTATCTAATAACTGTATGGAGGAATAGCTCACTTTGTAAAGGAGACATAGTGTCAGAATAGATACATAGAAGTCATAATAAAAACTCATTTGCCTTGTTGAAATAAATCAAAATATCTCTCGTTGTTTTACTAACCCTGAGTCTTGAAAGTGCTATTGTAATATTTTTTCTTACTAAATGTGATAAGCTTATCATAACTTATATCTTACATGCTAGTTATGATTAGAGTGGTTTGTACTTTCACATATAATTTTAAATAAATAAATGTGAATTAAAATATGAAAGCAATATTTCAATGATCTGTAATATTAAAAATCCATATTTATTTAAATACAGATAGTCTTCATATTTCTTCTTAGCTATGTACTCTATATATGCTTGTAATTACAATTAAAATATCTCAAAGGTAGAAAAAATTTCTCTGGTAAATGCTTTCAAAAAATATTGAAAGTTAATGGATGTGAGTAATAATATTTTAGGTCACTATGTAAACTAAGTTTTAAACAATCTAATTGCTATAGAATTGCTATTCTAAACTTTCATCTTTATTCTGAACTTTTTAATCTGATTAGTATCATCATGAACCGAGATATCAAGCAAAGAAGAGCCAATCTGTTACTTCACTCTCAATTAGCTGGGGAAGAGTGCAAGGTCTTTATCTTCTTCTTGACATTAAAGCCCTCCATTATTTATTGAATCCAAAAATACTTCTCCAATTTACTTCTCACTGTTGAAATGTATGAAACTCAGCTCTAGTTGAAGTTTTTAGTTAAAATCTCAAACTTTCATGTCAGTGCCTTTGTGATGTCATTTGCTTGTTCATGCCTCTTCAATTATAAAGATGTTTTCATAAAAACATAATTCACATCACCCTCTCTGCTCTGCACAAATTATTCCTTGATTAGTGTTAGTTCACATTTTCAAAGTAGGTTAAAGGATCAATTATATTTGAGAAATGTTTGTAAAACAAGCTAAATATCATCTCTTGTATTGTAGGCCTCCTCATAACCTTAAATATGCGAAATAGAGCATTGTGAGCTGCGGTATCTCTTTTTTGAATCAGATAGTTTTGAGCAAAAGCATTTATTTTCTTAGAATAGCTCTAAGGATTTCTGCATCACTAAGCACACTTTGGATAACCATGTTTCAGTCATTCATGTTACAGAATTTATTCTCTTTATTACAAGTACAGTTGAAAACACCCAATGATTTTGTTTCTCAGGCCTCATAATCTGAGGACCCTGCACAAGTCAATGGTGGAACATTGCTGACAAATCCTGTATTAAGCATATTCTGACAAATATGCTTAAGTGCATAGAGAACCTTATTTTAAAATAATGATTCATGAAGGCTATATTCTGTAGCAGACATCTTTCAGTACTAGGAATAAAGAGGTAAACACTTTTGCCTTCGACAATCTCTTAATGAATCCAGTAGAGGTGGATAAGAAAATAATTAAAGCATATAAAGATTAACAATTTTACCTTGATGATAAAAAATCATTGAAGAGAATTTTAATTAGCTTTCCTGAGTCTATATTCAAATGCTGAAGAGAGACAATAATAGTTTCTTCTCAGAGTCATTGTGAAAATTAAATGAGCAAATACATAGGACAAATTTAGAATTTTTATGAGCACATAACAAGTGTTGAGAATATATTAATTATTCATATTTAAACTACTCTGAATACGGAATATGTGTATTGATATGTTTTCTGGTTTAGTAACACTCAACCTACTAGATTATCTGTTGTATCTTTATGTAGGTATGTTATCACATGATTTGGATAGATTTTATATATATTATCACATGATTTATTTGTTTAGGTGCTCATCAATCAGAAGAATATTATAAAGATCCTCTTGCATTGGAAGAAAGTCTCTTTTAACTGAGTAAAGAACAAATCTTCATAACAAGATTTGTTATGGAGTTCAGTAAGATGTAGCTAACTTCCAGCTGGTAATTATTATTCCCTTTCAATATGGTCCACTTAACAGACTTTTCCCCCCAGATATATGAATAAGTCTCCACTAAAAAAGAGGTGATTTTTTTTTACCTCCTAACATACAACTGTTAAGTAATTACCTTTATGAAAAATTTGTTGTAAATGATTAAAGCCAAAATGAAAAGTTCATCAAAAATGTTGAGAGGTCTAAATTGTACCCAGATAATATGTAATGTTTACCCAAGATTATGTAGAAAAAAAATCTCAGTTTCTAATAGTACCTATTGTGTAAGTTATAACCAAGCATAAACATATAAAAGAATGTCTGCTTGTAACCATAACAACAGGCTTCTGAATTTTCAGGATGTCTTTTATAGTTGAGCACAATGCATTATATTTCTTCAAAATGAATTAAATAGAAGTCTTCTTGCAGTTATTTTTTTCTAAAATCAGGCAATAAATTTAGAGAAGCTTCTTCTACCTGCAATTACTTCTGATCTGAATTACGACATTGATCATTATGTTTATGCCCTGTGGAATTTTGCCTAAATATAGCAATGATAAAATCAGCTTTTTATAAAAAATTAAAAATTGGTGGGAAAAATATTCCTCTTCAGTGATAAGGTTTGATTGAAATATTTATGTGCTTACCCACAAAAATAATTCACTGAATTTTCATCTGGTATGCTTTTCATTTCCACTTAATGAAAGTTCTCTTAGAACTCTTCTCTTTGAAATGTGCAGGTTATTTACATATCAATGTATTGATTTGTGCATAGGGAGCAGGTACAATAACCCTATAGCTGTATTTTCTTTCTCTGTGTACATCCATTTTCTTATTTATATTTTACTTTAATAGTGAACTTAACAGTTACTGGTTCAGGAAAAGCAATGATTAGTAGATGGTTCCTGTGCTAAGACAACTCCTAGGTGCAGATATAGGATATTTACACTAAAATAGTTATATAATGTTAATGTTTCATGGAGGAGGTTATCATTTCTACTGGCCTTGGAAATATGAGTAGTTATTCCACTTGGAGAAATGGAGAAAGGACACTTTAAAAATAAGAAGTAGCATAAACTAAGATACGGAACCATAAAATATGTCTTTTTTAAGGTTATTCATATTATTATTATCTCTCATCAATAATGGATATAGGCACCAAGCATAGAAGGTGTCCTGCACATATTTACAAATATATATTTCAAGTTAAAAATAGCACCTACTAGTATTTCCTATAGATTTGCTAACGGGCTATTAGAAAAAAAAATTTAAAAAATGTTTTGAAAACTATAAGATATGGGCCTGGGAGTATAGCTCAGTGGTAGAGCTTTGGTCTAGAATGTAAGTACCATTCC
This sequence comes from Muscardinus avellanarius, assembly GCF_963383645.1. NCBI lineage: Eukaryota > Metazoa > Chordata > Mammalia > Rodentia > Gliridae > Muscardinus > Muscardinus avellanarius. The sequence goes on along the minus strand of NC_137787.1, from coordinate 94,677,448 downwards.
CTTGGCATGACCCCCAGCACAGAAAAAGAAAATAAAAAGGGGGGAAAAGCTATACATATAATGATTTAGGCAGTTTTCTTTATTTCCAAAAGCCTATATCATCTATTCTCATTTTCAGTCTCTTAAAGGCTAACATTGAAAATGGAAAAAACTATAGAATTAGCGGTTCTTTTCTTTTGTCTCTTATTTAGGGGCTTTTATAAAACATTCTTATGATCCAAGATAATTTTGTTGCTGAAAATTCTAATGTGATATAATAGGGAAAATGTGGAATCAAAGCCTGAAATCTGAGCTAAATACCAAGCTAAATATTTTGTTACCTAAACAATTCTGGCAAAGTCAATTAGCCAGTTTTAGCTTGAATATTCTTACGTACACTACAAAGAAAGTAATAAAAATATTAATGTTTTTCTCAGAAATTTTGCATAAACAGTACATTTCAAAAGTAATGTAACAAGGTTTTCTAATTTATGAAATGCTATAGAAATGCTTATCATCATTTTCCCATGTTCTTATATGCAAACTCTCAATCCCAATAGTACATCTACAAAACAATTAACTCTCTTTCCTGTATCTGCCTCCTTTGCTTTGTTCCCCATGTTCTAGAAAATTACATCTCTATTGACCTATTTACCAGATCATGTGAATCTTGTTATTGTGATGATTTTTTTTAACTTATTCCTAGTTCTCTTTTACTATTGAAAGGAAACCAGTTCCACAATTCAAAGTGTTTCATATGTCCCAGTCAAACAAAGTCCTCCCAGTTTACTGGAAGTGCTATGTTCTTCTCTCTGTATATGCACTCCTAGAAAGCCTTTTCCTTCTGCCAGAAATACCTTCTGCACTGAAGTGCACCACATCACCTGGCTACTTCTTACTCCACCATTCTTGTACAGAAAATATTTCTGATCCCAGATGAGTCATATTTCTAGTTTCACTACCTTATGAGTTACTGTATTGTATTTTAATTATTTTCTCACCTGCATACCTAGTCACTAAAATTCTCTGAGAAATATACTGTGACGTATTTTTACATTCATTCCATCTTAGAAGAGTGCCAGATGTACAGTCAATTCTGAAGAGATGAGTTAAATGAATGATTGGGTAGAATAATTTATTTTCTGTTAACTAGGCCTATCCACTTCCACTATATTGTGTATTCTTGAGGGATAGAGATCTGTATCCTGAAATATAGTTCATATTGATTTTTTGTTATGATAACCTAACGTGACATCTTCCTTATCCCAAAAGATAAGATCATGTTTGGCACAGTTTTACCAATAGTTATATTTTCCTATCTATTTTAAAATGATTACACATATTCTTCATAACTTATAATTTTAATTATATTTTAAAATTATTACAAATTAGAATAATCATTCAAAAATGAGAACAGGCTATGGGATGATCAGAATAAAATTGTGAGAAATATTAAGATTACAATTAGATTTATATATGACAACCAGGAAGAAGATCTATTCTCATGTTTTTACTGCTTTTACTACCATACCCAAATCATTGACATACTATTAACAAAAATAGAAAGGACCCTCAAGATACCGCTAAAAGTTTATTTGTTTCATTACATTAAATAGCCTATAATTAGTAAATACACGTTTGCCTTATTCTTTGCCAAAAATCAGAGAAATCATACTTCTCAAGGAACTAGAGGACAGCAGTATTTGCATATTCAAGTAATATATAAACAACAGTGGAAATCTTATATAGAAAGTTTCAGTTGGGCTTTATTAAATAATCTTACAATTTAAGCTGTCATTTTCAAAGCAGGAGTGCACTATATTTTATATAAGTGGGGCATTTTCAGCCTAAAGTGTTCCTCATAAAAGCAGGTTGCTCATTGCCTTAACCTGGGGAACAAGGAAAACAGCTTGGGCATAAAGGTACCATTAAATTCTAACTATTATAATGTGTAGCTTTGTTTCATAAATTACCCAAATTTTACATGTTTTTGGGGGTATAATATAGCATGTACATGCTATAAGCTGAATATTACCCAGAAATGAAATCAAGGCAATCTTTCATAAGATATACAATGCTTTAGAATTTTGATTTTGTAATTGACATTTTAATTGGATGGGTTTATGTTGATGTTAACTTAAGGCTGCTTGCAATTTATGAGATAATAACTGTAACCTGGGAGAAATAAAACCTGAAGCTAGATTCGACTGCATTCACTAGGCTGAAATACAGTTTTTGCTTCGTAAATAGGAAATTCCACAAGACTGCTATTATCAAAAGACAATGTTCCTTTCATTAGGAAGCCAAGTACCTGGAATGGTACAAAATGAGAAGCTAAGCCATTGTATTGATTTTTGAAAAACAAGACACTGAGTTTCACAAACACACACACACACACACACACACACACACACACACGTTTCTGACAAAAACAGTAAAAAATCTATTATTTACATACTTATGAATGAATATAGATGATAACCAAATTTAGGACATTTGACTAATATTTTCTGAAAAATCTATAGAAGTACTTTCATGTCTCTTTTCTGTTCATATAAAAGTGATACTTTTTTAAGCTTTCTGTTGCTATGAAAAGTATTCAAAAATATGACAAAATGATAATTATATACTGAAAAGTTTAATGTGCCCATTACCTTGGAAACAGAAATGCATTTAAAGTATAAGTCTCCTTTTTTAGGTATTGCTTTTAGCAAAAAATAATGTTTAAAATTAACTTATAAAATATATTATTGCCAATTACAAACACAAGGGTTGACCAAAACCAGAGATGCAACATATTAATAAGAAGTAGCTGCATATACTATGAAAATGCATTTACTTGGTAAAGCATATTTTGTGAAATTGATTGAGAAACAGAGTATTAAGAGCACTACAATATTAAGTACTACTACCCTAGTACTTGCTCCTGTGGCTGTGTCCTACTTTAAATCATTAAATGATCTCTTCTAAATTTATTATCGTAATGAGCATGTTGAGTAGGTTGAACTTGTGCAAAGATCAATTTGGAGGGTGTAATCACTCTAAATTATAGCTCAAACGCATGGAAAGGTATGTATTCTCTTCCCATCAAAGCAACATAATTGAATGTAAATGTTAATGTTCATAATACACATAACTTTAGAAATCATACACCAGACAGTTTTGACACTATAATGCATGTTCACCCCTCATCTGAAATCTCCAGCCAGCTATCCTGAATCCTTGCAGTGACCTTTGCCTGTCCTCACACTAAAATGCAAATAAAACACTGCTCCAACAGGACTCTCTTGTCTTTCCCACTTTGCATTTCCTCTTGAGTGCATTCAGTGATGTACCTCATCCTTTACTAGCCAAGAACACTGGTTTGTCTCCTGGGATAAGTGGTACAGGAATTATGTTGTTCATATTTGTGACTATCGACAGAATTTAAGAGTTTGTTTATTGCCTATGCTTTCTCAAAGTATGAAAGGCATTAAAATCAGTGAAATAAGTGTATTTGACTCATTCCCACAATAAATTGACTGATTAGATAAAAAATGTGTCTAAAACTTTAAAAAAGCTATAAAATATAATTTGATTTCTTTTTAGTGTTTTTAGTCATTTTACTTTCTTGATTTCGCAGTAAGATTTCTATACATTAACATAGTACATTAAATTTTCACATTAATAGCCTTAGAACCAGATTTACCACAGTGAATAAAATCTACAGCCTTAATCTTTACAATTTTTAACATTTTTTACGAACCCAGCTCGAGGATCTAATGATAGGTCCCTGGGAAATTTCAGCCTCTTGCTCACGAGTATAGTAGGGTATAAGCCATTGAGTTTAGATACTTCAATTATCCTTTTTTCTGTGTCAGACCAATAGAGGTTTTTGCCAATCCAATCAACAGCAAGTGCATTAGGGACAGCTGTGTTATGCACTACCTAACAACAACAACAAAAAAGAATTTAAGAATTTTATAAGTTAACAGTATAAACACCTAGAATAAGAACTGACCAATTGCTTCTCGATTTTTACAGATATACAGAAATCTTTTAGAACATTAGAAATGGAATTTGAATAAGAAGAGAACAACTGAAAACAATACAATTACTTGTTTGAGAGAAAAGGATGTATAGTCAGGTATCTAGAAATTATAGTCTTAAGAAAAAAATAAAACAAAAATAAAAAGTTGTACTCAGGTCTCATAGTATGGACAAAATTCTCTCTCTCTCTCTCTCTCTCTCTCTGTCTTTCAAAGAGTTATTGTATTTTTTTACAGGTGCTAAAATGATATCAATTACATTTACCACTCTCCTGACCAATTTTGGAGCTGCATAGAAGGATATAGTTATATAATTAGAAATAAGAAAACTGTAACTAAATTTTTTACTTATCACTTTCCCTGATGCCATCAATAATAAAGATGCAAAGTGACAATATTAGCAGCAATTAATGGTATCAATCTCTGTGGATTTAAAAACTATTTACTTCTTTTTTTCTCTGAACCCAAAATTTAGAAAATTAACATGGCTGACTAGTTAGCTGAACATCCGTGATTACATATCCCCATAGGAAGAAAGATAAATTTTGTCAATTTATGTTATGACATCATTTAAAGAAACAACAGAACTGTAGTAGAAAGGCAATAAAGAACATATGCTTTAAAATATTGAAGCGTCTTCAAAAATTAAAAGGTAATCATTTTAAAAATTTCTTGTAATACGCCGAACATGATGGCGCAAACTTGTAATTCCCGCGCTTGGGAGGCGGTGACAGGAGGATTGCGCAGGTTTGAAGCCAGACGCTCTGGCTTAAGAGACCCCCTTTCCAAATAAAAATGAGTGTAGCCCAGAGGTAGAAGGGTTTCCAGGAACCCCAGTACCACCAAAAAAAATCTTATAATAAAATATAATGAATACTTGAATAATGCAATTTTCATTTATTAAATGTAAATTAGCAAAAATTAAATTACAAAACAAAAATATTCTTATTTGTTCTAGTAGACACTGGGTCTACTAGAATCTGCTATCACTATGATATTCTAATATTTTATTGTGTAAATTTAAGTTAACCATTGAAACACCCAATTCCCATCCAATGAATATACATACTTCTAAGATTTTAGTAATAATTTCATAATTGATTGCTTCTACCAGATTTCTATGTATTACTAAAAATGAAATAGTTAAAATAACTCATGAGTTACATCAAGTTCAATTTTCTTATTTATAACATATTTTACTGCAAATAAATGGTACAAATAATTTGATTTTAAAACTCAGAATAACCTAAAGATATTTCCAAATACCTTACACCAAGAACGTGGCATGTGTTTAATAATGATGACATTTAATAATCATGGCTACACACAAATGCATTCAGATTTTGAAGCTACAGCAGGATAATTTTAACAGTGCTATAAATTCAAGCTATAATTTAGTACATCATTTTATTTTTATTTACAATTCTAAGATTCAATTTGCCTTTTTATTTAAATCAATACCAATCTCAGGCACCAATCATTCATGCAGGAAACATATAGCACATTTTCTAGGGTTGTGAGTAAGACTGAAAATTTTATTTTCTTACTTTGATTTTTACCTAATTGTAAATAATAGTATTATGATACAAGATAAGGATAAAGAGTCATATATTTTATACTTATTTATCAATTTACACAGTACAAATGTGAAATTGAAACCAATCTAATACATACTCAAAGCAATATAATTTCCATCAAATAACATTCTCTAATTTATTCAATCACATGAATAAAACGTTCAATAATTCCATCATTGTAATAGTTCATTACCTTAACATCACTTCCATTTAGACACATTCTATTTATACGACTTCCGTTGGGTCTGCTAGAATCAATCCAATAGATGAATTCTTCTCTGTAATCAAAATCTATAGCAATAACATTGTTTAATCCCTAAAATAAAATAAATAATAATAATTAAGATAAATTATTTCAAAATATATTAATTCACAAGAAGCATTACCTCCTTTAGAGTCTGCAGAGCTATGCTTATTACAATAAGTAACAATCATGACCAGTGCTTTGAAAGGGCATCATGTTTTTCTTTACTCTATACTATGTACTTTTAGAAATGCATAATTTATTTGAAAATATTTTCAAAGTAGAACATAAAATTATTAGAATGTTTGCAGGGTTATAAATAGCCAGTAATATGAAACTCTTTCATAATCTGCCATTTAGTTTATCATCATCATCATCATCATCATCATCATCATATTGGTGCATTTTAATCATACATATTATTTTTTTTTTTTGGTGGTACTGGGGTTCCTGGAAGCCCTTCTACGTCTGGCCTACACTCCCAGAACTATTTTTACATTTTGATTTGGAAACAGGGTCTCCTAAGCCAGCGTGCGCGGCTGGCATCGAATCTGCGCGATCCTCCTGTCTCTGCCTCCCAAGCGCGGGGATTACAAGCGTGAGCCACCACGCCCGGCTTAATCATACATTTTAATGAGGCACAGGATGGTAGGAGCCTATATGCACATGTAACTCATTTAGCTCTTTACCAGTTTCCACCCATCCCTCCTCCCTCCCTCCTTTCCCCACCTGGCTTAGTGATTGACTTTACTACATTGTTAATAGGATTGCAAATTAGTGCAACTGCCTAGAAAAATAGTATGGAGGATCCTCAGAATAATGGGAATGAACCTACTATATAATTCAGCAATACTACTTCTGGGTATCTACCCAAAAGGAAGGAAACCAAACTACCAGACTAATACATGCATGTCTATGTGTAATGCTGCATAATTCACAATTTCCAAATATATCAAAGAAGATTTTTTAAGAAGAAAATATTAAAAAATTATTTTGGTTAATATTTAATTACAATTTCATACTATTATTATCTATTCTTTAAAGGAACCAGAAAAGATCATTCATCTAAATAGGAACAGTAGAAGAGAATAAGCATTAAGAATAAAGGTAAATCTGGAATAGTCATCTGATATGTCAGAAAGAAAGAAATTCTACTTTCCCAATAGCTCTTGTCTTGATATCAGTGAGTTTCCATATATATATTTCAAATAACCCCTTGGGCAATAGATTATCATTTAAAATTTAAAAGTTATAACCTTATGTGAGCATTTGACCAAGGAGGTACAAAATATCAACCTTCTTTTTTAATTTTACAGGTGGAAACATGAGAAAATGTCTACCTCTACACCCAGATTTAGGCATTATTTAGTGGATAAAAAAAACAAAACACAGCTGGGCATGGTGGCGCACACTTGTAATCCCAGAACTTAGTAGGCTGAGACAGGAGGATCACACAGGTTTGAAGCCAACCTCAGATACTAATGAGACCCTGTTTCCAAATAAAATATAAAATAGGCCCAGGGATAGAAAAGCCCCTGGGTTCTATCACGAGTAACACACACACACAAAAAAAAAAAGAAAAAAAAAAAAAAAACCCAGAACACAAATTTAGGTGTTGCGTTTTTAGATGCTACAGCTTTTTGGTTTGGCTGTTCTGCCATTTCGTTAGCATCATATATTACAACCTCTTCTTAGCTAGTAAATTGTTCAAATGATGTATGAAATGTTTGATTTTGAACTATGGTTAGTGCTCATATATTTCTTACCTCAATAGACTAACAAAACCTGGATTAGAATTTCTGTTGTGTTAACTTGTTTTAATGCCAGAACAGATTAGAAAATAATTTTCAAAGCCCCATGAGATCTTCGCCATGTCTTTATATTTATGTAGAGCTTTTTTAGATCAAGATTGAGCCTAAAGTTGCCCTGCAGTCTCAAATTATATGGCATTATATTGTCTTATGGATAAGAATTAGTGACTTCTGGGAGAAAGGTTTTTGTTTAAGGGAAGGAGAGAGAGGGAAAATGGTAATTCTTAGGTCTGAATTCAATTCCTACATGGTTTTTTTTTTTTTTTTTTTTTTTTTTTTTTTACTTTTGTTTTTGTTTTGGTTTCTTTCTTGTGGTACTAAGGATTTAACCTAGGGGAATTCTATCTCCAAGTTATACCTCAAGCTCTATTTCATTTTTCATTCTGAAACAGTGTCTAAGTGTCTGAGGGCCTCACTAAATTGCTGAGGCTGTACTCAAACCTGTAATCCTCCTGTCTAAACCTCACAAGTACCGGGATTACAGGCATGCATCATTATGACTGGCTCCTATATATTTTTTCAAAATTCAGAACTTGATAATAACAACATTGCTATAGCTTTATATAGTTTTTTTTAACAAGGTTCAGACAAAGACTAAATTATTACTGTTCATATATTATTTCTTGTCAAGAATTTCAAAGACTAAGGGTGACCTGTGTAGAGAAGAAAGAAAAAAAAAAATCCTGGCAGTAAATATTGCCTGCCTTTCTTTCTTCCTTCCTTCCTTCCTTCCTTCCTTCCTTCCTTCCATAGCCCTAAATTTTAGTAAGACTTATTTTAATATTATAAGTCCAAACTTAAATTCTTATTTTTCTTAATTCAAAGAATGTCTTTTTCTACAGATCCAGGTTAAAAATAAAACCCGAATAGCCTAACTCCGCAAAACAGCATGCCATTGGTCTTAAAGACATACGAATGCAAATTCCTCACTAAGCTCAGATAAATAAATACAACTACATTTCTTAATGACAATATTAGTAGTCAGAATATTGATTATAGCCAGGCGTGGTGGCACCTGCTTGTAATCCTCGCGCTTAGGAGGCGGAGACAGGAGGATCGTGCAGGTTCAAAGCCAGCCTCGCTGGTTTAAGAGACCCTGTTTCCAAATAAAAATATAAGAATAGGTCTGGGAGTGTAGCCCAGAGGTAGAGGGTTTCCAGGAACCCCAGTACCACCAAATATATATATATATATATATATGTGTTTAAATAACAGTTACTTTTCAGTCACAGATTAAAAGGGTTCATTAAGTATCTTCACATCCTATAAACTAAAGAATCCTAAACAATGTGTATATATAAATATATAAATATATAAACTTAATATATATATACATATATATGAAATCAACTATGAAAAATCAAAGTTCTAAAATAAATTTTAATATATTCCAAATATGCTTTGGCTTAATAAATTCATTTCAGTAGCTTTTTATGATATTTTTCCTGTTCAAATGATTTTCTCTCCAGTGGAATAATGTAAATGGTTTGGGATTCTGTGATTTGCATGGCAATCAAGATGGATAAATTGAAGAGCTAAAGATAGAGAGAAACTTGTCTCTAATTTATTAAGAATCACCTACAATCTCCAGTCATGGCAGAATTACCTTTTTTTATTTTTAACAATAATCAAATTAGATCATAAAAATATAATTCCAAATATAGCAAGTCAGGTATACTAAATTAAACCTATAAATGCAAAGGAGTTGAGGTTTTAATTTCTGAATTATCTATCTAACCAAACTGGTCATTTTTCTATAGCTTTCTTCTTAATCCCCACAGAAAGTAGTACAGTCAGTGCTCTTTGTAGAATCATATGCAAGGAACATTAAATCAGCCAGGGGTATGTCCGAAATAATGTCTGAAAACTAGAGTCATCCCAGTGGTTTCAGAGATGAAAATTAGTTTCATCAAAATCCTATTTGCTTCTTTCATTTCTGTAGTTGAAAATTTGTACCCTTTGGTTCAAGATGATTAATTTAGGAAATTGCATTTTGTTTCTCTATCCAATTTTACTGGTATAAAAGCTCTCTTTGAATTGAATTGGATAACATATTGGAAAGTTAGTTGATTAATTTTCATTCCTAAGATTCATGTTATTAAAATACAATTTCTAAGCGTATTATATGAATTTAACTTATAGCTAGCCTAGCACCACAACTGTATCTTAAAATATATACAGCAAGAACAAAAATCTACTAGATTTTATTATTTTATGTAATAAAACTTCATGAGATTTTTCTACTGACTACAATGAATGGAATAAAATTCAACATATTAGAATAAGTCATTCTTCCTAATCAGATAAACATAAAAGCACCAAATAACCAAGACAATGATATTGTCTTTTCATTTATTTGAGTTAAAAAGAAACATGAAAAGAAGGGGGATGGATAGGGTGGAAACTGGGGAAGGGCTAAATGAGTGATGTGTGTATGTCTGCCTCTACCAGCTTGTACCCCATGAAGATGTATGACTACAATGCACAAATAAAAAACTAATTATCTATTAAATTAAAAATACGACGAGATAATTACTTCTATATTCTACTTCATTCTGCATATATGGGCAGAATCCCTAAAGGAAAAATAACGAGCCTACTTCCCTGAACTCTTTAATAATTTTTAAAATGCTATGATAAAATTGTTAAAAATTTATCACTAACAAAAGTAATATATTTTAAGCAGCCCACAGGCAAAACTGGGTATAAAGTTTGTCATTGGGTATTGTTCTTTTCGGGGGCCTCCATTTCCTTTCACAGTGCTTACTATTAATAAATGTTTTCCAAAGACATAAGTATTTGGCGTCTTCATGGACTTCCTTAGCTTCCTCATTTTTTATTCATTTCCATAAACACTGTTTTAAGAAAAGAACCTGAAACTCACTCCTACTTAGGTACTAATGATTGGCAATATTCTATAATGATATTACCAGGAGAAAAGAGCTGTATGAAGGTATGCATTAAAGTGGTTCCATTATATGAAATAGACTTAAATGATGCATAGAAAAAAAAATCACTTTTCTCCATTAAGAGCAATCTCTGACAACATATTAACCATAAAAGACAACAAAAATAATACCAGTAGAAATGTCCTAAGCTACCAAGTTGGAAAATGTAGTATGAAGCTGTCCATGAACACAATAAATATTGTTGCTATACTTATCAAACTTCTGGTTTACCTGAGCTTTAAAATAAGGTATTCTGAAGAGAGACCATTCTCCTTTTAAACTGAGATTTCACAGTATAAATATTGAATACTAAAATGATTACTTTAGAGAAAGTAATTATATTTATTTTCTAAAGACCATACCAGAAAATTGATGGCTTAAGCTGTATTGGAGTGAAAAGACATACCCAAAGAGATAATTTTCAATGTTTTTAAATTTTATTATGTTTTATAAATAGACTGTAGAAAAATGAACTAGATAATATAGGAAAAAATGTGGGCAGGAATAATAATGTTTCCATTTCAAAGCTATGTATATTTAAAACCTTCTTCAGAAGTATTATTCTTGTTTTTCACTTCCTAAGGAGAAAGATATCCAATTCTTTTATTTATTTATTTGGAGTGGTGGAGACTGAGAATTAGCCCCAGGTACATTCGGCTTCTGAGCTATATTCACTGCCCTATCTTATGTTTTATTTTAAAACAGGATCTTACTAAATTAACTACATACTGCTGGCTTTCAGCCTGTGTTCTTCCTTGTCTCCTCTTCCCAAGTACTGGGTTTCCAGGTGTGTGTCACCATGATTGGCTCACAATTCTTATAATTTAGATAGATTTCTGCTTGTTTTATGTTAACAACTAAAATATTATTACCATCACAGTTTCCTGTGGGTCTACAGTTGAAGAGAGAGTAAGTATGACATTCTGGATATTGGTGGGAAAATATAAAACTCACACATTTAGAAATAAGGCAAAACTACGTGTCATAAGGCCATGGAATATCTGATGACTCTGGTGGACTGGAGAAGATGGGCTCTATGTCCAAGAAGCAGGTGCTAAATAATATGAATTGTTGACCATTCAAGAGGATGAGTTCACCGCTCTCCACTCTTATTTTTTTCACTAGTAACTTCTATATTTGGATTTCATGTTAAATTTTGACTTTCAAACAATAATCTAGAGAAAGGCTGGAAAATCCACCTGTGTCATGTTTAGTCAACCTCACAGTGGCTTATAAATATTTATATTTAACATTAAATCCTGAAGGAAATCGAAAGAGACTCTCAAGATCGCAATAAAGGAATTCATTATTTAGTAACAAAAATAATTTTAATTAAGTAAATCTCTTCTCCATAGTCTTTGATTGAACATTCATGGATTCAATCAATCATAGTTGAAAATACTGAGAAAAAAATCCCATATGTACTGAACATGTACAAACATTATTTTTGTCATTTTTCTCCAAACGATAGCTATTATTTATAGAGAACTTACACTGTAATGTTATTACAAGTGATCTACAGATGAAGTGTATAGGGAGGATATGTGTAGATTATATGGGGATGCTGTACCATTTTGTATAGGGGATATGAGCATCAATGGATTTTGAATGTTGTGTGGAATACTAGAAATAATCTCCTCAAATATCTGAGATGATCTTGTTTTTTATGTTGCTAAAATCAACATATTAATGATGTTCTTCATCTACATATAACACTATCATAAAAATACCACAATAAAAAATATCCTCAGTGTTGATACATAACAGAGTTTGGAGCAATGAAAAAATTTCTAGCAAAGTAGATATGAAATGAATGTATATACGAAAAATATTTTTCTTGATAACTGGAAAGATGCTGTAATCAATCATATATGATTTCTCTCGTCATGTAGTATCACTTTAGCATTACTGCAAATTTCTTCTATTTGCACTGCACTCATGAAGAAAAATATAGTTGAGGTGAAAAATTCATGGTTCTATGTCTTATTATAACATGAAAATCGTAACTTTTCATCTCAAGTAACATAAACAAACTCAGAGAATAGGAGTGAAACTCCAAAACAAATCAACCCACATTCTGCTGAGTGTATAGTTTTGACAGCTGGGAGGACGAGGCCGACAACATGTTACCTCTCAGTAATATTCCTGTCTTGATAATTCTAAGTTTTAAAGGTTATGTATCATCTATCATATTTTATTTCCTTGTTTTATGAACAGAAAACTTTAAGTTCTGGAAAGGCTTACTTTTAAATCCTGAGGTGTAGAAGGGAGTAATTTGGGTATTCCACATACTACCTTAAAAGAGAATTTTATATTTTCTCTAAATAGCTATTTTGGGATAATTTTCTCCTGTAGTAATTATACCTATCACCTTTATTTGATTAGTACAGTACATGCAAAATGAAGGCGTTGCCTGCCCATTATGAACAAAGGAATTCTTATGTAAATCTTTTATATCCATATATGCATGTAGACGCTTCCATAAATATGTATCTCATAAATTCTAATTGATAGGTACTGTATTTTCACAGGCATAGCACATACTTACAGGTCCTGTACTAAATGTTCTGAAATTATTTTGGTAATGCCATACTATACCTGTTTCAAAAGTGTGTAGTTGGAGCCATCAGTGTTAATTTTCCTTATCTCATGATGATCAGCAAGAATTAGAAAAGGTTCTTCATCTAAATACCAAAGCAAATACTATATTAGACTTTTAATATTTATTGTTTCCAAAGCAGCAATGTAAATTCAAATGCAGTGTTTCTCTGGTAGATTACCATTTAAAAGTTTATATTGGATAATATAGTCTGTAGTAAAATGGAAAATTAGCACACACCATAACAATACAGAAATCCTGTATAAGAGGAATCCTAAGGGCATTCCTCTGTTACCAAGACTTTTCTTAGACATTCAATTTGCTGTTTCAATGTAAATTTTGATACTTTTCATACTTTTTAATTGGGTATTTTTATTGGTATATTATAATTACATGTCATAGGAAAGTTTAAAGTGATCCAAAAGTATATCTACACAATTTAAAATATGAACAATTTATCTTTAAGTAATGAATGAGCAAAATGTGAATAATCTGTCTTAAAAATCTATAGTATTGCTAAATATTCATATAATTAGAAAATTCCTTCTTGATAATCAACCAGCTACACCTCAGAATTATCTGATGAAGATTAAGTGATATTATTGCATACATATACTTTTTACATGTACCCAGGGTATTTTGAGCTCTAAGTACTAATGCTTCTTCTTCTTATTAATTTTATCTTTCTTTATGTGTCTAATTTTTAAAACTTTATTAGTCTTTAATTATTTTATATAAGTTTTTTCCAATGTGGTTTATCATCTCTTTTGAGCACAATAAAGATCTGATCATGCTCAATATAGAGGAAGATCCTCTGAGCCTTTAGTGTGGTGACCTCTTCAGAATTTTTTTGAAGGTAAAATACATTCGTGTGTGTGTGTGTTTGTGTGTGTGTTACTTGAAATGGAACTTAGGAGCTTTCTACATCCAGTACAGTCCCAGACCTATTTTTTACATTTTATTTTGAAGCAAGGTCTCAATAAGTTGTGGAGGACCTCACTAAATAGCTGAGGCTGGCTTCGAACCTATGAGATCCTCCTATCTAAGCCTTCCAAGTACTGGAATTACAAGCCTGCACCACCACACCCGAAGTAAAATGCATTCTTGAGGAAAGAAATTCATAAAGTTCTTCACAAAGCATTCATTTAATAAAATCAATTTGACTACATTCTAAACTGGCATAGTCCTAGATGAATTCATAAAATATTTGTCCTAAAAATATTTTGCTTCTGTAAAAACATATTTATATATTTACATTTGCAAAATAAGAAAATTCAATATGCATAGAAAATTTCAGAAAAATAAAACAATTATATATGTAGTCACTATATTATCTAGTGTTATATTCTTTATATAACCGAATTCTATTCTTTATAACTTAAATATATTTGCATTGGAAAATCTGGTTTTTCCATCACCAAAGATTTATTTGTGCTTTACAAACACATTTTTAGATTCAAACTTATTATTGGTTTCTAATTATTATTACTAATATGAAACAAAAAGGGCATGGATACATAATTTCGGGTGAATGAAACTGTAATCACCAGCTTTTAACTTTTCTATAAAATTTTGTATTAGAAATTTATAGTAATGAAATATTGAATGCCTTTAAAATTTCATTTCCTTTTCTTGTCCTGTGTGACTAAATGCATGATGGAATTAGCAGTGAGCTGGCCAAAAGTAAGTAGGTTGATAGAATCAATAATGGGCTCTAATTGGTCTTCAAACTGATTTGGGAAAGAATATTCCAAGAGTAAGTTATAATGGAATGAAAAATTAAATGGAATCTATCTTTTCTCTATAATGTTTATAGTTTCATCCAGTTAAAAAATGAATTATTTTTTTATTCAAGATATTTGTCTCATAAAATTCTGTGATAAAAAAATCTAATGTCTCTGTCAACATAAATCTATATAAGCAACTGGAGCCAGGCACGGTGGTGCACATTTGTAATCCCAGCATTTGGGAGGCTGAGAGGAGAGGATCATGGTTCTCGGACAGCCTTAGCTACTTAGTGAGGCCCTCTGCAACTCAGTGTGACCCTGTCTCAAAATAATGAATTAAAAAAAAAATAGGCTGGGGGCATAGCTTGGAGGTAGAATGCACCTGGGTTCCATCCTCAGTACTGAAAAAAAAAAAAAAAAAACAGAAGGAAGGAAGGAAGAGAGAGAGAGAGAGAGAGAGAGAGAGAGAGAGAGAGAGAGAACAACTGGCAATGGTAGATTATTCCTTACATTTAAAAACCACTTAAAATAGATAGCAATTCCCCTTCACACCATTTTCTTACCCATTTTAACAGTTACTGTCATACATTGATTCATTTCATTTTAATATATATAGTTTCTCTTTAATGAGTTACAATATTTTTAAAGCTCTGTGCCATACTTTATTAGATTTTTAATTTATAGAGTGAAATATACTACTTGGAATACATTACTTCAAGTTTGATAGTTGTTGAAGCATTGGGAGAATTTGAATAGTCTTATAGTGTATCTTATTTTCTATTAATATTGCTTATTATTATCATCATCATCATCATCATTATTAACCTATTCTTCATGTCATGTATGTAGAAGTATATGTGGTCGAGTGGAGAATGCAAAATATTATAATAATGTCATAAAAAGGCTCTTTTGTAATCTTGGCTAAACTTCCTCCCAACAATTGCATTTCAGCAAAAAGCAGTGTTAGAAATATTTTGTTTCACTTGTGAGCCCTCTCAAAATCTAGAAAACATTTAAAAATTCACAAGGCCATGATGCATTGTGATTATACAGAGCAGTATATTTACAGCATACAAAATAACAATGACAGTGTTCCATGATTGAGGCAAGTAGAGAAGTATTTTGATTTCTCAGAAACAGCAAGGAGAAGTAAATTCCGTAAGAATAATTATAAAATTCAAGATCCATATGTGTAACTGAGGCTGGATCAGTGGGCAAATTCAATTTGATACCTGAGAGTGATTTGCAGCCATTTGGGTTATCAGGCTGTACTTCATACCCATCTGTACAGAGGCATTTGTAGGTCCCATATGTATTGATGCATTGCTGGCTACAGGGGAAGCCTGAAGAGCATTCATCAATGTCTACACATGTTTTACCATCATCCTTCAGTTGAAATCCAGGCCAGCATTTGCACTGGGGAAAGAAAAATGAGCATAATCAATTCATATCATTGTCACTGTCTTTTACTATTGGATATCCCTTTAGCAAGGACTCAAGCAAGGTAAAAAGCACTTAAGAATAGATAATGGAAGGTCTTTCTTTCTCCAAGCCATTAACCTTTAATAAGATTTACATATATTATGTAAAGTTAAAGTTAAAAAAAGCTCTTTTCCAAATATCTTCATTTGTTCTTTTGAGGTTGGCAAAATCACAAATGGTAACTGGCCTCCCTAGAGCCATTCGGCTGTAAAACTGCAAAGCAGTAAACAGAAGCCCATACTCAACGTTGGTTGTGCTTTCCCCAGGGCACTAAAGGTGTTTTTAGAAGACTTTAACAATCATAAGTTTAGTCTTTATGTGGAGCTTTAAAGATTTCTAACATTGTCAGATGTCCTTTCATTAGAGGTTTACAGATAGCTATACTGCAGATATTCTTATTCTTAGTTAAATGGTGAGAATAGAAGCATCAAGGAGAAGTTGTCTAAATCAAGCAAGTCAGGAGCTGGACATTTTTAACACACAATCTCAGTTACTATTTATTGACTGTATCTAATTCTATACTATAAAGTTGTTGTTGCCTAAAGAAATAGTATTATTATATAAAATTTTCCCCCAATAAACAAATCAATTTATATCATCAAATCTTTTCTTCAATTTTTCATGTTCTACAAATTTCCCTTATAATGGCATGTGGTATTTACTATCTGGAATGTCTCCTTTTTGAGTATAAACATAATTCTCTATATGTTTTTGCAATCCTGAAAATGTTGAAACACTGTTAATTGGTAGTCCTTAAGTTCTATCCTCAGTACCTGCCAAGTAGAATATGGAAATTATTATTATAGCTAAGGAACTTATATTTGAACAGATGATTATTATCATCAATCTTTACCAAGATAATATGGTGGCCTTTGAATAAAAATAATGTGAATATTGAGAAGAATAGTGAGTTAAAAAGGAACTTTAAATTGCAAATAAATATTTCATAATCTGAATCATTTACTTGAGAGCAAATGAGATGGGAGAAGGTCATATCTATTGGGAAAGACATTAGAGTGATATACACTATATTACTGAATAATCAATAATGCTTTATCAATTAACATTTTGTAATCAACAATATATCAATCAACATTTATCTAGTAATGCTTAGCAATTATAAGAAATTACTAAATATCTAGAACCCACTGGTAAACCATCAAATAAATGCAAAAGCCACAGCCTCCTCTCTCCCAAATGTTGTAATGAATTCTCTATTTGTGATCCTGTTACTTTCTTTGGTAAGACTCATCATACCACCTGTTTCAGTAAGCCAGAAGAAACTAGAGTTTATACAGTGGCTGAAGAATATGAGATTATTAATGCCACTGATGTACACTTAAAAATAGTTAAAATGGTAAAGAATATGTCACAATTTTACCATATATTTTCATTTTTTTTTTTTTTTTTGGTGGTACTGGGGTTCCTGGAAGCCCTTCTACCTCCGGGCTACACTTCCAGACCTCTTTTTACATTTTATATTTGGAAACAGGGTCTCCTAAGCCAGCACGCGCGGCTGGCTTCGAACCTGCGCGATCCTCCTGTCTCTGCCTCCCAAGCGCGGGGATTACAAGCGTGCGCCACCACGCCCGGCTATATTTTCATACTTTTACTGGTTTACTGTAATTATATATCAGAGAGAAGTTCATATTCATTCAAACAAACATGCACATAGGTTTTGGTGAGTGTCTTTCCAAATCCCAACCTAAAACTTACGACTTCTCGTATATACTAATGAGATTGGTAGTGATACTTTCATACAAGAGCCAGCATAATTTGAACTGTTTCATCGATCAGTTCTTCTTTTTCCCTTCTCCATCTCCCCACTCGTATCCCCTCCCACTATTCTCCTGGTCACTCTCTTCAAATATTCAAGATCTCTTTTGATTCCTATTTTTTTCTCTAGCTTCCAAATATGGGAGAAAATACTGGACCCTTGATTTTCTGAGACTGGCTGATCTCACAGCATAATATTATCTAGTTCTATACACGTTCCTACAAAATGACATACTTTTGTCCTTCTTTATAGCTAATCACTGGGCATGTGTGCCCCATCTTCATTATCCATTCTTCTGTTGAGGGCACTTATATTGGTTTTATAATTTGGCTATTGTGAATTGTGCTGCTAGAAATATGAATATGTGTGAATATGTTTTTTGTTTTGGTGGTACTGGGGTGGAACCCAGAGGCTTTCTACTTCTGGGCTATACTCCCAGACCCATTTTATATTTTATTTGGAAACAGGGTCTCACTAAGTTGCTGAGAGCCTCACTAGGTAGCTGAGGCTGGCTTCGAACCTGTGTGGGATTACAAGCATGCACAACCATGCCCAGCTGATTTTCAGTTTAATTTCCTGAGCTTGGGAGTCTTATTGAGAAAGTATTTACAAATGCCTATATGCTGAAAAGCTGGTCCAATGGCCTCTTGTAGTAATTGCTCTCTGATGCATCTTGAGCTGAGTCATTAACAAGGTGAGAGACTAGGGTTTAATTTCATTCTTCTACATATGAATATCCAGTTTTCCTATCACCAGTCATTGAACAGGTTATCTTTTCTCCATTTTATGTTTTTGGTTCCTTTATTGAAATTTAACTTGGTATACATAAGAGAATTTGTTTCTCTTTCTCCTTATCTATTCAATTGGTCTATTTGTCTGTCCTTCTGCGAGACTGCTATTTTTGTTATTAAAGCTCTGTGGTATAATTTGAAATTAGGTATTATGATGAGTCCGGCAAGGTTCTTATCACTGAGAATTGCTTTAGCTATTCTGAATCTTGGCCTTTGCATATTAATTTTAAGAATTTTTTTCTAGCTCTATGAAAAATGACACTGGTATTTTGATAAGGACTGCACTGAATATGCAGATCATTTTTGGTAGTATGGCCATTTTGATATTTACTTTACATATCCAAGAACATGAGAGGTTTTTGCATCTTCTAAGTCTTCAATTTTTTTTTAGTGTTTCATGATTTTCATTGTAGAGATCTTTTGCCTCCTTGAAGTATCACTAAATAACTTTTTGAGGCTCTTCTGAATGAAATTGTTTTATAGATTCATTTTGTCAGTGGATTTGTGGTTGGTGTATAGAAATGATTTTTTAAGTTGATTTTGTGTCAGTCTACTTTTCTGAATTTATCAGCTCTAGAAATCTTTTGGTTGAGGTTCTTGGATAATCTAAGTACAGAATCATATAACTGTGAACAGATAATTCCAGTTCTTTTCTCTTTATTTGTGGTCCCTTAAATTCCTTCTCTTACTTTAATGCTCTGGCTAGAATTTAAAGTACTAATTTCAAGTAGGAGTGGTGATAGTGGGCATCTTTATCTTGTTCCTAATTTTAAAAGGAATTCTTTCAGTTTTTCCCCATTCTGTATGCTGTTAACTTTGCGTTATCATATATTGCCTTTAAATGTTAATTCTATCCCTAATTTACTTTGGTGTTTTTAACATGATTTAGTGTTAAAAATTGTCAAATGCTTTTTCTGCATCTATTGAGATAAAGATGTGTGTTTTTTGTCCTTGGTTCTATTTATGTGATCAACTATATTATTGACTTGCTTGTATTGAAACAGCCTTGCTTTCTGGAAATGAAGATAACTTGGCCTTGGTATACAATTTTTTCAATGTGGTTTTGATTGTGAATCACTAGTATTTTATCAACAGATTTTTATCTGTGTTCATCATGGATGAATTTACCTAATTCCTACTTCTTAATTCATCCTCTTAATTTTTTGTGTGTAATTTTCTTTTGGGGGATATCTTTTACTCAGTTTTGGCATGAAGGAAATATTGGCTTTGTGGAATGAGTTTGGAAGTATTTCTTCTCTTTGTATTTCATATAATAATGTAAGAAACAATGGGCTTAAGTCTTCTTCCATTTGGTCTTAGACTTTTCCTCATTGGAAGGCTTTTTATTGCTGTTCAAATCTCTTTGTTATTGATATGTTAAGATATATTATATCCTTTTGATTCAATTTAGGTAAGTTGTATGTGTCTAGAAATTTTCTGTTTCTTCTAGTTTTTCTAGTTTATTGCAATATAAGATTTCAAAATAGTTTCTATTTAATTTAATTTATTTATTTATTGTGATACTGGGGTTCCTGGAAGCCCTTCTACCTCTGAGCTACACTCCCAGACCTATTTTTTATATTTTTATTTGGAAACAGGGTCTCTCGAGTCAGCACAGTTGGCTTCGAACCTGTGCGATCCTCCTGTCTCTGCCTCCCAAGCACTGGGATTACAAGCGTGCGCTACCACACCCAACTTCAAAATAGTTTCTAATGAGCCTCTGGATATCTACTTTGTCTGTAGCTAAATCTCTTTTTCGTTTATTTTAGTAATTGGGTCAAATTTCTTTTTCTTCTGGCTAGATTTGCTAAAGGTTTATCAATCCTGTTTATCTTCTCAAAAACTTTTGGCTAAGATCAAGTGTAACTTATTTTCTTACCACAATTTTTAAAAACAATCTTGACAGGAAATAAGAAATCTGACTGGATATAATGACTGATTACTGCAAGATTCAGGAGAATAAATAAAATAAGATCATGTGTCCAGGAAGTCAGAAATCTGATTGTAAGAAAAAGAACAGTGCTGAATCAAACAACACTTTAAGACAAATGAAAGAAAATTTTATAGAATGTGAATTACTCTCAAACAATATGATAAAAAGATGTATCTCAATTTCAATGAGTTTTCTGAAATTTACTTTGAATGACTATACCAATACAAATACTATATCAAATAGATGGTTTAAATAAAACATTTATTTAAAATTAATTTATTAAAGTATCAAGTTATTATTATATGTAATTCTATAAATAAAAGCTTAAGGTATTTAGTGAGTTGTAAAATTTCTGCTTTATAAAGAAAATAATTTTAAGAAGATACTTATCTCAATTAACAACAAAGCATTTTTTAGCATTAAATAATTAAAAGACATGTATAATAAATTCTACTAGACTGATACTCATTTGTACTTTCAAAGGTGAAAAATGTATTATGTGCCAATAAAAATGTTCTAAACTTTACTTAAAAATAAAATTAAGCTGAGCATGATAGCACTCGCTTGTAATCCCAGCCTTTGGGAGGCTAAGACAGGAGGATCATGGTTCGAGGACAACCTCAGTTACTACTTAGTGAGGCCCTTTGCAACTCAGTGAGACACTATTTCAAAATAAAGAACAGAAAATAGGTCTTGGAATGTAGCTTGGAGGTAGAATGCCCCGGGGTTCCGTACCCAGTACCGCAAAAATATAAAGGAAGAAAAAAGAAAAAAGAAAATTATTTTGGAAGTAAGATTTGTAAATGCTCAATGTCAACTAAAATCTTTTCTAATTATTCAAAATTACTTAATATTTTCTTTATTTGTGTTAATTTTTATAGGAACATAGCAACTACAAAAATTTAACTAACCAAACTTTTCCCATTATTACCCAGAAAATTTATTTGCAGCTTTTTAAGTGATATTAGATAGGTATTATTTTATTTCTAACATATGCTTTAAAATATTTTTCTACCAGAAGTACACTTATTTTTGCATGATAAAATTATTATTCTCATCAAAATAATATTTCTACTTTAGTTAAATATTATTACTATCCTTTGGATAAATATATTGCATTCATTTTATAGCAAATATGAAAATGTTCAAAATTATCTCAATTTTGCTTTTATAAGCAATTTGTATTTTATCGCAAAATTTGGAAGATTATTCCTTGTCATGTTCTGCTGATATTGCAGTGAGAAATAGGTTATGAGATGTTTTTCCAATTTTATTGTAAAAAAGAAACCCAGCAGCTGACATTTCCTCCCTCAAAAGTATAAGCATTTTTTTTATACATAAAGTTTTTCACTCAGGTTTTCTCTTAATAAGTTGTCGTGTTTATCCACATACACATATATACATATAACTTATTTATTTTTAAAAAAATTTAAGTAAAACCACAGTATATATGTAGTATAATATATGTATAATTTTTGAGTTTTTGCTTATATTTCTTAATTGTTTAATTTATTAAATTTTTATATTGGTCTATTAAAGGGAGTACCTTTAATAGATGGTTTGCTTTATTATTTTTGACATGTATGTACACATTAAGAATGTTATTTAGCATTTCTTTAGATATCATATGCACACACTTGGAATGATTAAGTACTTCGTATATTCTAGCTATAATTGTCACTTTATTCTATGCCCGTTTTAGAGAAGAAAGAGTGCTGATATTTTAAAGGTATCCATTAATACATTTGTGTGAGAAGTATTTCAAGTAATAAAAGAATGTGATTTAATATGGTTTTCTGAATGACATCTTTTATCAAAAGTGGTTTCCAACTACAGTATTGCTATGTACTAATTAGTGAAGAAAATAATTTTATGTCATGTCACAAGATATCTATTATATATTTTGTAATTTTTATATGTTTCCTCTAAGATTATTATGATGGACATTAAATACACATAAGGTTAGTAGAAATATACTTTATTTAGGGTTTTTTTTTTTGGTACTAGGGATAGAATACGGGCATTTTACCTCTGAGCTACACCCTCAGTCCTATTTTTTTTTTTTTTTTTTTGGTGGTACTGGGGGTGGAACCCAGAGGCTTTCTGCCCCCGGGCTATACTCCCAGACCTATTTTTTATACTTTATTTTGAAACAGGATCTCACTAAGTTGCTGAGAGCCTCACTAAGTAGCTGCGGCTGGCTTCAAACCTGTGCAATCCTCCTGTATCAGCCTCCCAAGCGCGGGGATTACAAGCGCGCACCACCACGCCCGGCCTATTTTTTTTATTCTTTAATTTGAAACAGGTCTCACTGAGTTGCAAAGGGACTCACTAAGTAGCTGAGGCTGTCTTCAAACCATGCACTCCCTGTGTCAGCCTCCCAAATGCTGGGATTACAAACATGTGTCACCATGCCTGGATAACATATATTTTTTTAACTAGGGAATAAATCCAGGGGCATTCTACCTCCAAACTGTACCCAAAGCCCTTTTTATTGTTTTTTATTTTGAAACAAGACTTCACTAACTTTCTGAGGGACTCTCTAAATTGCTGAGACTGGCCTTAAACTTGTGATCCTCCTGTCTCAGTCTCTCAAGTCCTGGGTTTACATGTATGTTCCCCATATCCAGACTAAAATATATATTTATATTATGGAGGTACAGTTATTTATAAGCCTATGACTTAAAATATTACCTTTTCAGAGTTATTAACTCTAATAACTCTGTAACATATTTCCTGCTCTATTCAGAAAATATTCTATGTTGGTTGTATGTAAATCACCAACAGTATTTTATTCTGTTTCCTTGGGTTTAAAATATTTAATGTCAAAATTAATTATTCAGTGCATATTCTCTCATTAAAAGCTGCCCTGGTTCATTTGCTTTGCTTCCTTCTCCCTATAATACAGTTTTTGTGAATGAGTACATATGCTTTAAGTCTGTAAGTTCAACTGCTTCTTAATAAAATATTGCATCTGAAACCTTTTTTAAAATAATTGCTTTCTTGATATATCCCCTCGTCTACAGTGTTAAAGATATAACCCAGGGCCTTTTGAATGCTAAGCGCTCTACCACAGAGCTACATCCCCACCCCAATATTCATTTTTTAATCTCTATATTTCTACATGGTGAAAATTATTATTATTATATAGGTGTACCTATATACTCTAAAAGCATTGTTGGTGTAATTAAGTTTATCAGAGTACCATAAATTCAGAGATTAAAAAGATGATATTGTAGTTCAGCTGAATTTACCACTCTATAGAACCAGCTTGTCACAGAATGTTAAGGCTGGTAGGAAAAAAAGCCCAACCTCTCTGTGAGACGCATATTTTTTCACTCTAGCATTCTTTTTAAAAGTTTATTTAGCCACTGGTGGACCACCTTCAGCGGTATTGCATGAGGTATCTCATTACAATGGTAAAGAACTCTAATTTTAGAAAAATCTCATAGTGAATAAAATCTGCCTTCCAACTCCTAATTTCAACCTCTGAAACAGCTCAAACCAGGTAGGCTGCTTCCTATTCTACCACTCCATATGTCTAAATACAGCCAACGAGTCTTCTTGCTGTAGGCACTATTTATTCTAAACCTTGTGCTCCAGAACCTTCATGTTTCCATATGTATGAATTTGAATACACTTTAATTTGACCAGGTTATTTTTGACAAAATATCACATCCATAGATGCACACAATACCCTAGATGGGTTCTGATGGCTGTGAAACTTAGTAGAACAAAATTTTAACTCCAGTAACAGTTCTAATTGGCAGTAGATTGTCTCTGTTTTATAGAAGCCATGTCCTATTGCCTGTTCCTATCATTCCTACTGAGAATGACTGCTGAGAATTACTACTCAAAACACAACACAGTAATTTTTAAATGAATTGCTTTCATAAAGTATTACTGGAGATTAACTCCAGGGCCTCCACAAATGAATTGTTTTAATGAGCTTTTCTCATACCTACTTAACAAATGTTAAACACAATGCACAAGTTTACATTTTACTATTGTGTCAGTTTACATCTCATATTCCAACATATGGAAAAAGAGATGTTTTTAGAAATGATTTACATCTGTCAGTTTTGTGAAGAAAATGGTATGAAAATAATTATTAGGCAAGATTTATTATTAATGTACTTACATTCAATCCTAATAACACATGGTTTCTATTTTTTCCTTCTTGATAATAGAATATTCCATTCTTATAAAATATCATATTATGAGATTGTTTTGGTGCTACATTAGCCCATATCACTTCAATAATGGGAACTTAAAAGCTGCACATATATGTATACATCTATTATCATAGATCATAGTGTCTTCCCTAAGCATTATTCTTTTCTTGTATTTGTTAAGTTTAATAAAAATATTTTGACTATTTTCTTTACTGTATTCTTACAACTTTCATGCCACACTATTATTATGTTCTTCTAGACATTCTCCCTTTAAATATTCGAACCTAATATTATTAAATCGCCTTTTAAGGTTTACACTTATGGTGTATGGAAGTTTTTATCTTCTCGAATTCTAATATAACATATGATTTACTATTTTTGATGAGTTCCTACCTTGTAATTGACTGGCAAGTCTTGACAATCTTGAGAACATCCACTGACTTTCTTACTCAAACATTCATTGATATGGCAGTTTCTCTCATCTGAACCATCGCCACAGTCATCCTTATTGTCACAAACAGCTCTGCTGGGAATGCACCTGCCATTTTTGCACATAAAAAATGAACTGTTGCATGACTGTTCTGTAAAAAGAAAATAAAACAAATGGAACATAAAGGGCATGCCTTTTACACTACAGTTGGTGAAAACATTCACAAATATGATAAGTTATCTGTCTGAAATTATAATAAATGTAAAATGCATTGTAGTTAGTGCACGATTTTACACGTAAAACATGAAAAATCAAGGGCAAACCATGTGCTCACTTTCCATACTTATTGAAAATGTAGCTTTACTATGAAAATTAGCAATCAAAATAAGCATCTATACTACAATTTAGACTATCTCTGTCTCATTTGTATTGTGAAGAATGAGTTCAAAAGCATAATGATTCTTTGACATTTCCCTCAAGCTATAGGTCTCTGAGAAATTACATGTCACGAAAAATTAAGAAGCTAGAATAGGTAGATATTCCTAAATTCTTTTTCTCCTGGAATATATAACATTGACATTTTTAAGTCAGGGCATAAAAAGGACATTGATGGTGAATAATAGTGGTTCTAAATATAGCTATGGGAAAGAGCTCAGGTTTTGCAACTACGCATAACCAGATGACTTGAACATTACTCATTATCATACAAGCTTTAAAAAGGCCCAGTAACATATAAACTGCATAAGAAAATAAGAGGAATTGAGTATATTATAAAATAAATGACTACAAATTGAGACTGTGGAATAGTGAAGGGGAATAGTTGCTATAGGTAGATAAATATTCAAATGATATACAATTAGTTATATTTTTCTAAGTGTTGAATAATATACACTAATTCCCAGTAAATATTTTTAAAGTAGGTATAATTTTATTAAAAATGTTAATTGGTTAATACTAATTATACATATTTATGTGTACATTGTGACAGTGGGATGCTGTAATTAGGTCTCAAATTATTTTATGTTTGAAATTTCAAATAAGCCTATACAGGGAAATTATTCTCATTAAATATTAAGAAAATGAATTTTGGGGGGGCGGCAAAAGGACAAGGTAATGTATTCATCAAGCTCATTGAATCAAATCTTCATATTTTTGGCACAGACTGACATTTAAAGATAGCCTCAAAACATAGTTGGCTCCTAAGATCCTGTGTTGCATCACTAGAAATATCACATGCTTAATATTATGCATTTCCTCTCATTGAATTCTATACTAAAAAGATAATTACAGCTTTTTCATTATAAGTCTTTGGAATAACCAAACTATTAGGTATTTCTATACCTGCACTTTTACACTTTGGGTTTAAAGGTGCTTCGTCAGAATGGTCAGGACAATCGAAGTCCCCATCACACTGCCACTGAGTATTTAAAAGACATCGCCCATCAGTGCAACGAAATTCTTCCACACTACACTGTCGGTATCCTAGAAAAAAACAAGCATTCTGACTAATTTGTATAATAACGGTTAAATAAAACTTCAGTATAAACCATACCTAGTTAACCCTATGGTTATACATGACTCCTGTTGAAAATATTTCTTATTTCTTTCTGTCATAGCAGTCACAGTTGCATGAGATATCTGAGGTATGAAAGTAGAACTAAGACCCAGAACATAAACTTGGAAACAAGATACTCTTATTCCTAGGTGAGGGAACATGAATGTGACATGTTTGACTACATTATCTTTGTTCATTTATTTTCTATATTCTAGGGGTTTTATTCAGTTTTGAAAGAAAAAAAATGTTTTCAAGAATAAAGATGGTTAAGCATCATGCCACAACATCTGGAAGAACCGATGTTGAGCAGTAACACCAGCTCTCAGAAGCTATAACAGCATGTTTATGCTTGAAAAGCAGCAAAGTGTAATAAAAATGTTAAAATGGTAAATTTAAGAGTCAATTTAGAGCCGGGCGTGGTGGCTCACACTTGTAATCCCAGATTTGGGAGGTTGTGACCAGAGGTCGTGGTTCTCGGACAGCCTCAGCTACTTAGTGAGGCCCTCTGCAACTTAGTGAGACCCTGTTTCAAATTAAAGAATAAAAAATAGGGCAGGGGGTGTAGCTCGGAGGTCAAATAAATGCCTCTGGGTTCCATCTCTAGACCCGCAAAAAAAAAAAAAGAGTCAATTTATAGAGCATAATAGCTATTACAGTCATCCTATATATTGATTCTTGAAGTCATTAAAAGCTTTATTCAAATTACAAAATAAGATCATTTGTTAATATTTCTATCTGTGCTTGTTTTTAAGTAAAGATCATCTCATTTGTAATATTAAGCTTTAGAATATATGTTTTCCTTTCCTCGTCAACAAAAATAGTCATTCCTTTTTGACAAATCTGGGAGAATTTTATGATATTTCTTCAATCCAGGTCCTTCTTTACTCGCTCCTTCTTCTTATTCAATAAATTACAAGTCCTGCCCAGTTCCATAACAATAAATGTCTATCTATGTACTTCTTAACAACACTTTTCTTCCTCCCTATATTGTCCAATCTGTCTTCCATTTACTTTTTCATAGTTCAACTTTAATCAATCAACAACTCATTTTTGTAACATCTAAATTTCAAAATCCTTCTAAAGACTACAAATAGCATGTGGCCAGTGTGAAATCAGTGGTGGCCCAGAATTCTGTGTGATTCTTCTGCAACATTTGGTGCTGTTAACCACACTACTTAGGAAAAAGTTTCCTGGTTTACATGCATATGTTTGGATGTGTGTCCACGGATTGATCCCAAAGATATTTTACCTCTAAGATACTCTCTGGCCCTATTTTATTTATTTATTTATTTTTAAACAGGATCTCACTAGGTTGCTTAGAGTGTTACTAAACTACTTAGGCTTATCTTGAATTTATTTGCGATCATCCTGTCCCTGCCTTCCAAGTCCTAGAATTACAGGTGTGTCAACATGACCACCCCTGGCTTATTATTTATAATTCACTTCCTAGGATTCTTTCCGATGTTGTGTTTGCTATTCTCTTCTTTCCTCTTTTTGTTTGAAGTCCTCTTCTGTTCCCCCCAGGCATGCTGTAGGTCAAGTGCTATCTGCAATCTTTGGTCTCATGCTTTCCTGTTTTCCCATCTACAGTATCTGGGTGTTCTCATTCCTTAAATGTCACCTTTATGCTGATGGCTATCAAAGAAATATTACATATTCTCATCAAATTTTTGGTTTCCAGAATTATATTTTCAAGCCTTAACTATAGAGCTTTATATGATTGTCTAATTAATACTTCATATTCAAATGATTCAATACATACTCTTTATTATATTTCTTTAATATCAGTTCTTAAGCTCTCGTGTTCCAGTGCTCAAAAAGAGCAACAGGATCCCAAGTCACCCATACTAAATAATCTCTTTCTTCCTCTGAGTCTAACTGTAAAACTTTCACATGTTTTGTACCTTCCTAGTCTCTTTCTGAACCATACTGTTAGCCATCAAAATCAATTCAGTAACTGCTAACTGGTTTATTTTCCTTTTATGGTTCTCCTCCATGGCACTACTGCTTCCAAAATGCTCATGAAGATGGTTCTACAGCACATATATTATGGTCATTCCATTCCCTTGTTTCAAAATATGTGGTGGCCTCAGAATCACAATACTTAAAATCAATGTATCTCACATGTGCTTCAGGTCTTTTTCTCATATAGCTCCAATTTAACTCTTTACCACCAACTTAACTACACTGAAGATGAATTGTTTTTCCTCCATCACATCCACTCACAGATCTCTGTAAAATACAGCTAGAATTCACTGTGTTTTGAATTGAACTAAAATTTTAATGCATTTAACTCAATTTTCTGAGGCCTTAGGGTTAAGCACAATCAATGAACTTCTTTGTAGATGCATAAACTTAGGTACAGAGAGGTGAAGTACTTCTTCAAGGTCCCACAGCTAGTAAATGACAGATGGGGGAACCCAGGTTTTCTGGCTCTAAGATTGATGCTCTTAGGCACCAGGTCACACACTCTAGGATGTAAATATGATTTCCTCTGACTAACTTTAAAAAAAAAAATGGCCTTCTCTGATAATTCTTAGTTACATTCCTTTTTCTCAATCAAATATTTGGTTTTCTTTTAAGATTGAGACAGCCTTGCATGGTTAAACAGACTTCAAAATATTTTTATAAAACAAGCTTTTAATAGAAATTTCCCAGCATAGTCGCAGACTATTATGAGTATGCTACAGTGAGCCATGATTTTCAAAAACAAGTAAAATTATGCTGAGCCTTGACAAAGTTATATGTGGTGGATTGTTCATTTCCTAGTCCTGTGACATGTTTAATTTAGTTATTATTTTGTGTTCCCAGAGTCATTTTAAAGGCTCATAGCCTGAGACTTTCCTCCATGCAATGTTAGTCATACTCACCACACTGTAGGGACTCATCAGAGCCATCTCCACAGTCATCATCATGGTCACAGACAAATTGTTTGGGAATGCAAACTTTATTTTGGCACATGAAGGCATTTTCATCACATGTATTATTGGGAGCTAAAAAAATCACAAAACAGATACTTAAATGAGCATATATATACTAGAAATTTAGAACATAAATAAAATTATACCTAACAATACAGATTTGTTCAGAAAATGGAAGCTTGGCTTAATAGTATCCAGTATATCAGATTAAGTAGTAATCTCATATATGTAGTTGAATGTATGACTACATTATATAAATACTTCAAAGTTTCAGTATTAATAAAGTCAACTACTATTCTAGTGTGAACATAAAATTATGTGCCATACAGCAATTTGTGAGCTTTCTAAAAGACTAATTCAAATATTACAAAAAAAATAAAGTCGGGTGTGATGGCACATGCTTTTAATCCCAGCATTTGGGAGGCTGAGACAGGAGGATCGCAGTTCGTGGCCATCCTTGCTACTTAGTAAGGACCTCTGTAACTCAATGAGACCCTGTTTCAAAGTAAAGAATAATAACTAGGTCTGGGGGTGTAGCTTGGAGGTAGAATGCCGCTGGGTTCCATCCCCAATACTGAAAAAAAAATCACTTGGCTAATCACATGGCTGAGTCCTTTCCCTTTTTGAGCCTACAGTAATGCCAGTTAAGTAGTAAGAGTTTTGCTTCCTTGTGAAAAATGGACTTAAAAACTATCAAGTGCTAATATTCATGATACAAATTTTAAAATGGGTTGAAAAGATTGTTTTTAAAAAATACAATTTAGGGTGACTTTAAGAGTGGAATGTTGAGTTAGGCAGGTAAGATCTATGATATGAGCCCTATCATAAATACAACACAAAATTAGGAATATTGACTAGGAAATTAAATATTGATTCTTTAGGAGTACTGATCCTTGAAAATATTCCTCCAGCAAGTGATATAACCAAGACAGATCAAATGTGCCATAAAACACATGCAGAGGACATGAACTTTAATACTACATGTAAGAGTCATAGGAGGTTTGAATGGATCATTTAATTTTCAGTAATTCTTTCTTGTGTTTGAAAGGTACATGCTGTGGTGAGATTCATGGCTTAATGCCAGGTGTGATAGTACACACTTGTAATCCTAGTACTTGAGAAGCTGAGACAGGAGTATCTTGAGGTTTGCAGCCAGTCTTGGCAATTTAGTGAGGCCCTCTACAACTTAGTGAGACCCTGTTTCAAAATAAAAAAAATAGGGCTGAAGGTGTATCTCAAAGGTAGAAAGTCCCTTGGTTCAATCCCTAGTCCACACACAAAGAAAAAAATTCAAGGTTTAAGATATTCAAATATTAATAATCTACTATGTGTTATTGTAGAATACTAGAAAGAATAATAATACTTTGTAGAATGTATCTCTGCCATGTATGTTTGTCCTTGAGGAAGCTAATGCCTTCTTCATGCTTTCTTTATATTTAAATAAAGATAATTAAATATGTCTTATGAATTCTTTATAAGGACTAAATAAGGTATGTGAGACAAGTCTTCTGTTAGGTACTCAATTAAATTCTTGGGTACTCTTTAAATTCCTACCTATATTATAATTATTTTTGGCAGGTAGCCAAAAACCACTTCACTATGATGTTGTGGGAATCCAGTAATACAAATAAAATCACCTATCACAATAATAGGTATGTGCTAGGCACGTAAGGCAGTTTAGCTGCCTGCCACTCCCTCCCTTCCTGTCTGATTAAGCACCTTTATCCCCATGGAATACATCTTTCTTTGTGTCCTTCAGGATTCGGAAATATTATCACTTTTTCTTGAAACCCTCCCATCATATTTCCAGGACTTTTATATAATATTTCTTCATGATGATCTAGTGTATTTTATTGCAGCATTCGAACACTTGGGGTATAATTATTCTTTCACATGCCTCTCAGCTCTCTCCCCTAGGCTGCCTCAGACTTCATGAGCCAAACAATCTTTGCTTTCATCTCAGTAATTATTGACACAAAGCCTTACGTAGGTAAAAACAGAAAGGGTTCTTTGAATGTAATCAAATATAATTTACGTCCAACGAATTTATCTTTAAGAACTGTATAGAAGCCACATAGGAACAGTATTAATAATTGCCTACTGTAATCAAGTAGAACTTTGAGTTACTAATAACTTCTCTAACTTTGAACTGCCTGACAGCTTGCATAACTGGAGTGAATGATGCCAACTCAAAAGCATGAATTCTTTACAACACTGAGCAACGGTGACTTATTTGGCATTAACGCTTTCAGGTCACTAGAGTACAATTTGGTGCACTTTAGCATCATTTACTTAATAGTACCCATGTGGTCCAAAAGTGTTAATATGCCTCCTAGAGTGTTAACTTGCTACAATAGCAACAGCATACTGGGACCATCTGGATCCCTGAATTGATGTGTAATCCTTTATTTTGTAGCCCTCAGTAGCCTCATTGACCTTTATAGACATACATATCTGTTTCAAGATCAAAGTGAATTATTCTACAACAATTCTATGGATTCTGTGCAAATAGAACTGTCTAGAAAATTTCATTTTCTTTTTTCCCTTTTTATTTCATTTATTTTTTATTTTAATACTTTTATTGATGTATTATAGTCTCATAATCATAGAGCTGTTCACAGTGATAGTGACATAAATGCACACAGCACTTAGTGGGTTTTCCCCGGCTCCCTCTCCATTCTCCCCTTCCCAGTACAGGGTATTGAGACTGATATTGATATTCTCATATATGTACACAATGTCCTTGGAAGTGATTCCTTCACTGATCCTCCATTTACCTCGTCCCCTAGACTACCTTCCTGGGTCTACCAGAGTTTCTCGATTACTTCCTAACATCCACATAGGACAGAAAACATATGAGCCTTCACTTTCTGTGCTTGGCTAATTTCACTTAATATAATGTTCTCTAGGTCTTCCCATTTTCTTGCAAATGACATAATTTTGTTCTTAATTTGATGAGTAAAATTCCATTGTGTGTATATCCTATAATTTTGTAATCCATTCATCTGTTGATGGAAACCTGGGTTGGTTCCATAATTTGGCTATTTTGAATCGTGCTCCTATAAACATGGATATACTTGCATTAATACACCTGTATTAAATTGCTCAACTCAGATCTCCTGTGTGACCTTGAAATCTGCATTCACATATTCAGTCCCTTTGCTCTTTTGAATAGGCAAATAATTTATCTAAATGTTTTACTATTGAGTAATTCTTTTAGAAATTTCGGAGGTCATCTGAATCAGAAACCTATATTAATATAATATTCTAATTTCTGTCCAAGATTTTATTTTCTTTGGTGCTTTTACTATCTCTTATGTACTATATATATATATATATATATATATATATATATATATATCTGCTTCAAATATAATGTCTTAAAGTCATAATACAGCCCATTGAAGAGAGGACTGGCAGAATTCACCCCAAGGAAGAGAATTCATAGCACATTTTCTGGTAAATTACTCAGCTCAGATCTTCTGTGTGACCTTGGGATCTGCATTCACATATTCAGTCCCTTCATTCTTTTGAGCAGGCAAATAATTTATCTAAATGTTTTACTATTGAGTAATTCCTTCAGAAATTCCTGAGGTCACCTGAATTGGAAACTTGGTAAATTGTCTGACCCCCAAAGGTGTTCCTTTGATCTCTTGGCTTCATTCAGCTATATCTGTACTATTTTTACCTGACCCCAAGGTTAATACCCTAGCCGCTGAACTAATAGGTGTTTACTGACCTCCTGATCAGCTGTCATCTAATATCAGAGCAGCTATTTACAGAGTATCTGTAATAGGCAATCTAAAAGCTTTCTTGAGAAATTATGGTGGGGTGGAGGGATTTAAAAAGAAAATACCAAGTCCGCCATACTCACGCATGTGATGTGGTGATACTATCTCAGCAGTAAAATGACAAGATCCAGCAACCATCAAAATGGTTTTAAGATGGGTAATACCTCTGTGCGTGTTTGAAACCCTCTGCCGTGGTTGAGAGGTTGCTGAAGTACTATGATAACAACATCCACCTAATCAGTTCTCAGGGATGGGGGAAGTGAAGGAAACCTAAAGTGGCAAGCACTGTGAAAACAAATATCCCGGATTCTGGCAATGGTTTTCTCAGACGTACCACAGCCGGCCGTGGAGAGCTCATCACTGCCATTTGGACAATCCCTTTCACCATCACAAAGCCAGTGTCGGGGCACACAGGCGTGAGAGCCCTGACAACTGAACATGTCCGCAGCACAAGTAATGGCACCTGAAACCCAAAGGAAAAAGTGCCATTAAGATCACTGTCTGCCCAATAGAAAATGCCTACTATTGCATTCCTGTGGGAAAGAGGGTAAGTAGATTGGTGCTTACAAGGAAAAGACAATGATTGTTTGGAATCATCAAATGTTCTCCTTCTTCTACAGTTGTCTACAGATTTTTGTTTAAGAATGCATTTGTTCCTAATTGCAATATATATATAGGCACTAGGGATTGAACCCAGAGGCATTCGTTCGACCTCTGAGCTAAACCCCGAGCCCGATTTTATTTCTTATTTGGAAACAGGGTCTCAAAAGGTTGCAGAGTGCCGGGCATGGTGGCACACGCTTGTAATCCCCGCGCTTGGGAGGCTGAGACAGGAGGATCACGCAGGTTCGAAGTCAGCCTCACCTGGCTTAAGAGAGCCTGTTTCCAAATAAAATCCAAGATAGCTGGTGGCACATGCTTGTAATCCCAGCGCTTGAGAGACTGAGATAGGAGGATTGCATAGGTTCGAAGCCAGCCTCAGCTACTTACTTAGTGAGACCCTGTTGACAAATAAAATATGAAATAGGTCTGGGAGAATAGCCCGGAGGTAGAAAGCCTTCTGGGTTCCACCTCAGTACCAAAAAATAAAATAAAATATAAGATAGGTCTGGGAGTGTATCCCGGATGTAGAAGGCCCCAGAGTTCCATCCCCAGTACCACCAAGAAAAAAAAAAAAAAAGAATTCAAAAGGTTGCAGAGAGCCTTGCTAAGTTTGTCAAGGCTGGCTTTGAACCTGCAATCCTCCTCTTCTTTGTAAAAATGTAGCAAAACATATAAAGGTCACAGATATTTGTTGAGTTGATGAATAACATGGCTCTGGTCAAATTTCACTATCATAAGATCAAAATCTGCCCAGATAAACTGCTAAAAAAGATAGTTTTGGAATTTTTAAAACGTATTTACTATCTTCAAGGAGAAACTGTGATAGAGTTGACTGATGGAAGATATTTATTTTCAGTAATTGAAAGCCATGACCACAGTGCTTTAATTAAATGATTATTATCTTCTTAATTTTCAGCTGTACAGTTGAAATCATGTAGAAAATGCTTTTCAATACAATGTTTCCAAAACTAGTAGCACTGAGGTTTCAGAAATAAAATCCTCTGGCTTCTCTTCCCACATAACCATGTCTGTTCCCACATATACATTAACCAGAAGGACAAAATGGCTAAATATATTGGAGAATCCTAGTGGACTCAGACTGAATCATTTGATTTAGGACCAGTGCTTTACAGAATGAGGTTCAACAGGGTGTCTACTACTGGAAGGAATCAGAAAACCATCCACTAAATAAATGCTTCTTTCATTTTAAAATTAATTTATCTGCTAACTATTAACAACTTTATTGTCTTATATAAAAATTATTTTTCTGAAAAATTATATTTATTATATTCCTTTTTATTTATACTCTCTCTCTCTCTCTCTCTATATATATATATATATATATATATATATATATATATATTTTTTTTTTTTTTCTTTATATAATTTCTTTTTGGTGGTACTGGGGTTCCTGGAAGCCCTTCTACCTCTGGGCTACACTCCCAGACCTATTTTATTTGGAAACAGGGTCTCTTAAGCCAGCGCGCCTGGCTTCTAACCTGCGCTATCCTCCTGTCTCCTCCTCCCAAGCGCGGGGATTATAAGCATGCGCCACCACTCCCGGCATTCATTCAATATTTTAATTTATGTAATATTGCCATTATTTAGAATGAGTTTTTAATATTGTATTCTTTCTACTAAGACAGTGTTGATCAATATAAAATTCCTTGATTCTTCCCATATTTCATTTACAACTTGTTCCTCATGTATTCATAATAGAAAGAGCACTGATTGGGAAATTAAAAAAATCTAATCGAGCCGGGCGTGGGGGCGCACTCTTGTAATCCCAGCGTTTGGGAGACTGAGACAGGAGGATCACACAGGTTGGAAGCCGGCCGCACTGGTTTAAGAGACCCTGTTTCAAAAATATAAAATAAGTCTGGGAGTGTAGCCCGGAGGTAGAAGGGCTTCCAGGAACGCCAGTACCACCACACACACACACAAAAATTATAATCGAAATCTAATCATGCAAAACCTTGGAGAAGACTAATATCTGAATTTTCTTACTTTTAAAATGAAGAGTATCGTAGATAATTACAAGGATATTTCCAACTATAAAATGAAATAACATTCTTTACGACTAGTTTTCTGTCTCTTTTGATAGTGTTCAACAGGCCCTTTATTAACATTTTGAAACAATGAAGTCAATTGGAAAGAAAATTCATCAGAGAAAAAAGCTGTGGCTTCCTCCACAGTTGGCAGTACCCTCTGGAGACGCATATTATCTTTAGGTAAAAGAATCCCAAGGGAGAAGAAAGAAAAACTAATGGAATTCCACTAGATCCATCTTGTATCCCTACTCACATAACAACAGTTGACTGGTAATAGTCACCACACTATTTAATATTTCAGAAACCTAAATTCTGGCCCTACCTCTATCATCACTAATTAACAAAATGATTTTAGGCAAATATCTAACCTCTGAATTTCTTTTTTTTTTTTTATCTACCAAAAGACAAATGTGAACTAGACAATGGTTTTCAAAACTGAATTCTCAGTATACCATGTGAAAATCACTGTGTGCTTATGAAGAAAAAAAATGTGTGCACATCCACAGAAGAATATATGTAGGTGGGGTTGAGAAACCACATTTTTAAAAAGACGTCTCAAAAAAAATCCTTTGTACAATAAATGTTGGAAACCACTGAGATAAATTATTTGTAAGGTTTCATTCCTATTCTAAAATATTAGATATTGATATTTATTCAGACATAAAACCAGCACTTTAAAGAAGGAGGCTAAAAAAATAAAACAAAAATGAATGGCAATGAACTGTGGATTTAGAGCACATGGGCTTTGTTAGGTAACCACAATTGTTATACAGGTAAATCTCTTTATACCTTTAATAGGTAAGGGATCCAAAAAATACAAAATAACATTAATTTCCCTTGATGATACACCTTGAAAACACAGATGTGAGGGAACTGGACTGTATGTAACTTCAGAACCTCTACTCTTTCTATTATAAGGTGTCTATGCAGAGAATACAGTTGCCAATGAAGAAATTTAGGATAAAGTTACTGTAAGGGTTGAAAGCATAAAAAGCAGACTCTGGGAACATGTCCACTATTAAAATGAAAGATTTAAGTATAAAGGGAAATAAAATAGAGTTTAATAGTCATCTGATTACTATTTTTCCTCATATTTAGAGATTTCTGATGCTGTCTTTCTATTATTTGTATTAATTTTTTGTATAATTCTAAATTGTTTCAGATATGTAAAGAAAAGGTAGATTTTAGGTGAAATAAATACAAAAAAATTACCTACTTTAAGAAGATATCACCAATTTTATATTTTTAGGAAGAAATTGAGTTTAGCCTGAGTACTATAAAATATACAACCCCTGACATTTGAAAACGGTTTTAAGTGCACTTAACTCAGTATATGCAACTCATTTCATGACTCATCCTTCTCTTTATAAGATGAGGAAAATTAACAGTTTCCTATGAGGATTGATTTAATGAATTAAAATGCACAGATACAACAACATATCTATACACATTTTTATAGATCACATAGACAAAAGACAATTTAGTAAACAACCTGAACAACTGCAATAAATTTGTGAAGATTAGCTCACTCCATTCTTTTATGCTTTAAGAAATTTAGTTAATAATTCAATTTAAACTTAAATATTTGTTATTATTAAAAAGCAATTGCACTGGGTTTGTAGCTTACATGTAGTTGGTACACAAAGACATTTGAAATTAAGACCTCCAATCCATAGCGCTGAATTTTAAGGAGCATTTTAAAAGCATATACAATATTAACCTTTCTTTAATTGCATTTAAAATTGTTCAATATTGATGGTCACTATAAAATATACTCACCCACATTCAGAAACATTCAAAGTTTGCAGCATAATGAATTTTTATATTAATTTTGGAGAACATCTTGGCAATATATATTGAGTCTTCAGGAAAATGTTTTTTTGTTGTTGTTTATTTTTGTTTTGTTTTTGTTTGTTTGTTTGTTTGTTTTTAGGTGGTACTGTGGTTTCTGGAAACCCTTCTACCTCCAGGGTACACTCCCAGACCTATTTTATATTTTTATTTGGAAATAGGGTTTCCTAAGTCAGTGAGGCTGGCTTTGAACCTGTGCAATCCTCCTGTCTCCGCCTCCCAAGACCTGGGACTATAAACATGCGTCACTACTCCTGCAGGAAAAGTATTTGATGATTTGACTCAGCAATTTTAGTCCTGGAAATTCCCCCCCAAAGGTAATTAAAAATTAGAAATAAAATGTATGAATACATTATTTGTGGAAATATTGAGAAAAATCTTAACTATTGAATAAGTTGCATATACAAAAATAGCAAAATAATTGATTTCTATAAAGATAATAAAACTGGTACATAAGAATGTATATGTAAATTTAGTTATGAGTTTAATACACTGGAAAATATAGAGCATGCAAAATGGTTAAAAATTGATTGAGAACATCAAAGAAATAACTCACCACAAATGCTATCACTTTCATCTAATCCGTCTCCACAATCATCCTCTCCATCACAAATCCAGTGTTTAGAAATGCATTTTTGCACAGAACAAGAAAATTGATTCCAAGAGCATGAAGAATCTGGAAAATAAACAACAATGTTTATTTTAAGTGGAAAAGCTGGGAGAAATAATTTCTGCCCTGCAACTGAATAGTAGGCTGACTACCCAAAACAATAATTTGTTGCATAATTTTAAAAAGCTGGGGGAAAATATTTTGAAAGTTTTCTCCACCAAGAACTGGTAGATATTTGAAGAAACAGATACATTAAATCTAACTAAACATTCCATTTACATGTTTTACAACATCACATGGTTTGCCACAATTATGTGTAATTTATTATGTGTTGATTATAAAGAACAAAAATATAAAAATTGAGATCATCTTGGATTTCACACTGAGAAAGCTCTTTTGGACACGTCTCCAAAAACCAGTCATCCCATAATAAAACAAGCCAAATTCCTCTTCTCTGTGACAACTCTGTATAACATTTTGACAATAGTCTGCCTAGGCTTTCTGTGTTTTCAGCTCACACAATTTCATTCCTTCAACATGATTCCCCTAGTGCTTGCCTTTGAATTAATTATTGTGAGAGTCACTCAACTCCCAGGATATTACAGATTATCACTCTTAGAAATTGTGTGGTATACAAATACCAAATAAATATTCCAAGTTTATTTAGTAACACTTTTACATTTTAATCTATTTTTTTTTAACTAAAAGGAAAAGAATTCCATCCTAAGCAACAATATGGCAGGGTGGTCTGCTGAGCATATATGTTTGGTTTTTAAAAATGTGATGACTAAGGAGGATTTAGCTTGATAACAAGCAAGTTTCAAACCTGTATATACCTAACACATAGTTGTTTTGTGTCACTCCCTTAAAAACACTCAAACTTAGATGGAATGGAATACTTGTTATGGTTTTGGTGGCAACTGTTCTTGAGGAAACTGTTCTGGTAGCTGCAGATCCTTGTCCTGAATTAGGACAAATATACACTAGTCTGAACTCCTGCTAAAAACTTAAATGAGTTCATTATTACAAAGATAGAAATGTACAAGACATTTTACAGTCCTATATTATTCCGGGGTAGTATAGGGGGGTGTGGCCCAAAACGAAGTCACTGACAGTTTCTGGCTACAGAGTATTTTATAAGCAGTCTTCTGATCCAACTAGATCCGCCCCCTCTGGGGCCAGTGTTTTGATGTGGGGGATTCCTTCCTGTATGTCTGTCCTGTCTCCAATACAGACCCCAAGCCTTTTGTTATATCCCAAAATGTGTTAGTTGATCATTGGATTCTGGTATCTCTTGAAAGCTTATGTCATCCTCCCATGATTATCGAATTCTGGGATCTCCTGAAGGTTTATGGTATCCTTTCACATTCTTGGGAAATCTTATCTTTACAATGAAAAAGGCCCTGGGACTATCTCTGTTGTCTTGCTAATCATCCTTGGTGCCTGGAATTCTGTAGCCCTTTTCCTGAAGCTCCTGGCTTTTTATTTTTATTTTTTTTTACTGCCAAAGATATATTTTAAAAATTGAAAATATTTTCCAGTACTGGTACCTTAATATATTTTGAAACCTCTTCCCCATACTGGTACACAGTGGCATAGCATAGTGGCTGTATTTCTTTCTTTTCTTACCAGATTATATGTAACAACATACTCATCCATATCATTTCTGCTTACTTTTTTATATCCCAGCCTCTCTGCTTTGCCTAATATATGTACCACTAGAAAATGCCCAAAATCAATTTTTTTAATTGTTCAGAATATACGTTATTGTAAGTTTTGATTTTAATCTCAAAAACTTTTACTTTTTACAGAAAGACTTGTATTTTTTGTGTGCTTTTACTGGTGCATTATAGTCTCACATCATAATGTAAATCAATCATGTTGAGAACGACAAAAGGCACTCTTGGAGCCTCCCTCCCCATTTCCCTCCCTCCCAATAGAGAGTACCTAGACTGATATTGGTATATATTTACATGTATATACATAGTCTGTGATAGTATTTCTATTAATCAATGTAATTCTTTTGAAATCATGTATTTTTCATTTAAAATGATTTTGTTTTGTTTTGCTTTTTGGAGTACTGGGCCCAGGAACATTCTATTTCTGAGCTTCATCACTCCCAGCCCTATTTTATTTTTATATTTATTTATTTATTTATTTATTTATTTATTTATTTATTAGTACTGGGGATGGAACCAAGGGGGATTCCACCTATGAGCTGCACCCACTGCCTTATTTTTTTATTCTTTATTTTGAAATCGGGTCTCACTGAGTTGCAAGGGGCCTCCGTAAGCTGTTGAGGCTGTCCGCGGACTGTGATCCTCTGGTCTTAGCCTCTCAAATGCTGGGATTACAAGTGTACACCACCATGCCTGGCCTTATTTTTTATTCTTTATTTTATTTTATTTATTTATATTTATTTATTTATTTATTTTGGTGGTACTGGGGTTCATGGAAACCATTCTACCTCCGGGCTACACTACCAGACCCATTTTGATATTTTTATTTGGAAACAGGGTCTCTTAAACCAACAAGGGTGACTTCAAACCTGGGTGATCCTCCTGTCTCAGCCTCCCAAGTGCAGGGATTACAAGCCTGCACCACCATGCCCGGATTATTTTTTATTTTAAAACAGGGTCTCACTAAGTTGCAGAGGGTCTCTTTGAGTAGCTGGGGCTAGCTGAGAACCTGTGATCCTCTCATCTCAGCCTTCCAAGTGTACCAGTATTAGGAAATGGCCTAAAAATATTCAAAAAAGAAATGTTGATATTAACATATGTCAACAATTGGTTTATCAAAAGTGGAATTCATGTGGGGCTTGGTGGCCCAAGCTTTGTAATCCCTGTGCTTGGGAGGCAGAGACAGGAGGATCACACAGGTTCAAAGCCAGCCGCACTGGCTTAAGAGACCCTGTTTCTAAATAAAAATATAAAAGAATAGGTCTGGGAGTGTAACCAGAGGTAGAAGGGCTTCCAGGAACCTCAGTACCACCAAAAAAAAAAAAAAAAAAAAGTTGAGTTCTAATCTGTAAAAAAAGCAATAAGGGCCTGGTTACTGCCAGGCACTCAGGTAGCTCAAAGTACCCTCAGTAAAAGTAATTAGCAAGTGGGAAGAGGGTTGGTGCCTAGGACCTTCTAAATTCTAAAAGCAAGTTTACATAATAAGTGGCATCTAGCAAAAGTTAAGTATTCCCCAAGAGTGTGGGTGGAGGGTACTGACCTTTGTAAAAGGGGATCAGATAAATAAGTGGCCCCTGACCTTGAGAATCATTCTGGTCCTAACAAAGAAATCTAAAACAAAAGACCTGCCCTGGAGAAAGGGCAGATCTAGTTGGGTCAGAAAATTATTGGTATAAAATGTTCTAAGTCTAGAAGCCTCCAGTAACTTCTTTTTGAGTCATCTGCCTACTATCCTGGGATAGTATAGGGCTGTAAATTATCTCCTATATTTCAATCTTTGTAATAATGAACTCACTTAAGTTTTCAGCAAGAGTTCGAACAAGTTTTTTATCTATCCTATTTCTGAACAAGAATCTGCAGCTATGAGAACAGTTTCCAGGAGCCTAAAGGGTCCTCGGGAACATTTCTCCCAACCATAACAGCAAATACTAAGATTACAAGTGTGTACCACCACACCTGGCCTGAAATGTTTAATTGTATGATCTATGAAAATAATGAAATATAGAAAACAGAAGCCAGATAAAAATAAAATTTGAAATAAAATCCTATAATTGATTCTTGTTTAGAAATTGTGAGTTCATATGAACTAGTTTTGGAAATTTCTGTTAATCTTTTTCAGAATGTGGCTCTGATGTAAAAATATAAAGGGTCTTAATAAAACAAAATGTACTTCCTCGTGTCATGAAATTTACTTTCAGGAGAGCTTGACATTTACAGAAGATCTATTTTAGAATAATTTTTATACTCTTTACACTATAGTGTATATATATATATTTATTATACATATATATGTATTATTTATAAATAAATATATATATATGTATATTTATACATATATATACATAGTGTGTATATATGTATATATATATATGTATATATATATATTTATTTATTTATTTATTTTTATATATTTATTTGGAAACAGGGTCTCTTAAGGCAGCTGGCTTCAAACCTTCGTGATCCTCCTGTCTCCGCCTCCCAAGCGCGGGGATTACAAGCATGCGCCACCACACCCAACATATATGCAGTATTTTAGGACAAATAATATACACTATGGCTTGGCGTGGTGGCGCATGCTTGTAATCCCCGCGCTTGGGAGGCAGAGACAGGAGGATCCTGCACGTTCGAAACCAGTCTCTCTGGCTTAGGAGACCCTGTTTCTAAACAAAAAAGTATAAAAATGGGTCTGGGAGTGTAGCCCAAAGGTAGGTTTACCAGGAATCCCAGTACCACCAAAAACAAAACAAAACAAAACAAAACTGTATGTATGAGATATATATAATATATATATATATATATATATATATATATATATATATATATATATTTTTTTTTTTTTTTTTTTTTTTTGCGGGTCTGGGGATGAAACCCAGGGGCATTCCACCTCCGAGCTACACGTCCTGCCCTATTTTTTATTCTTTATTTTGGAACCATGTCTCCCTGAGTTGCAGAGGGCCTCACTAAGTAGCTGAGGCTGTCCGCGAATCGCGATCCTCGGGTCTCAGTCTCCCAAATCCTGGGATTACAAGCGTGCGCCACCACGCCCAGCTTATGTATATATGATTTTTATCTTGTAAAAAAATTCCTTCGTCTGAAAATCACAAAATCTATAAATTTTATGAAATAAATGTTAAAATGCATTCTTGACAATTGGAAGTAAATATACACATGGAAAAACTGCCAATATCAGGTAAAAGCAGTAATAATGTGTGCTAAATCCTTATTTTTCATAGCAAAAAGTAAATATATTAGTCTTATCTGATGTAAATAATTAAGAAATTAGGATGTAAGATTATATTACTTAGATTGATAAAGGTAACAACTCACAAAGACCTGGAAATTTAAAAAATGGCTGCAGCAGAAGATTATTATTATTATTCTAATATTAGGGATTGAACCCAGAGGCATTCTACCTTTAAGCTAAAATCTTAGCCCTTTTTTATTTTTTGTTTTGAAGCCAAGTACAGTGATTATGGAGATATACCACTGCTACTGGCTTGCAACAAAAGATTTTTTTCTTTGTTATAATTTCTGCTGTTTTACTTTAATTTTTACCATTTTTATTTTATTTAATGAAAGTAAAAGACCTTCTAACAATGTCTTGTATAAAATCCCTGTGTAAGAGAACATCAACATATAAAAATGCTACGGTTCATAAAACAAAAGCAAGATAC
This sequence comes from Muscardinus avellanarius, assembly GCF_963383645.1. Lineage (NCBI taxonomy): Eukaryota > Metazoa > Chordata > Mammalia > Rodentia > Gliridae > Muscardinus > Muscardinus avellanarius. Next base: position 94,633,212 of record NC_137787.1, on the reverse strand, counting down.
AACTTCTCACCACAATGGAGTTCATCAAGTCCATCTTCACAGTCTTTCTGACCATCACATACCCATGTATTCAGAATGCATCTTCCACTAGGACAACCAAAATAATTTTCTTCACATTTGTGTTTGTTTTGAACTGTGATAAAAAACAGAATGCATTGTCAAACAAGTTGAATTAATCTTTGACTTCTGCAATATAGGTAGATAAAACATTAATAGTACTTGGACTGGAAAAGGTAAGTTGCAAGCAAATAAATACAAAGTAGCTAAGACATTCTCCTCAAGAAAGCCAGGGTCACAAAAGCCAAGGAAAAGCAACTGTCATGGTCCAGGGGAACTGGGAAGACATGATAAGCAAATCTCATCCAGGATTGGGTCCCAGAACAAACAGAAATAGAAAATCTGTTTGAATTTAGAAAGTGTGGGAATTAGATAATTAAAATAACTGAAATAACTCTAAAGTGAATTAAACCAAGGCCAAGGAAGGAATTGTATTTACATAGAATGCATGTTTTTCTTTTCTTTTCTTTTCTTTTCTTTTCTTTTCTTTTCTTTTCTTTTCTTTTTTGGGGGGTATTGAAACCAGAGGCATTCTACCTTAGATCTAAATCCATGTGTAACTTTATTTTTCTTTTTATTTTAAAATAGAGTCTTGGGAAGTTGCTTAGGCTAGTATTGAACCCGTGATCTTTCTATCTCTGCATGCCAAGTACTTGGGTTACAGGTATGTGCCGCCATGTCCTGCACATAAATATTCTTAATTCCATATGCATAACAAAAAATAAATAACAAGTAGAACACATCCTCAGCATGTGTGGCCCTGGGTTCAGCCCTCAGCACAAGAAAGAAAGGAAGACAAAGAAAGAAAGAAAGAAAGAAAGAAAGAAAGAAAGAAAGAAAGAAAGAAAGAAAGAAAGAAAGAAAGAAAGAAAGAGAGAAAGAGAGAAAGAAAGAAAGAAAGAGAGAGAAAGAGAAAGCGATGCTTTATAAAAATATCATGAAAAAATAGACTGTATATAATATATTATAAATTATATTTTTAAAAATCACAGTTATTATTATTACTTCCAAGAATATTATATCTTTCAAGAACATATAAAATACAGATTTTCTTCTCTTACTAAATGTCTGTACTTTTGGATTTACATAGTATTTTTTTTTTTCTTTTTGTTACTGGGGATTGAACTCAAGGACAGTCTACTTCCAAGTTTACATCTCCAGACCATTTTGTTATTTTTTGTTTTTGAAACATGGTCTCTTGCTAGGTTGCTGAAAGTTTTGCAAAATTGTTGAGGCTGGCCTTGAACATGCAATCCTTTTCTCTCAGCCTCCCAAATTCTGGAATTACAGGTGTGTACCAGTGTGATCATCTGGGTTTCCATAGTTTTAAGCTGGTCCTTAATTAGCCAGGGAGAAAATCCTAGAAAAAATATACCTATCCTATTATCATGTTCCATTATGAGTATTTTAAGATAAAAGTATCCCTATATAAATTTTTTACACAATAAAAAATCAATTTTAGTGGATTTACCATGGAGATCAAAACCTTCATTATACTTTATATCTAAGGTCTTTTTAGGATTCTCTCTACATATTCCCTAATAATTTTATAATTTTTGTGTGTGAATGCCAGAGCATGTGTGTGTGTGTGTGTGTGTGTGTGTGTGTGTGTGTGTGTGTGTGTTACCAAGTATTGAATCCAGGGGCATTCTAACTCTGACCTACCTCACAGCTATATTTTATTTTATACTTTGGAACAGGGAGGGTCTTAGTTGCTGAAGCTCGCCTCAAACCTGCAACTTCCCATCCCAGCCTCTCAAGTACTGAGATTATAAGAATGTGTTTTGTAATCCCCACACTTGGGAGGCAGAGACAAGAGGATGGTGCAGGTTTGAAGCCAGCCTCACTGGCTTAGGAGACCCTGTTTCCAATATATTGGAAACACTCCAAGCATATATATATGGTGTGTGTGTGGGGGGTCCGGTAGTGTAGCCCAGAGGTAGAAGGGTTTCCAGGAACCCCAGTACTACCAAAAAAGAAAAAAAAAATGTGTCACCACACTTAGATCCTCTAAAATATTTTTCTCTTTCTTTTCAACTGTTTTGTAAGCCAGCATAAGTGTCCCTTTCTTTCTTATCTAATATAAAAATTATAATTCCTTATTATTGGTGCTGAAAGTTCAATTGCAAAATAATCTATTTATCCTAGAGAGTGATAAAGAATATAAAAAGGGAAATAAAATGTATGTTTAGTGAATATCTATTATATGGTGCCTTCAATATTATTTTAAAAATTAACTATAGCCCTAATAAGGCAAAGATTATATTACTGAGAAAAGTAGTAGAAAGCAATCTTATATGAAGGCCAATGACACTCTCCAAAGGATATACAACTAAAGATAACCAACAGATACAATTATTCCTGTTTCATCTTGGCCTAATATTGGTAATAACAATTTCTCAAACCTCTATTACAAAACTTATGCAATTGCAACAACTTAACACCAGCTGTATAATATCGAAACAAGCTGGCAGTGAGAAAGTCTCTTCTTTTATTCTGTAAATATTTAAGATTTATAATATTTTTACTAAACGTAATCAACAATTTAAAAAGGATTAACAAAAAACTAGATATGAAAAGTAATGGATCTAAGTTTAGGACAGATTTCTTGAGTATCGTTTTATAACTCATTTAAAAAGACCAAATGAGTGTTTAGGTGAGAATGATTACAGTTTAGGCTGTATCATTTAACTTCTAACCTTTATCAATGATTATTAAGAATAAAATTTAACAAAGTTATTCAATGCAACTAGCTAGGCTTTATATCTCCAAGCCAGACTGTTTTTCTTTCTAGAATTACCTGGGCACCTCAGTTCATCTGAATAGTCTCCACAGTCATTAGATCCATCACATATCCAGGCTGGCAGAACACACAGTGAGGTAGAATTACATCTTACGAACCCTGTGGCTTTTACTCCAAGCTTATAGAAATGCGTGCAGTCTGTGTTATCTAGGAGGAGGTAAACAAAAAACAAAAATACCTCATTTGCAAAGATTATAAGCCTTCTATGTAGGTTATCAAGGCTAGAAATGTTAGCTTCATCTGGAGGAAATAAAGATGCAATTATCCTGCACAACAGGGGTTAATTACATATCAGTTCTGGACATGGTTCAGGGAAAAGCTGGGCAGTGTTCAAGGCGATGCCACAGGTGTCCAGGCATGAGTAAATACAGGTAGTAGGATATCTTACTGCAGTTCTTTTCGTCGGAGGCATCTGCACAGTCTATGTTCTGGTTGCATCGTGCTGATATTGGGATGCACGTCCCATCTGCACACCGGAACTCGACAGTGGCACAGGTTGAAACTAGAAAAAATAGGTAAATAAATAAATGAATAGATGAGACCGAAAGTGACCCCTTGCCCTTGCATTTGGAGCATTTTAATTCATTTGTGTTATTTTACTTGGTTTTGCTTTTTTGAGATTGAGGAGTTGAAATAAACCTCTTGCTCCCTCCCCAGTGCCAGTTTAGACGCAAACTTCTATGTCTTCTCCTGTCATGCTGTTCTTCCCTTTGTCGTGGAGTTATCATACTGAATTGCAACCACCTGTTCATGTGCCTGGAGTCCCACTAATTTGTAGGTTCCACAAAAGCAGGGACTGTGCTTTGTTCGCATGATAATACCTGTCTACCACTATACAAACAATGAACGCTGCTGAAAATTCTCTCCATCCTCAGCAGTATAAGGTTATGACACTACGCAACTGCCTGATTAAATGTCTAATGGGAAATCCCAATCTGGTTGCTAAGAAGTGGAGCATTCCCTCCTAGGATAGAAACACAGGCAGAGGCAGAGGCAGGTCCGAGGAGACCGCTGAACATTTGCTTTTCACTCTGAGGGAGCAGCTAATCTGACTTGAATGCCATCTGTGCCATGTCACATGCCTTCACATTGCTATCATTAACATTTAGAATAGGCAGTGTGGATGACTCATGCCTAGGAACAATAAGCACATTGTTTCTTAACTCTATTATGAAAGTGTTGCTTTCCAATTCCTCTCTATGCTGAAATGAGACTCAGTCTCAATATGCTACAATATTCTACTGTCACTATACACACTTGATACAGAATACCTTGTTCTTAATCATAAATTCCTTTCTAGATTGCTTACCCATTCGTTACCATACAATGGTTCCCAGCAATATGTTCTGAACAGGTGCCTGGCACACTAGGTGTGTTAGATTAACTTAAGTGAGACGTTTTCACTCCGAATTCAAATTTCCACAGGCTGATTACATTAATGTACAACCTGAAGGGCTCTTTCATTATGGCACTTTCCTAGTGTTGATATTTTAAAAAGCCTATTTAATTATAAATAGAAATTATGTCAATTGTAAATGGTTAAAATGCTATCTTAGAAAATGCAAATTTTACTCAAGGGTGTGTCTGTCATTGGTATTTCATAATGCACTGCTCTTATTATATTTAATTGTATCTCGAAATTGCATACTTATTTGTGTTTGAATGATGATTAGACTAAATGTTTTATTTACAATTTGCAATTATAATAGCTTCACTGCTGTCTTCACGAAAGAGATAATGCCATTATAAGTAGAGATAAATGCATTCTTCAAAACAGAAAAAAAATTCTCTTTATGTCTACAAAAATGCAAAACATTACTTATATTTTGTTCTATACCATTTCATGTTCAAGGGTTCTTTCTTTTTCCTAATGGAAGCAGTAAATGTAATAAATAACAGAAAATACTCTGGTCAGTCACTTAAATTTGGTTTTTCTCTTCACTATATATGAGCAGTGTTTTATTAACTATGTTCCAAATGATTTCTTATACTCTTTTTGTTTTGAAGATAGGTTGTATTACTCTGTGGAACCTTCTAGATGGTTGTATTATTTCTAGGCAAACCCATATATGTGATCTTGTAACACACTTGAAGTTCTATCATACAGTATACTAAAAACAGAGTGCAGTCTTCCAGAATACCCCAGTGGCAACAATTTCACCTCCCTCTCACCATCTTTCTCAAACTGCCATACAGATTCCTTTGCATGGATGGACAGAGCCCAGCTGAGTGATACTTGATAAATGGTAAATGGCTGAGAAGCTGCAGAAATGTTAGGACACAGGTTGGTGGCATTTTAGACAGTAACAGGAACTGTAATCCCAGCTACTCAGAAGGCTGACACAAGAAGATCTCAAATTTGAGGCCAGCCTGCTGGATAACTTTGCAAGATACTGTTTCAATTATTTTTTTCTTGAAGCAGGGTCTTGCTAAGTTGATGAATCTCCCTAAATGGCTGAGGATTGCCTCTAGTCTGCAATTCTCCTGCCTCAGGCTCCCAAGTACTAGGACTTCAGGTGTGCACCACAATGCCCAGCTCAAAAATTTTAAAAGGGAGCCAGGTGTGGTGGTGCATGTTTGTAATCCCAGTAATTGGGAGGCTGAGACAGGAGGATCACAGGTTTGCAGCCAACCTCATCTATTTAGTTAGGCCCTCTGCAACTTAGTGAGACCGTTTCAAAATAAAAATAAAAAAATAGGTATAGAGTATAGCCGGGGGAAATGCCTCTGAGTTCAAACCCCCAAATTAAACCCCCACCCCCCCAAAATGAAAAGGGGCTGGGGTTCATTGGAAGTGCTCTTGCAAGAGACCCTGGGTTCAATTCCCAATTAAAAAACAAGACAACAGAAAAGTCAGGGATTTTACAGTTATGGAGTTTCAAAACTAGAATTGGAAGCTCTGTGGTAGAAGTAAGAGTAAAGAATAAACAGTAAAAGAGTGGAAAGGTGAAACAAGTAGAACAAAGTCTTAAGCTGACTTCACCCTCTCTCCTTCCCTTCCTTTCGTTTTTCTTTCACATCCCTTTCACTGGAGATTGTGCCTAGGGGCACTCTACCACTGAGTTGTGTCTCCCCCCAATCCTTTTTTATTTTATTTTTACATTTTGAAACAGGGTCGCACTAAGTGGTTGAAGGGCTTGCTAAACTGTTAAGGTGGCCTTAAACCTGCAACATCCTGTCTTAGTCTTCCATGTACTGGTATTACAGACTTGTGCCAGCACAGGGAGTAGATTGGATTATGAGAAGAGAGAGAGAGAGAGAGAGAGAGAGAGAGAGAGAGAGAGAGAGAGAGAGAGAGAAGAAGAAGAAGAAGAAGAAGGAGGAGGAGGAGGAGGAGGAGGAGGAGGAGGAGGAGGAGGAGGAGGAAGGGAGGGAGAGAGAGAGAAAGAGAGAGAGAGAGAGAGAGAGAGAGAGAGAGAGAGAGAGAGAGAGAGAGAGAGAAGGAGAACGGGAGGGAGAAAGAACAAACTCAAGATAAAAAGAAACTATAACTCTGAAGTTTTGTAGCATGGTCAGAGATAGTATTTAAAAGAAAGACATATGGGAAAACAAAGTCAAGAGAGTAGGATAGGAGGAAATTTTGTAAGATGTAATTTTTTCTCCCATGCTCAGCTGGCCTATTGCAGACTGCATGGCACACAGCCAAGAATAGATTGCCCCTTTACACCTGGACCTGTCCCCTTAATATAGTGGTTTGGATTTTGAATGTCCCCCTAACCCTCCTAGAAATAAGGTAGCCTTGTTGGAAGCCAGGATTGGTTGCCACGGAGGGTCCCTGGAGCTGTGGCCTTGAGGTTTATGTAAAGCCCTCTCTTCCTCCTGCTCCCTCTTTCCCTCTCTACTTGCAGCCTCCATGCTGTGAGAGAAAAGGCTTAGGCTCTCTCTATTATCACTTCCCCTCACAGGCCCTGAGATCCATGGTTCTGGGCTCCACATAGACCATAGCCCAAATCTCCAAGAACACTGTGAGCAAATAAATCTTCCTTCCTCTAGTTGTTTGCCCGGTTCTTGATTATGATGAGAGTCCCAGTTTCCATGACTTGCTGTGAGTTTGGAAAACATTAGAGGGTTACTTAGAGGGATGAAGGACAACAGAACTGGAACTATTAAGTGGTTGCAGAGTTTGATAAATAGTAGGGGCAAGATGGTGTCGGGGATTGATGTCTCTTGCATTAATAGGCAGAGGTAAGTCCTGTGATGAGAGAAAGCCTTAAAAATAGCAGAAACTTCACTAAGTAAGTAAACAAATGCCTCTTTGCCTATACCTCTTCCTCTCTGTTGCCTGAGTATATTTCTTCTTCACTTAGTTTTGGTCAGTCAGGTACTGAAACTTGTTTCACCCATAAGGGGAATTTTGAAAATGAAAGATACTGGAATATATAATTTGTCAACTGAATATGAAAGTTTTCTCATACTTTTCCCACAGGCTAAATGTCGTGAAAAAAGAGAAAAAAAAACCAATAATTTGGTCCAAAGAAAGGTAAGCCAAGTGAGAAACACTAAACCTTTCCCTCCAGATAGTCCAAGAAAAAAAGTTAGCCTACAAAATAGGAGTGAAAACACACTGCCTCTATACCAGGAATAGCAACGGAGTACTACAAAGGAAGAAAACCTGATGGGCATTGTGGATCAAAAGGAGCAGCTGAGGGAAAGGAAAACCATTCTGTCCTACCTTAATTTTTCTCATTTCTCCCGCTTTCTTTTTACCATGTCTGTTGAAATATTTAATGAGAAATGAAAGATGTAAAATCGATTGGTCTTTCAGCAGTCCTCAGGAAGTTCCTTATAAATAACAGGAGTCAATTTGCTCTTTCAACTCCCTTAACCAGGACTATAGTAAAGAGAAGCTGACAAAGAATTTTAAAAGTTACTAAATTTTCTGTCTATCCCTATGCTGTTTACTTTCAAACCACATCTTTTATTTACTTTTTTAATTTACTGCCGCTGTTTCAAGGATATATAGACACAAAAGGAAACTGACTTCTTCCCCAGTCATGTTTATTTTTCCTTTATCTTGCTGTTTGTGGAATCTTTCAAAGTACTACTATGAACTTAGGAAACACAGACATCTTTTTCCTTCCCTCCAGGTAGCCTCAGAACTCCTTGCTCTTCATTCTACCTAAAAGTATTGTGGTGGCCCAAGGAAATTCATCTGCTTCCCAAGGGAAGCAATTTATACTCATCTCAACAGGGAAGGAGGTACATTGAGCATTCTTCCTGGATGTAGACACTCAACCTGTCACATAGTAGTAAGCGGAATATAAAATGATAAAGTTTTTGAATAGCTTCATATCCCCCTAGCTAGCCTGATGTTTAAAGCTCTCAGTCATGAAGCAGTAAATGAAAGATTGATGAGGATTTATGAGTTTTTCTTTCTCCAAAAGAGCAGAAGCCAGAAAAGTAATTCCCTGTAAAATACTTTTCCACCCTGTAAATAGATTCTGCCCTTGTGGAATTAAAAATAAGAGTAATAAGTACTATTGACACATAAATTCAAAAAACAAACATATAATATAATAATAATCAAAATCTCTCTGTATTGACTTCTGACCATACTACATAATTTTTAATATACTTTATTATATTTTGGTTCAAAAATAGTAGTTGATTTGTGTGTGGGCATATATACATGAAGAAAAATGCTGTGTCCCCATGTTCTGTAGACTGAAGAAAAAGAAATCAAATTAGTGAAATAAAAAGATTTGAAATGAGAACTCTTTTCTATTTTCCTGTCTATAAAAGACATATTTTATATGTCTTTCCCCTCATTATCCTTCATTAGCTATATGGGAGATGCTTGTCAAATATATGCGGAAGTAACTGCCTTACACACAGCCCAAAAGGGTTCAGGAAAATGTTTCCTCTGTGGCTTAGAAAGTGCCCTACCAGGACACAGTGTTAGCAAACTTAAGATTACAGAAAACTCAGGCCTAGAAGATCTGGCAGATGAGTACTCATTTAAAAAGCAAGACATTTGTTTATCTATAGGAGATACTACAAGTAATGAAATACACTAATTGCTAGTGAGTAATAAAGTATGTGTTATATGTTCAGGAACCATTTTGGTTTCAAATATCCTGTATCTTACAAGAACTTCAAATATATTTTATTTTAAAGATAACCAACTCATATGATTTATACACTATTATTATTATGAAAAAAGTCATGGCAGATGCTTAATTCATAAATCCACTATTTTGTGCCCAAGAATATGGCTGACATAGTCAATACTCAGAAATCAAGAGTTTAAAACTAAAAGAGTAGAAATAACATTTTGAGTTTTTATACGGTAACCCAGCAGCTGGTATTGATATCATTAGTCAGAATAAAATCTATGTTTTTATAAGACATACTGTTCCAACCACCCACATATGAATTTAAAAAACACCTACCATTTACTAGGTGCTATATTTCATAAACCCAGACACACTGATTTATTTATCACTTTTGAAAACAAACCTTATTGCCTGAGAAAACCCATAACTTATTAACAATCAATGGTTTCTTTTAAAAAGTTTTCTTTTAACATCTACCATCTATATTTATTGTTCAGTTCCTTATAGTTTGGTTTGATATTTTTAACATTAACCTGGTTTAATGCCCTTAATATACTCTCCTATTCTGCTTGTAAAAAGCTGATTAAAATATCTATTTCTTTGTCTTCTAGTTTAATCTCTACCTTTCTTTCAAATATTTATTAATTTCCCTCTAACTACTCTCAGTATCTTAAAACATTTTGCAGTTTTAATTTTTTAATAGGTTAATATGAAATAATAGGCAATTTAATTTGCATATGTACTCAGCTCTTCTTAAACTTTCAACCTTAGATGGTAATAAAGTCCAGTGATGGCCAAGAGTCACACAAAATAAGATGGTAAGCAGATTACACCCCCAGTCTTCCAGAAAACCATGCATTGATTTGCAAACATTTTGCTTTCTGCTTAACTCTGAATAAACCTCACATCACAACTCTATTTCTGGCCTTTGCATTACCATCAATCTTTTCTAAAAGAGTCTACATTTGTCATCTTTACTCCCTGACCATCCATCTTTTGCCTTCATTAGGTCTGACCTGACTTTCCCCTTCCATTTCACTGAATTGGCTATAATAATGGTAATAGGAGATCATCTTCGTTAGCCAAGTACAATGGACATGTGTGCTCCATGTCTGTCTTCTTACCCTCTAGTTACATATTAAAATGACAAGTGATCCTCCTTTTTTGATAAAATAATTTCTTATAATCTTTCTATTAGTCCTATGCTCTACTTTTTTATGAGCCTCTTTAATTTTTTACTTCAATAATCCTATTGTACTTGACCAAAATGCAGCAATTACTATTTACACCATCTGTGAGTTTCTTCTCCTTAGAGTGCAAACTTAATGGTCTTTTTGTAAATCTATGCTGTTGAGTCCAGATCTCTGCTCATCTATATGACTTGAGATTGTTCAGTTTGGATGTCTACAAGTGCTCCAACCAAACAATGCAAACTCTCCTCATTATTTTATCCCCATTCCTATACAAAAACAGTCCACAAAATAGATAAATAAAAATAAAACACATAATCATTCTATAAAAAACTTAAAAATGCTTGCCAAATTCTAATGGTGTTCCCCATGACCTCTCTAGGCTTAATATCCAAGAAGATCTCTCATGCTATCTTTTCAAATGCATTATATCTGTTTCCTACCTATTTATTCTAAGTTTTGGCTATCTGTATCAGATGCCTGTTTTGTCTTTCTGATGTTATTATCATAGTTTTCATTTGCATAATCATAGTTTTTTTCTCTTTTCTTTTTAATTTTAGTGTGTGATATATTTTCCTCCTTTACTTTAAACTTTCTGATGACTGCCAGATAAAGTCAGACATCCTTAACATGGCACCAAAAACACTGCCATGTTCTGATACCTTTTTCTAACTCAGCTAGCTTTTTTTTCTGCTCTCCAATTGGCAGTCAACTGCCCTAAGATCAACTATTTTGGATCATACATATCAGTGAGACCATGAAGTACTTGTCTCTCTGTGCCTGGCTTATTTTGCTTTACATAATGACCTCTAGTTCTATTAAAGCACATTTAACAAAGTGTGGTCCACACATCTTATTAGGCATTATATATCATGTTGCCCTCAGCAACAAACTCAGAAAAGTTCAAGAGACTATCAACTTTTTAAAATTGTAACTTTCAATGTTAGTCCCTCTTCTTGGGAATATCTTCTGATTTGATCATTCTACTTTATTTATGCTTTTGGATTCCAGTTAAATTTAATTTAATGTAGTCTATAAAAATCTGAAGAATACTTTCAAGCCAAAAGAAGGTGTGTTTTTATGTATACAATCATAATCTTATACATGTCTTCATCTGTTGACATGACCATTTTCCACTTAAAATTTAAACTTTTTGAGGATAGGAGGCACCATATCTCATTAATTTTGTGTCTCAGCTCTTAATGCACTGCACCCAAAATAAGTGTTCAATTAGTGTAAAATTTTTAAAGGAAATTTCTTTTGAAATATTTACTGGGTTTGGGTTTCGAGGCCTTAAATATTAGATTAAAATCTTATTTATTTTTCAAACTTTGGTATTTGATTAGTGGTTCTTTTTCAGACCCGTAACTGTAATACACATGTAGACCATAAGTATGGAGGGAGGGGTTTCAACTAAGGTTTGAGTGTCCAGTTGTCTTTGTGGGAAATTATAAAGTATTAGCAAGATTAACAACATAGAGATGAATTGGGAAAAGTCAGGCAGAGAAACCAGTTAAAGGGAAATTCAGTCCAGGCCTACAATGGATTAACTTGAAGCCTATTTCAAAGAGTTGGAAGATTTGCTGATGATTGGATACAAAGTACAGGAAATGTGTGAGAAGGAGGCATTGAGGATGGTACCCAAGCTTCTAGTCAACTTGTTAGGACAATGAGATCATTGTAGGACAGAACCAAGAAATAAAGAGGAATATTTTGGAGCTTCAAATTTACTATTGCATATTTTGGAAGAAAAGCCCAAAACACAGGGAGGTAGAACTTGAGTGATGAGAAATGATAATAGTTTAAAAGTGGACTAAAGAATAGAAATTACAAAATATAATCATAATTTTTAAATTAAATATATTTAGCTAATTAATAAAATTATATATAGTAAGGGGATGTTATATATAGTAATGGGTGATGTTTTCATACACACACTCAGGGTCATTCTATCTCTGAGCCACAAACCCAGCTTTATTTTTTATTCTTTATTTTAAAATAGGTTCTCACTGAGTTGCAAAAGGCTCACTAGGTGGTAGCTGAGGCTGTCCTTAAACCGTCATCCTCCTGTCTCATCCTCCCAAATGCTGAGATTACAAGCCTGAGCCACCATGCCCGACTTATCATTTCTACATGGTGAAAACCTTTACTCATTTTTTCATCATTTCTTCATGATGAAATCCTTAACTCATTTTTTTTAATTTGGTACTAGTGATTTGAACTCAGAGGGCATTCTACCTCGGAGCTATATTCCCAGCCCATTTTTCAAATTTCAAAACAGTGTCTCACTATGTTGCTGAGACTGATCTTGGATCTTTGAAAATCATAGATTCTCAGCCTCTCATTTACTGGGATTATAAGTATGTGCCACTATACCAGGCTTATGGTGAAAATGTTCAAATTCTTTTCTTCTACCATTTTGACATATAAATAACATTATTTTCTATAGTCTCTATATTATGTAATGGAACATCCCAACTTCTTGTTCCTGTCTAACTGTAAATAAGTACCCATTAATTTATCAATGTTTTTCTTTATTTCCACACACCCTCCTTTCCCCAGTCTCTGGTAATCACCATTCTGCTCTTAACTCCCATGATATCAACAGATTTTTATTATATACATGAGTGAGATCATGAAGTACTTGTTTCTTGTGTCTGGCTTATTTTACTTAACATAATAACTTCCAGTTTTATTCCAGAATATTTATCAAAGTGTGGTCCAGACATATAACTAGGCATCATACATCATGTTTCTCTCAGGGACAAACTTTAGGAAAGTTTAATGAATACTTAGTATAAAAATATTACTAGGCTGATACAAACAAACAAACAACAACAAAAACGATAAAACAGCAAAGAACGGAAAACAAAAAGCCAAAAGCCATTACCTTTACAGTCTGATTCATCAGAGTTGTCTCCACAGTCATTTTCCCCATCACATAACTTGTCCTGAGGAATGCAGCGACGATTGTAGCAAGGCTTAAAACCTTTTCGACAGCTTCTGTTTTCTTATAAATAAAAGTAGAAACTCCTAGTTACAGATCACATAGGAATATTTTTACAAAATAAATATTGTAAGACAGGTATGGTGGCACATGCCAGTAATCCTAATGCTTGGGAGATTAGTACAACAGGATCATAGGTCAGAGGCCAGAATGCATAATGGGTTTATACTTCAGCAACACACACACACACACACACACACACACACACACACACACACGTAAAAATCACAGATAATATTTATTCAAAAGACTGGATTTCGAGTTGGGCCTGTTTGTGCACGCTTATAATCCCAGTACTTGGATTGATACTGTATGATTGCAAGTTCAAGGTTAGTCTCCAGAATTACCAAGCACCTTAGTGACTTAGTGAGACCTGTTTCACAAGTAAAATAATAAAATATGACTGGGAGTCTAGCTCAGATGCAAACAATAGCTGGTTCAAACCCTAGCACTACCATAAAAAAGAGTGTGAGTTTTAGATATAAAAAAAGCAAGTGCTGTGTAGTATTAAAGTTTTGGATTTTAATATTCATGTGTTTCCAAGGAGTATTTCATTGAGCCAAGACCTTGTATGACTTACTGTCTCATCCTTGGAGAGCTCTTCAAATTATACTAAGAAACTTGTTCATCAGACTTTTATCAAATAGCATAGAAATAAGTATATATCTTTAAATGAGACAGAAAACATGTCTATCTAAAAAAAAAAACAACACTCCAACATTCATCAAGTAACTTCTTTGCACCTGTAAGAACTTTATAACAAGAAATAGAAAAACAGCAAATCATATGTTCCTGAATTAGTGTGCCTAGATATCAAAATTAGTGTGCCTACATATCATATCAAGAGTCACCTACATATCAATTTTTTTTTGCAATTATCTTGAAACTCTACTGAATTTCTTAAGTAGAAGAATTACTTTTTTAATCTTATTTAGCTTAATGAAGATCTTCTGACATTCTCTTATTTGGGCTGAATCCTTTATAATAATAGTTATTATCTACTAAACACTAAATTTATGCCAAGATCTATGTTCAAAGTATATAAATATATACTTGCTTAAATAATGTTCTCAAGAGCCAGGTATGGTGGCACACACTTGTTATCCCAGTGCTTGGGAGGCTGAGACAGGAGGCTCACAAAGGTTGGAAGCCAGCCTCAGCTACTTAGTGAGTTTCTCAGCAACTTAGTGAGACCCTGTTTCCAAATAAAATATAAAATAGGTCTAGGAGTATAGCCCCAAGGTAGAAAGCCTCTGGGTTCCACCCCCAGTACCACATAAATAAATAAATAAATAAATAAATAAATAAATAAATAATATGTTCTCAAGCACTATGAGAATGAGTTTTGTTGTTTTCTTGTTAAAGGAAACTAGAACGTTAAGAAGTGAGTTTTGTTAATCATGCTTGTAGCAGACAGATTAGGTTACAATGATTTATTTATTTATTTATTTTATTTTTTGGTGGTACTGGGGTTCCTGGAAACCCTTCTACCTCCGGGCTATACTCCCAGACCTATTACCTATTATATATATATATATATATATATATATATATATATATAATTTATATCAAATTATATATAAAATATATATAATTTGATATATATAATATATTTATATATTTTTTTTCTTTTTTTAATTTGGAAACAGGGTCTCTTAAGCCAGTGCAGCTGGCTTTGAACCTGCGCGATCTTCCTGTCTCTTCCTCCCAAGCGTGGGAATTACAAGCGTTCACCACCACGCCCGGCAGGTTACAATGATTTAATATCAGGTTTTAATGAAATATCTATACTTTATACCAAGGGTTGGAAAACTACAGTTCTCTGGCCATATCTCACCCTCAGAATTATTTTTTTGTGTGTGGCTTATTAGCTAAGCATGGTTTTAACAATCTTAAGAGATGGTAAAAAATCAAATATATAAATAGAGTTCATCATCATTAAAGTAGACTTAAAAATACTTAAGGAAATCCTATCCTGGAAGAAAAAGTATAACTCCCATCACTAAAACATGAGAAAGTACAAAATTCAGTAATAAAGCAGATACACTAAAGAGAAAGAGAAGAGACCCAAACTCATTCGATACAGGAAACCACCAAAGCACAGAAACAAAAAGCAAAGGAGCAAGAGAAAAACAAGGACAGATAAAACAGCCAGAAATAAATTCATCAAAATAAGAATATTACCTTACTTATCAGTAGTAACGTAAGTAAAAATGGGTTAAATTCCCCAATTATGAAATGTAAGCTATCTGAATATATTTAAAAATTGGAGTCAATTATGTGCTACTTATAAGAAACTTAATGTACCATTACTTTGGTAAAGAAGGCATACAAATGGCAATGAGTATAAACAAGTGTTCAGTATTCCTAAACATCAGGAA
This sequence comes from Muscardinus avellanarius, assembly GCF_963383645.1. Taxonomy (NCBI): domain Eukaryota; kingdom Metazoa; phylum Chordata; class Mammalia; order Rodentia; family Gliridae; genus Muscardinus; species Muscardinus avellanarius. The sequence goes on along the minus strand of NC_137787.1, from coordinate 94,617,718 downwards.
AATGAACATTAAAACATCATAATAGCGCTGGGCATAGTGGCGCACGCTTGTAATCTCCGTGCTTGTGTGGCGGAGACAGGGCGATCGAACAGGTTCAAAGCCAGCCTTGTTGGCTTAAGAGACCCTGTTTCCAAATAAAAATATATAAAAAAAATATGTATGGGAGTATAGCCCGGAGGTAGAAGGGCTTCTAGGAACCCCAGTACCACACACAAAAGAATCATAATATATTCCCTCACTCCATTTTGAATGAATATTATCAAAAAGAAAGCAACAAATGCCAATCAGGATGCAGAAAAAAGGAATCCTTGTACATTGTTGGCTAGAATATAATTTTGGAAAACATTGTGGAGATTCTTTGAAAAACTAGAAATATAGCCAGGTGTGGTGGTGCATGCTTTTAATCCCAGCATTTGGGAGTGTGAGACAGAAAGATTGCGGTTCACAAACAGCCTCAGCTACTTAGTGAGGCTCTTTGCAATTCAGTGAGACCCTGTTTCAAAATAAAGAACAAAAATATAGGGCTAGTGTTGTAGCTTGGGGGTAGAATGCCCCAGGGTTTCATCCCCAGTACTGAAAAAAAAATAGAAATCTAGAAATAGAACTACCATATAATACACCACTCACACTACTGAGTACACTCTCAGTACATATCAGAAAGAAGTGAAATCAGAATGTTAAAGAGACATCTGCACTAGTGCATTTTTTGCAGCACAATTCACTGTGACCAAGATAAGGAATCCATTCACGGAGGAAGCCATAAAGACAATGTGGTATATGTGCACAATGGACTATTTTCAGTCCTAAAAATGAATGAAATCCCATTGCAGTAACATGAATGGAATTGAGGACATTATGTTAAATGAAATAAAGTAAGCACAGAAAAATAAATATCATGTGTTCTCATTTGTACTTGAGAGTTAAAAAGTTTCTCAAAGAAACATGGAAATAAAAAATTGGTTTCCAAAGCCTTGGAAGGGGGCAGTAAAGTGAGGGATGGATAAAGGATGGCTAATGGGGACAAGAATGCAGTTGATAGAAGGAGTAACTTCCAATGTTCTTGAGGACTGTATGACGAGAAATAAAAATAGATAATTAAATATTTCAAAATAGCATGAAAGCAAAGCTGGGCATTGTAGTACATACTTTTAATCACAGTACTTGAGAGGCTGAGAACAAAGAATCTCAGATTCCAAGCAAGCAGCACATGGTGATATAGTGAGATCTTGTTTTAACATAAAAAATAATATAGGGTTGTGTGAAGCTCAAAGTAGAACAACCTTGAATTTAAAACTGCATATCACACATAGCAAAGGCACAAAGACAAATTTCTAAACAAAAGATGGTAGCGATGCAGGCAAAGCTCAGCTGCCTACTAAGATAGAAAACCAGTCTCTACTTCTGAGACGAGATGGAGGTTGATTATGATTTGTAATTCACAGAGGCACAGCTGGTTAAAAAAAAAAAAAAAAAACAGTGCTTGATAAGGACCATGGCTAAAGCAACCAGCCTGTGCACCAAAGACTAATCTTAGAGAGAGAAAGAGAATGATCAAGACATTGATGCCATCCCAGTGCCAAGCTATTAAATGTAAATGGGGCATTGATGCAGATTCAAGCCACAATATCCACAAATCATGGATGCTTCTAAATTTAGTTTAAAAATCATGAGCCTAGCTAGGCATGGTGGTGCACACTTGTAATCTCCACACTTGGGAGGCGGAGACAGGAGGACAGGAGGATCGCACAGGTTCAAAGCCAGGCTCTCTGGCTTAAGAGACCTGTTTCCAAATAAAAAAAGTCTAAATATAGGTCTGGGAGTGTAACCCGGAGGTAGAAGGGTTTCCAGGAACCCCAGTACCACACACACAAACACACACACACACACACACACACACACACACACAAACAAAATCATGAGTCTAAAACCTATCGCTAAAGATGAATTACTAGGACTTCCGGGAAGATGGCGACCGAGAAAAGTGGGGCTTAAGAGCCCCGCTAACAACCAATCTCCATTACCACAAAATCAGCGCCTTTCATAGCCAGAAAACACCATCACCAGAGAAACAAAAAAACCACCAGGCTCCAGAGAGAAAGCGGACTGAGAACAGAGCTCAGAGCCACAGAGGAGATACACCAGCCTCATGCAGGAGGATGTGGCAGCAGCGCCATATTGGCGGCGGCAGCGGCGAATTCACCAGACGGCTATAGCAAGCCGAGGTGAGCCGCTGCGGAACAGCCAGGCGGGATCTTTCGGCGCAGGGAGCATCTAAAGCACCCAGTGGCTGAGCTCAGCACACGCTGCAGGGACTCAGAGTGGAACTCAAAACCAGAGAAGAAAAAATACACCAGCCTCACGGCCGAGGGCGTGGCAGTGGCACCATATTGCCACCAGCAGCAGCAGCACAGCAGTGAATTCACCGAGTCCAGTACAGCTACATCTGCGTACTCAAGAACAGTGAGTCAAATTGCGGGCCACAGAGGAGAAATCCCAGTACTGTACTCGCTGGAACTTGACCCAGTGGGGGAGTGGCGGTGGCAGAGATATCACACCATAGGAGAACGTGCAACCTGGCACTCCCCCCATAGTTTAAAGCAGCCTCTATCGACTCACTGGGTCGGAGACTCTGTGATACAATCCAGTAAAGGAGTAGTGGGGTCTGAGATACTACAGACTCGAGATCCAGAGCACCTTAAGCAAAGTCATAAAGACCCAAGGGAAGAACCCAGAGAAGGCACAAACTTCCGAAATCATGGGAAAGAGGAATAACACTGGAGCAATGAATGCCCACAATCCCACAACATCAGAACCCAATAAAACAGAAAATCAGAGATTTCTAGAAGATCAAATCAGGAAAATAAGTGTAGAAATAATAGAGGTGCTTCGAAAAGAATTCAGAGAGAGCCAAAAAGAGATAAAGGATGCAATTAATGAAGTAAAGGCCTCAATTCAAAGCATGAACAACCGATTATACCACATGGAGAACAGAATCTCGCTCTTAGAAGATGATCATTCCAAAAATGAACGCATAGTTTCTAATCTAGAAAAAAAATATCCGACAGCAGGAATCTGACATTGAAGAAATATGGGCCCATTTTAAGAGAGCTAACCTAAGAATAATTGGAATAGAGGAGGGAAAAGAAAGTGAAACCAAAGGGATCAACAATCTCTTCAAGGAAGTAATAGCAGAAAATTTTCCAAACGTAGAGCAAGAGGTCGATACACAGGTCCAGGAAATTTATAGAACTCCCTTTAGACAGGATTGGAGAAGAGGATCCCCACACCACATAATTGTCAAAATGACCACTGTGGAAGCCAAGCAGAGAATCTTAAAGGCAACAAAAACAAAGGGCCAAGTGACATTCAGAGGCAAACCAATTAGAATCACTCCAGACTTCCCAAACCAAGTCATGAGAGCCAGAAGGGCTTGGAGTAACATATTCCAAACTCTGAAAGAAAACAACTTCCAGCCAAAAATTTCCTATCCAGCAAAACTTTCTATCAAATTAGATGGAGAAATAAGAAGCTTCCATGACAAACAGAAACTGAAGGAATTTATGTCTTCAAAACCAGTGCTAGAGAAAATACTCAAAGAGATTAACTACAAAGAAGAAATAGGTAACACACACCAGAACCAGAGAAACAAGATTTTCCATCCAACAGACAACTAAGATTGGTTATCTGTGGAGATTCATTATATATGTTAGTCTTTTACCTATCTCTAAATTGTACTGTTTGCCTTTATTGTTGTTAATTTTTAGGATGTCTAGTTTGAATATTAATATACCTTCAGATATAGCATTTAGAAATATTTTATCCCATTCCATTAGTAACTTTTAACTCTATTTACATTGTCTTTGGATATACAATATTTTTTTTATTTTTTAGGGAGTTTGTATACTCTTCTGTTGCCTGTGCCATTGAAATCATATCCAAGAAATCACTGCCAATTTCAATGTTGTGAGGTTTTATGACCCAGATTTTCTTCTAAAAGTTTATAGTCTTAAGATTTATATTTAGGTCTTTTATCTATTTTGAGTTAATATTTGTATATGGGATTAGGTAAGGGTCCAATTTTATTCTTTTCCATGTAATTATTATTTTTCAACCATATTTAGTTAAAAGATTATTATTTCCACCACCAAATGTTCATGGAAACCTTGTCAAAAATAACTTGACAATATAGGGAAGAATTTAGCTCTAGGCTTTTATTTAACTCCAAGGGTTTATATATCTGCCTTTAGAATAGTACTACACTGTTTCAATTATTGTAGCTTTATATGGTTTGAAATCAGAAAATATATATCTTCTAGCTTTGTTCTTTTTCAAGATCGTTTTGGGTATCTAGAGTCCATATTCCATATTAGGATAGAGTTTTTTTTTCTGAAAAATAAATATATAAATATATGATAGTTCCACCTAAAAAAAAATAGAAAAAAAAATTCTCTGTTAAGAAGGAAAGTAAAAAGAAATATTGAAATGTTATCTTTAAGTCATCAAAAGCTTGGTATCAGACAAATGAAACTGTTATGTGAAATTATCATTTTTAATTTTGGATAAATTGCTATAATACAAGATGTCAACCACTAAGCCAAGCATGGGAAGGAGGGATAGGGAGAGAATGGGGTGGGGATTGGGTGGGGGCTGACTGGGCGATGTGTGCATGTATGTCTACAAAAGTTTGTATCCCACTAAGATGTATGAATACAGTGCACCAATAAAAAAATAATAATAAAAAAGGAAAAAAAAGATGAATTACTAGGCAATTCAAAAGACTGTTTTTTTTTATTTGTATTGCATAGATGAAAAACAAAAAGAAATTCTTCAATAAATATCATGGTTACTAGCTAGGAAATAAGGTGCCTTATTTTAACAAAAGCAAAGCCAAATCAATTGCCTTTTATTTATGTGATAATGATAGACACTAATGAAATTATACTTATAAAAAAAGGACACAAGCCAAATGCTCTGAAAAGAATCAGAAATCTCCCTCTGAAATGGTCAAATCATACATTGGACGCTTACCACAGTAGAGCAGTTTTTCATCTGACTTATCCTTGCAATGAGGAAAGCCATCACAGGTGAGCTGGTAGTCAATACACTCACTGTTTCCACACTCAAACTCTGAATAAATGTTGCAAGAAGAATTTTTAGCTGAAAGAATAAAAAGTCAAGGTTTTGTATAATGTTAAATATTTTGATAATAGGACAATTTTATTCCTTAATCTAATTTTTATAATAATTATCGTTGTAACAATTTTTATAAATACAAATTAAGGTAAATGCTTTATGCTAGTTTTTCATAAAAACATTAACAGACACTTCTTTGTTGTTCTGATTCTTCCACTGCAAATGTTTTAATAGTTGGCATGACTATATTTCTCTTATGTCTATTTGTGTATTTTGTTGATTTTTTGATGCTTTTATGCATTTAGAGAAAAAAGGAGTTTAAAATTTGATTGACTGTTCAACTACACTAGCACTCTGTTTTAAAGATGTATATTTTTTAAAAAGCCTGATAAGCCAGGTGTGGTGGCACATGCTTGTAATCCCAGCATTAGGGAGGTGGAGACCTGAGGATTTCAAAATCGCAGTTTGCAGGTAGCCTCAGCTATTAAGGAGGCCCTTCGCAACTCAATGAGACTTTGTTTCAAAAAATAAAAAAAGACTAAAAAATAGGACTGAGGTAGAATCCCCCTGGGTTCCATCCCCAAGGCTGAAAAAAAAGAAAGCCAGATAAATGCTTTGTGTTTATACTATTAGAATCTATTATGTTTTCTTCAGCACATCAAAATCTTATAATAAATAATGGCTTGGCTGAAAATCACCTCAAATGAATGGTCTCTCCTTGTTCCTACCTCCCACCTGGGCTTCTACTCCAAGTATCTTCTTTTTGGGAGGCTGAGACAGGAGGATAGTGGTTGGCAGACAGACTCAGCTATTACTTAGTGAGGCCCTTTGCAACTCAGTGAGGCCCTGTTTCAAAATAAAGAATAAAAAACAGGCTGGGCATATAGCTTGGAGATAGAATGCCCCTGGGTTCCATCCCCAGTACCACACACACACACACACACACACACACACACAAAAGAAAAAAAAAACCTCAGAGAAAATATTATAATTCAGAAATACTGGAATGGCTAAAATCATCCTCATCAACCTCTTCTTCCATCCATATGTAGGAGACACTAAAAGAAAAACCTTTTGTTTCTGCCACACATGGCCAGAATGTACACATTACAATGTACAGCAATCTGTGGGAAGAACTGAAGAAATACAACAGTGGTCTAGGAAGCATGTGCTCCTGATGCCATGGGTTCCCACCTAACACCAATATATCGCACATTTCTAAATACTAGGGTTTTTATACAAAATTTGTGTGAGCTTTTTATGTGGTTTGCCCTAAGTTGGAAGTACAGGCCAAAAGCAACAAACTGATTTTTAAAAACCCTTCCTACAACTAGGTTTTATCCTAGTAATGTTAGCGTGTGACCTATGCTTTTAAGGATTCTATTGGGGAAAATGAAATTAGTTTAACTCTTACAAATAAATTTACTAGCGAGTTTTCGAAATACAATTTTTTGGGGAGTGTGCTATATACTTACAAGTGCACGCTTCATTGCTTATTGGATAATTGTACATTGAAATTAAGTCTTATTATTATGTTGGAGGTAATTAGAATTCATTTATCTCAAGAGATATTGCTTAATTTTACAAGTTACTATAACTTTTTTAGTTTTATTTTAGGAATTTCAATTAAATGCTCACTAACATTATTAAAATTTTAGTGATCTATTTCTTTATTATGTCTTAAATTTAACTAATTTTAACATAAAATTTATATACCTACATATTCATCTTGCACTTCCAATATAATTCCTTCAATGACAATCACACTTTCCAAAGATCATTTTTTTTCTTTTTCTTACTTAGTATGTCATAAATGTCAATAGCCAGTCAGTGGCTAAAGCAAAATAGAACTTTAGAAAAGGTAACAAGGAATTTAAAACCTAAAAATGTTATTGAAGTTAAAAGAAAAAGTATTAAGAAAGGAACTAATGCTACTAGGTATAATCACTTTAGATCATGAACTGAAAAAATTCAGATACTAAAAATGTATTGACATTTCTGATTTATTTTGCCTATTTTATTCAACCCTATTTACTTTTCCATAGCTATAAAAAATTGCTGTGTACAAAATGTCATATTTAGAATTTTATTATTATGATTATTTGGGGGGAAATTATTTACAGAATATATAAACATTAATGTAAACATATTATATAATAAACATGTATTTTATGTTTATATATGCCATAAATAACATGTAGCATAAATATGTTTTAGATTATGCAAAAATAAATATTACACGACACAATTTTCTGTTGTTTCTAGAAACAACAATGCTTTTTGGCTCTCTTTTCATTGACTTCTATGGCAATTACTTTAATTTGGTTTGCTATTCCTATTTCTATTGTGGATATTGGTGAAGTTAACAGTTTTATGTAGAATGGAACTATGAAACTGCCTACTGTTTTTTGTTAGTCGTTATGACAACAATTGGTTTTCCCACCTTTGCCCTGGGCAGGTGTTAGTAAATGGACTTTTAACCTTTTAATGATAATGTTTACATTTATGAACAGCTCTGGGTGAACTCATTTCTGGTGTGGACATAAATATGCTAGAAACATTCTCATTTCTCAAAGATGGATTTGACAAAAAGAAGCCAAAACTTGCTTTCCAATCTCTGTTGGACCACAGGATTTCAATGTTAATGCAGAACAGATAGAGTCTGCCTCTATAAAAACTTGTCACCTCTGAGGACTCCAGTATCACTGTATAGTTCCATGGGGATGTAACTGTGCTTGTTTAAAATGATAGTTTTTTTCTTGTCTGACTCATCCCCTCTTATCAATAGAAAGAAGCAGGTGGCTTAGTCAGAACAGTTGTATATAAACTATTTTGCAGCAACAGGCCTCCTGTATACAAATAATAAACCTTGCTGTTTTAACCAAAGGCAGTGCCTTAATTCTAGCCTGTAGTGACCTGTGAAAGAAACATGAGTGATTCTAATGCATGACTGATGTTCAAGCCTCACAGCTGGCATCAGATCTGGGCCATTACGACTAAAACCACAAAGGCAAATTAAGAGTGTTAAGCAACTGATGGAGCAATTCAGGGATGTGTTTGGTGACTGAGAAATATGGGGATTTGTGGCCCAAATTATTAATGTTTGCTATTGGGATTTAAAATCCACTGACCAATTGTATCACTCTCTCATCTGTTTTGGCACAGTCTTAAATAAAATAACTTATTTTTCACTTTTGCTAAGAGGTAACTTTTTGGTTTACAGTACCAATTAGCAAAGAGATAAGATATGCAGAAGATAAAAGAGAAGATCCTCCTGGCACATAGAAACCAGAAGTCTAAAGATAAAAATAAAAATACTTATTTTTATGATCTAAACCTATTCTGCTCGGCTTCTTTTCTCTTTCTTTCTTTCTTTCTTTCTTTCTTTCTTTCTTTCTTTCTTTCTTCTTTCTTTCTTTTTCTTTCCATTTTTTTTTGTGTGTGCGTAGTACTGAGAATGGAAACCAGGGGTAGTCTACCTCCAAGCTACACATCCAGCCCTATTTTTTATTGTTTATTTTGAAACAGGGTCTCACTGAGTTGCAAAGGGCCTCACTAAAGTAGTAGCTGAGTCTGTTCATGAACCACGATCCTCATGTCTCAGCCTCCACCATGCAGGGATTACAGGTGTGCGCCACCACTCTTGACTGCTCTGTTTATTTTCTAATGTGAAAATATAATTGGTGAGGATCAAAATGAAGAGGATTGTCAAATTGACACATTTTGCTTGTGAGTTCACCCATTTCCAACAACATGCGCCTGTTCCTATTTTTCTCATATGCAAACAATCTTAATGTTGAAGGGAAAGTAAGCAATTTTATGTTACATGATAATTTTTCATAGCTAATTCCGAAGACTTGAACAGTTATTTATTTTGGAAACAGTTTTGGAAATTTAGCTGTTAATAAGTATATATTGTAATGGTACTAATTAAAGATTGCAATGCCTTTGGGAGGCATAAACATCATGCAAGGCTGTGATGTTGCATTTTTAATTAACAGTTTGGAAATGATTACAAATAAGCTGCACGAGTTGTTCTCTCTCATTTATACACTGTGATGGACTGTGAGTGGTTTTACGGCAACACTACGGATCTACTGCCTATATTTTGCTTTATTTCAGCTTTAATTACTTTTGTAACTAATTCTCAAAGTCACAGCCCTAAGTTTTTGGATGATCCTTGTGCACACTGACTTCCCCAGCTGGCCTCAACTCTTTCCAGCTCATGATCACAAGAAACAACATTTATCACTGTCTTAGTGCTGTAACAAAATAAAATAGTAAACTGAGTATTTGTAAAACAAAGAAATAAGCCAGCTGACCTTCTAATATCAGAAAAGAGTGTGACTTCATGAATACACAAAACTAATTTCAGTAGAGATGTGTGCCATTGTGGGCAGACATAACGACTTACGTTTAGATTCTCTTTACTTACTCACACATCTGTTGTCATCTAGCAATATCCGGTCCCCCCTACAGGAACAATTCACTCTCCCATCTGGTGTCAAAAGGCAGAGGTCATGGCAACCTCCATTAAGTAATGCACAGGGAGAAAGTTCACCTGAAATGAAGATTTTATTGGTAAAATTTTGTAGTGAGTACCTATTCTCAGTTAGATATAGGCAGATTGCAAACTGCTGGAATGCCTCAGCCTCTCAAAGATGCCTTATAAAGGACATTCAGAACTTTTGAAAACCCTAACATTCTAACAGTAATAGAAAAATGCATAACAGTAATAGAAAAAGGCATAACATAAATCATTCCATCTTTCTACTTTATTTGTCAAGGATACTATGACATCAAATGATCTAGTCCCACTAGAAACCACATTGACACAACAGAGGGCAATTGTGTAAGTACTACAGCAATGGAAGAGCTTTAAGCGCAAATGCAAAGCATATCAAGAAGTACCACTGTCCTGGAAACAGCTCAGTTTGAATATTCAAAGAGTTGAAGAGTAGGAGAACTTGGAATAGAATTCCAAAAAATGAATAATTAAAAATTAATTGTTCCTCAAGCGATAAGTACTCTAGAAGTTACTTAAGCATCTCAGAGAATTGCAGTATACTGAATAGTTAAATCCCAAGCCCCATCCCTAAGAACTATGAGGAAACAAATTCCAACCAAGTATTACTAGAAAACATAGATAATTTTTGAGAGATTCTAAAATTAGAAAATAACTTTCTTATTGTAACTTACAGCTATGGGTGTCATTAGCAACAGCTATGATTCCCATTGGCTGGTGTGGGATGTCGGAGCGAAGAACTTTGGTGTCTCCTCCTGTATACTTGTTGGAGCGCAGAATAGCTCTTCTTCCCCAGTCTGACCAGAAGATATAATTATCATAAACTGCCAGACTGAGGAAAGTCCCTGGCCCAGATTTGACAATCACCTGAAATAAATTATAATCGTACAATAAAGATATGTCCTTACATTTCCACATTCATTTTTACTCCCAGAAATAAGGGATTAAGGTTAATTGTAAATATTCAGTAGAAATCATCAGATTAAAATTATATTTCATTATATATGCTTCAGAGTTTACTTGAAATGTTTATTCATCTCTAGTGTTTGCCATGGCTTAGTTTATATTTTAAGTGTATAGGTTGAGTATCTCTTATACACAAAAATGCTTGAACCAGGATTTTCAAATTTCTAATTTCTTTAGAAACATTACTTTATTTCAGATATTATAAAATGGTATTTATAAGATGTTCTTTGGCAAATTAATGACAAATATATCAGTAAACATAAGAATAAACTCACAAAAAGACCAATAGGTATTAAAATTAACTCTTGACAAAAGTACAAAAACCAAAAAAAGGGATTTTTGTAAAAAATTTACTTGAACAACTGAATATGCTTGTGCAGAAAACCCTATCCTATATGTAAAATTAACTGAAAATAGATAATAAACCTAAATATAAAATCTAGATGGGTGTGGTGGTCCATGCTTGTAATCCCAGTACTTGGGAGGCTGAGACAGGAGAAATGAAGATTTATGGCCAGGCTCAGCAACTTGTGAGGCCCTCTACAACTTAGTGAGAATGTGTTTGAAAATAAAAAATAAAAAAAATAGGGTTGGGGTGTAGCTCGGAGGTATACTGTCTCTGGGTTCAACTCCCAGTACCACAATAAATAAATAAATAAATAAATAAATAAATAAATAAATAAATAAATAAATCTATATTAAACTCAAAAAGTTCTAGAAAAAAAATATAGCCCTTGGATTAGACAATGATTTGGGGGTACAAACCAAAAGAGGATTATTTATTAATTTTTAGTAAGGTAAGCTTCATCAGAATTTAAAACTGCTAGGTGCCTGAGACAAAAGTATTTCAGATGTGAAGCCAGTGTGCAGGAACTTGTTGAGGCACTGCTTTAAAATAATAAATAAAATAGAGCTTGTAGTGTAGCTCAGATGAAGATCCCCATCCTAGGTTCAACTCCTGGTATCACTAATATTGGTGAGGATGTGGAGACGTGGAAACTCTAATACATTGTTAATGGAATTGCAAATTAGTTCAACCTCTTTGGAAAAGAGTATGGAGGATACGCAGAAGAATCAGAACGAAACCACCATATGATCCAGCAATGCCACTTCTGAGTATGTACCCAAAACAAAGGAAACCAAACTATAAAACTAATGCATGTGTATCTATGTTCATAGCCCTACAATTCACAATTGCCAAACTATAAAACCACCCAAGATGCCCATCAGTAGATGGATGGATTACAAAACTATGGGATATATACACAATGGAATTTTTCTCAGCCATAAAGAAAAGCAAAATTACAGCATTTACAGGAAAATGGATGGAACTAGAGAACATTATGCTAAGTGAGATTAGTCAGTCACAAAAAGTGAGACTTGGATGATTTCCCTAATATTCGGAAGCTAGGGAGAAAATGGGTCACTGGAGGAACTCTAGATGAAGAAGAGAAACTATAGATGAGCAAATAAGGCAACCTAACTGAGGGAGATGGGAGGAGGGAAGATGGGAATTCCCTAATGTACATGATGTAGATTATCAAACATCAAAGTCAATCACTAAGCCAAACATGAGAGGGAGGGAGGGGGAGGCAATGGGGTGGGATTTGGGTAAGGACTAATTGAGGGCTTTGTGCATGCATGACTCTACCATCTTGTTCTCCATTAAGATGTATAACTGCAGTGCATCAATAAGAAAAAAGAAAAGCCTAAAATATGAGAAACAATTTGCAAATCATAAATGTAACAAAAAAGAACGTGTATCCACAGTATACAAAGAAATCTCAAAATTCTATAATAAAATAAAACTATAATTAAAGAATAGGCAAAATTTTACTTTAATAAAGAAGCTACTTTACTAAAGAATCCACTAAACAATACACTTGATGAAGAAAGACACATACATAGCAAATAAATATATTTAAATCTCATTGATATTGATAACTTTTAGAAGAACTGAGACTAAAATAAATGACCATACCATAGATGAATATGGATGTGGGGAGACTTGTAGGAATATAAAGTGGTATAATCAACTTTGAGAAAAATTCACATTCCCTTAAAAAGTTATAAACACAGCTAGTCAGTGATCTCTGCTTATCCTCTGATATTCATTTACCCAAGGAAATGAAGACATGCATTTATATAAATATTTGTATACAAACATTCACACCAAATTTATTTTTAATAGGAGCTAATAGAAACCATTGAAACATCTATTGCAGAGGAACGTGTAAACAAATTGAATATATTCATATGTCAAACATTCTCTCCTTAGGCAGACTATAGTCAGGCTCCTCTGAGTTCTTTTCTAACTAGATCCTGCCCTTGGCATGTCCTCAAGGACCCAGTTTTAGCAAAATTTCTGCTAAAAGAATTTAGCCAGAATTTCTCACCCTTGATATCTGGTCACCCTAAATATTTGATAAAATTCTTCATTTTCTTATATCCCATGATGAAGTTTGATCACCTTGAGCTACTTTCAGCATGAATCCTATTAAGTTAGTTTACCTCGAATCCTCCCTTATCCCTAACGTTTGAATTTGGTAAAATTTCATCTCTATTTCTCATCCTATGCTATAAATTCTTTCTCTTACTGGTTGTATTCAGAGTTCAGATGAACCCATTCAACAAAATCCTATTACCATAGTCCCTGTGTCTATTAAAACAGTACTGAATAAAGTGTTCCCTATCATTTTCATAAATGTCATAATTTTTTTCTTCAACACATATAATGGCATGCTGCTGAGCAAACAAGGATATGAACTTCTGATGTGTATAACTGCATGGACATACAGGGATGGACTACAGGACAATTCTGCAGAATGACAGAGGTGGGAAAAAAATACATTCATAGAAGATGTAACCTACTTTCTACTGAACAAACTGGGTGTTCCCTGGGGATAGAGAGGGGAAGTAGTAGGGTGAAAAAAAGATAAATGAAGACACTTATGGGGGTCATGAATTATGCTTAATATTATCATTATCATGAAGGATTTGTGGATGTTTGTGAAAACTCTTTAACATTTTAATGTGTGTAGTTCAGTATATGTTCGTTATACCTGAGATATAACTAACAAAAGTGAAGAGTATGTTAGTTATACTTTTAATTTAAGACTAGAAAATTCTCAAAACTACTTTTAGAAGTAAGAACAAGCATTGACTGCAAGTGGGTTTGGGAGGATATGATATAGCAGAAATAGATATGCTTATTTTTCAGTAGTTTTACTGAGTTGTCGTTTCTAAACCTAAACTGTAGGTAGCTTTGCCAAGGAGTTCCACTCAGTTCTTTAGAAAGTCGGTGAATTATCTGGGCATGGTGATGCATGCCTATAATCCTAATACTTAGGATGCTGAGGCAGGAGTATCACAGGTTTCAGGACAGCCACAGCAAGTTAGCAAGACCTGAAACACTGCTTTTTAAAAAGTTGAGAATTAAAGAAAAAAATGAAAGAAGAAAAAAGAAGAAAGGACTGGGGTTTTATCTCAGTAGTAGAACATCCCTGCATTTAATCCTCAGTAATACACACACACACACACACACACACACACACACACACACACACACAGGAGGAGGAGGAAAAAGATGTGGAGGAAAGGAGGGAAGAATTATACATTTCAAATATACCAAAGAAATGTATATGAAGTTGCCCCTGAGTCTGCAGAAATTTCCAAAGACATCTTTAAAGGCATTGATGTAGTTTATCTGGTTTTATTTAGAAGAAATTTGTGCCTTCCTCCTTCTGACAGATGCATGAATGGAGATACCATGGCAGTCATGAAGAAGTGGGCCACACCTTACCAGCCCCCTAAGCAGGAGGGCTGGTTTAAAACTACAGATTCTCATTGATCTCCATTTTGTAATTCACTGCCGCAGTGGATGAGCCACAGAACTGGACCTCAGAACAACTATGTGCAAACACTGGTTGGGTTTTATTTAACAGAGCAGATGAGAAAAGATGTTTCACTGTTTTGAATTTTATCTTGAGCATCTCTATGATGGGCCTGATAAAAACCTGCTTCAATAACTTCATAGTTTTATATATGAATTTGTATTCATATATATGTAAATAATATTAACTTTTGTGATTTTTTGGCCTGAGAAATTCTTTTATTTAATGCACTTTCATTGGTGCATTATAGTCTCACATCATAATGTAAATCATGTTGCTAGTGATATGCACACATACAGCACTTGGTGAGCTTTCCCTTGGCTCTCTCTCCATCTCCCTTTTACTTACACAGGGTGCTGAGATTGACATTGGTTGGCTGAAGAATTATTCTAAAGGCATTCTTTTTTATATAAACATCAAATTAAGAAACCAATGAAATATCTTTGTGTACATTAATGTATCAATTTTATGCTTTGGCCTCATTGTTAATATTACAAACAAAAATAATTACTGGTTACAGAGAAAAGCTAATAATAAAGAAAATGGAAATCTTATAGGAATGTTAGCTGCACAGAAATGGTTATGAAGTAATAAACATTTGGAAAATCAAATGCAAATTTAAAGTGTATGCTATGATTCAAGCATAGTAAGTACTTATCAGTGTTACCTCATTGAACCCTTCAAATCATTTCATGAGACAGGGGTTATTACCAAGTTTATGCATAGATAAAGGAGCATAGGATACTGGAGAGATTTTGCAGGTTGTCAAAAGTGATATACTTCATTACCATTGGGGGAAGGAATTTGATACGATATAACTTTAAAGTATAAAAGCTAATAGTTCTAAAAGTGCACCTTATGCCAGGTACTAATACAAATGTTTTATCAGTAAACTGGGAGAAACATGTGATCTTTATGTGTATCCAAAATTTTAGGAGCAGAGAAAGTAAACATTTAGTCAAGTTGACAAAGTTACACCCAGGGTTTATATTGTTAACTATCATATACTGTCTCTAAATAATTTCCTCTCTTTGTGTTCCATATTGCCTTCTTAGGAATTAATACATTCTATAGCTAAAATATTTATGGACTACTGAATTTCATTTAGAAAAATATATAACTTGAGAAATATGGTAATTTACAAAATATGTTCCATCGCTCATACGCATCCTGTATCAAATTCTAAATTATTATAAAATAATTAACAATGTCATCTTCTTGATTTCCCCAAGCCCTGCCTCATTCATTCCAAATTAAGTGCTAATTACCCTATTATTAAAGCAAATTCTTCAAATTTTCCTAGTATATAAATATTTTCTCTTTTATAGAACAATATTTAGAATATTTAATGTGCATAAAGATTATCTGGAGATGTCGAAATTCAGATTCTGGTTTAGTGAGTCTTGATGTAACCTGCTATTATACATTTCTAACAACCTTCAAGGTAATGTTATTGCTGCTTTGGTGACCTACTTTGAGTTGCAGGAATCATAAAACAGAGAAAAATGTAAAAATGAAATACTCTTACCAATCAGATAATGTTCATTGTTTTGAAATAGTGCATATTTATTTTATATTATTCTTCACAAGTTTATATTAGAATGTATGCTTTTGTTTTAACTTAAAAATGAGTTTATGGAGCCAGGTGCACTCCTGTATTTCAGTAGTTGGCAGGCTGGGACAGAAAAATTTTAGGTTTTCAATCAGTCTCAGCAACTTACCAAGACCATCAGCAACCTAGTGAGGTCTTGTTTTAAAAAAAGAAACCACAATGTGCATGTAGCTCAGAGGTAGAATGCCTCTGGGTTCAATTCTCAGTACCACAAAAAAACCAAAAAATGAGCTAATAAGACTTCTCTGCCAGAGCAAATGGGATAAGCATACCCTTCTCACTCATTCCAACTTTCTGGCTATAGTATTGCTTTAGTAAGAAGAGAAGAAATAGTAATAGGTAATTTGTTAGCATAACATGGAAGAATGAATGGGGGGATATAAAGTGAAATTTTTTTATTATAAATGATTGTTAACCTAGTTAGCTTCTGGTTCTGCCCCGTGATTGACAAACTGCATTTACAACTTACTCCCAAATAGTATAGTTTCAATGACCTTTTATTTTCCAGTAGATTCCCAAGTTGCTAGAGAATGGGGACCAGGTGGCTGCTCTAGGTTAGCCCTGCAAACCAGGCTCAAGGTGGAGGATGATAACAGGAAGAAGCCACATTTCAGGCATTCTGAGTGTTGAGGCCTTGGCCAAGCACCTGCCCTTTGGGTCTAGTTGTGCTAAGGCTTTTCAATAATCTGTTTTGAAAACTGTAACTCAAGAGAAGCATTTTAACATTGAATTAGGGCTTTTCCCATCTGTCTTCTCCTTCACCAACTTTGCTACTCTTCTACATGAACATGATTTGTCAAGCTCTGTGTCTCTGTATTGTCAGGAAGAGCTCTGGACTCAAAGAAGGAGAGATTAGTTAATAAGTAGGAAAGGGAAGGAAGAAAGAAGGGCTTTGGGTGGGGGATAGATACATGGTATAAACACCAAGAAGAACAGGGAGCAGGAAGTGCTGGAAAACCACCCAAGGGCCAAACATGACTGTCTCAGACTTCTGGGGAAAAGCACCTAAAAGGAGCCACCTGGTGAGGGAGGCAGTAGAGGCTGAAGTGCAAGGCCTTCCATCTCGGAGCCAAGTTTATGAGTTTGTTTTATGGCAAATACAATGGTCAGCTATTCAGGTTTTAAGATAGACTGATGTTGCTACTGGTTTGTGGTTTTAAAGGTTATTCTGCTTCTGGCATAGAAACTAGATAAGATAGCAATAAAAAGTGTCACAAGGAGGCCACTTGAGATCACTGGCATTTGTCCAGACAAAGGCTAACACTTTTGATATTTTGCGCAAGAGAGAAAGGTGAAGGTGGAAACAATTGTTAGTTCAGTATTTAGAAATGAAGGACTCCATAATTCATGTCTTACCGTGATCCATGGGGCATTTATTCATTCATTTTTCACTTACTGTGTTTTATCACCAAAAAGGAGCTAACATTTTATAATGCTTATATTGTATTGTAAAACACATACTTTAACTTCACATTAATTCATGTGGTAGATATTATTTTAATCTGTGTCCTACTAGTGAGGATTGAACCTTAAAGAGGTTATATAATTAGCCAGGTGTGGTGGTGCACACAGGTAATCCCAGTACTTAGGAGGATGAAAAAGGAGGAATTCAGGTTGAGGACAGCCTGTTTCAAAACAAAACAAAATAAATATAAAGGTCTGGGGTACAGCTTGAATGTAGAATACCCCTGAATTCAATCCCCAGTAGCACACACACAAAAAAAGAAAAGAATAAAAAAGAAAAAATTTATATGAACATCCAAAGGTAACAGATATTTTAAGTGATCTGAAACTATTTTAGTTCTATAAAACCCAAGATATGTATTCATTTTTATGTATGGATTTTGCCTCCGTAATAAGGACTAGGAAAATTGTGATTTAATAGTAGATGTGTATATGCTATACTGTTTTGATTATTAAATCTTTACCATTTCAAGTTAGGGAGTAGTAATTTCTTTGATTTACTCTATCATATTTAGACAAAGCTGACAATAAATATAGTTTGATTGAATAAGAATGGCAGTTTTAGCAGTTATATACAAATAGGAACATTCATTCTTTTATGCCTAGGGAGTCCTATGGAAAAGAAAATTTTCCTACGTTACTACAAAAAGTCCATTGTAACAACTTTTTAAAAATTTTAACACTGCTTGAGTCTAGTAGTTTAATTTTCAATTTCTGCTGACACATTTAAAGAGGAAAAAGTAATATTAAACTGAGTTTATAAATATGTATGTTGCTTTAATAGATGCCACTAAGAATAAAGCATCCCAAGCCATTTCATTTCTGATTAAAGTTTAATTACACATTCCTGTCTCCATGTTAAACTATTTTGTCAAAAGTTCACAAATTCCACACTTGGCAAATCTAGGTAGCATCTTGATCGCCAGTGTTGCAAATCTTTGCCACTATGTTGTACAGCAGTATACCATTAGGACATAATTTTGAGTCACATTAACCTTGGGCTCTAAATAGTTGATGTTTCAAAATGATAATTCATGTTCATTCAGAAAACACATGTCTTGATGCAGTCACCTAATCTCACATGTATCCTCATAGATAAGCAGTTAGGTTGGTTTTATGGTGATGCTTTTGGACTTAAAAATTATGTGTCAGAAACTCATGGTCACAAGTCATGTGCCTTTTGCATCTTGACACTTCACTGGTAGTTTCTTGGTGGAAGCACTGAATCCCGTCAAGCAATACAAAAGTACTCAGTTTAATAAGGCAAACATCACATTTACTATGCCCAGATGTTAAATTGTAAAACAAACTATTTAAAATCCAGGAAATGGAAGGGAGGCTTCCCAAACACACTGGTTGATTCCCTTCTTGATAATATCATAAATGATCAATATAAGAAACTATACCCTGGATCCTGCTGTGGCTAGGCACACAGAGTGTCACAGATTCAAAGTGATAGTTGCAGTTGAAGTTGCTTTACCCTTGAAAGAACAGTGATGTGATAAACCAGTAACTTACCACTAAGCAACATTAAATATCAGAATAGATGATTATGTTTGACTTTACTAAGGGAATGAATAGAACAAATACAATATGTCTAAATGCCATTAATGTCTAAACACATTTGAAAATAACAAACTTCAAAGAAATCGCATATGAGACTTCTCTGCTGTATCTTTTGTGCTTTTTAAAAAGGAAAACATACACTTGCTAATGTCTCCTAACACGAAATCTTCTGTTGGTCTTCTCAGAAACTCTTCAAACAGAAAAATCAGTGCTCTAGATAACTCACTGTGTTAGCTTTTCATTGTTGTGACACTTTAGAAATATAACCTGAGGGAGGAACAACTTATTTTGGCTCACAGTGTTAGAGGATTCAGTCCATTGCTGGATGGTTGCAAGGCAGAAACATGGGAGGAGGGTGTGGATCAGCTGAAAAGCAGAAACAGAGGAAAGGGGCCAGGAGCAGGATACAGTTCCTGAGGGCACTCTCCCAGTGACCCGCTTCCTCCAACCATGCCCCACCCACCTACAGTCCTACCACCTCCCAGTGGTATATTCAAGTTATTTGTCTATCAAATGGATTCATCTACTGATAAGTAAGGTCGCAGCCCTCATGATACCTTAAATTTCTTTTCTTTTCCTTCCTTCTTTCTTATTTTTATTATTTATTTATTTATTTATTTATTTATTTATTTATTTTGCGGTACTGGAGAAGGAACCTATCTCCAGGTCCTGTCTCAGTCTCCTGAATGTTAGAATTACAAATGTGCGCCACTATGCCTGGCAACCTTAAATTTTTAAAAGTTTCACCTCTAAACCTTGCTGCACTGGGACTAAGTCTCCAAAACACAAGCCTTTGAGGAATATTAAAGATACAATCCAGAACACTAATTTTTATTTATTTATTTTTGTTTTTGTTGTGTTTGTTTGTTTGTTTGTTTTGGTGGTACTGGGGTTCCTGGAAGTCCTTTTACCTCCAGGCTACACTCCCAGACCTATTTTATATTTCTTTTATTTGGAAACAGGGTCTCTTAAGCCAGAAAGGCTGGCTCCAAACCAGTGCGATCCTCCTGTCTCTGCCTTCTAAGTGCGGGGATTACAAGCGTGTGCCACCACGCCTGGCAGGAACACTCACTTTTAAAAAGCAAATACAAAGGCCTAAGTTTCTGTTACTCTGGGCTTCTTAGAAAACCACCATATCAGCCAGGCATGTTGGCACATGCTTGTAATCCTAGTAATTAGGAGGCTGAGACAGGAGGATCCAGGTTTGCAGACAGCCTCAGCTACTTAGTGAGGCCCTCTGCAACTTAGTGAGACCCTGTTTCAAAATAAAGAATAAAAACTATGGCTGGGGATATAGCTTGGAGGTAGAATAACCCTGGATTCAATCCTCACCTCAGCACCACACACACACACACACACACACACCAAAAAAAAAAAAAAAAGAAAGAAAGAAAAAGAAAGGAAGAAAGAAAGAACAAAAGAAAGGAAGAAAAAAAGAAAGAGAAAGAAAACCACCATATCATTGCAGATATTTTAGCAGTTAATCTAGAAGCAGGAAGTAGCTAGATGCTCTGATTACGATCACTTGCAGAAGGCTTAATTGAGAGACCCTTGAGGAAGTATAGGGAAACCATAAGAAACTGTGGAGGCCTTTGGAACCACTGCCCTCTTTAGGCCTGCAAGGACAATGGGATAGAGTGATTGCTAGCACTGGGAAGGAAGCGTTCCCTTGAGAGCAGCTGCTGAATTACATTGATTTTATACATTTTCACCCTGATTTCTCTATTGACTATACTCAACTAGAAGGCAGAGGGCAGAGGAGCCAGGTATGATATATGTTAAAAGCTTTGTGGAGAAAAGAACAGGTGCAAAAGAGTAGATAGAAGACATGCCAGAGTAGAGTAGGAGAGAACTCTATTCCAGATCTTTTTTTTTTTTTTTTTTGGATAACTGTTTTGGTTTCTTGGGACTCAGTCTCCTACCATGTAAAATGAGATTGCTACAAAACAATGAATCAGCAATTGCTCTTTTTCCAAGGAAAATGGGTGAAATAATAAATCTTTAAATTATATAATAAGCTAATGAGAAGAAATAAAAAATAATATTCTTTAAATTACGGTCACTCTCAAATAGGATTTGGACAAGTTTGCCTGATTTAATTTTCTTGCCTTTACCTATTTTAAAATTTAGTAACATTACAGGGTATCCAAAATTCTGAGCTATATGTAGTCAGACAGTTTGAGATCAATAAGTTGAGCAGTATCAAAAAAGAGTAAATATAAAAAAAATAGATATAGTTTTCAATGAGTTCCTTCTGCATTAATTTTTTTTCCCCAAAAATATTCACTGTGGGGCCAAACTCCAGAGAAACTTATTTTGGAAATAAATTCCCAGCTTCCCAAGGGAGAATGGCTGCTTCCTCAGCACAAGAAAACAATGTTTGCATTCATTAATTTGAACCTTCATCAGAGGATATGACAAGAACTTCTGTTTTTATCAATCTCCCTGATAAGACTGAAACCAGGAAATGGATCTTTTTATTTTTTGAAGTTTTCATGCCAAAAATGTATTTCATATTTAGTAATTATTTACTAATATAATAATGAAAATATAAGCAATTTATAACATATCCCTGTGCTATCTGGGTTTATTTCTACTGCTGCTAATCCTGTTTTAAGGTATGTATTTACATGAGTACTGAAATCAGCTTTGTTCTTTTATTGCTTATTGTAGCAGGACAAAATATTTCTTTTATACAATGGTATTACTAATATATGTGTTTCTCTGGAGACTATAGACAAGATTTACTCAGCGTCATACCTTTAATAAATATTTCAGTGTTGTCACTCTCTAGATCATTGGCTAAATACAACTCGACTGTCTTCTTAATATTTTAACAGAAAAGTAAAGGGCTAGTCAAAGAAAAATATATTAAATAAAAACTTCCTGTGACCTTGCCATACTGAAATGAGTTTTCATCTTTCAAATTAAGATTCAAAGAATTTGAAACTAAAATTGAATATTATTTTAGATTTATAAGATATTTAAAATTGTCCTGAAAAAATAATGAATATATGTATGCATGAATATGTATTTTTTAGTGGATGTGTATGTATAAATAAAAGTAGCAAGAGAAAGGTCAGAAGCAAGGTAATTTTCACTTAATACATTTGAAAAGTCAGCATACCCTAGGACTATTGGCATGGCACATTACTTCATTTTTCATTGATATAATGAAATACTAGAAGCAAGATAATTTTATAAAAAAAGAGGTTTACATGACTCACAGTTTTGGAGATTCAGTGGTGAGTTATCAGTATTGGCTCAGCTCAGGTGAGGACCTTATGGTAAATGGAAGACAGCATCATAACTAACAGAAGCTGACATGGGTTGAGTGGACCATGTGCCACAAAGAGAAATCGAGAGAGGCTGGGGTCCCACAATCCCTTCAAAGGCCAGGCCCCCAATTGACCTGATGATCTTCCACTCGACCCATCTCTTGGAGGGTCCACACCATCATACCAGTTAGCAAGTTTCCAACAAACAAACCTCTGAGGGTCACATTCACACACATACAAACCATAGCGTGGGCTCTGGTGTCAGAAAGTGTGGACTTTCATCTAGCAGTGTCTGTTATTAGGAGATCTGGGGTTTCTTTTATTTTCACTCTCACTCACCTTCTTCATCTTTATAAAACAATAGTAGCCATAATTATTACAATGAAATGTTAGGAATTGTTAAATAATAGAAATAAAGAATATATACAATGATAAATATTGGTGAAGATAAGAGAAAAAAGGAACTTTTGTACACAATTTGTAGGATTGTAAATATATACAACCACTCTAGGGAACATTATTGAAGTTCCACAGAAGACTAGGGATGGAACAACCATATGACCCAGCAATAGCAGTGAAGGTGCTCGCCTCTATTTTAAAGAAGTGTTGAAAACTATAGAGTAGTATTTTAAACGTTTAGGGAGATTGAAGGTATTTTCAAATTCTTATATTTTCCATATCATTAAATCCATGTTTAGAGCTAAAACTAATGTCTACTTTATTAAATCTTTTGAGTTTTATTTTATATTTGCCATTTACTAACCTGAAATAAAACTGAACAGTGGTAATTTAATTCAGCGAGTCACCTGGTGGGGACATGGGATGTCCTGAAACTCCATTTTACTTTCAGAATTAGAAGTGCAGAATTAGAAGTGCCACAAATATATGGATTTACACTGAAAAGTTAAAATAGTTAAATTCAGGAAATTGATAATTGTTATTTGTTTGAGAGAATTGAGATAAAAAATTTCTGATAGAGTTCAGAACACATTATCCAAAAGTATGGCACCTTGGTGTTTTGGGAGATAGCAGGTGCATGGAGGGCACTCTCACCTTCTACCACCTTCCCCCTTAAGAAGGGCAACAAAAATATTCTGGCCTTTTTCTGAAATAGATCATAAGACCCTTATGCAGTATAGCCAGTGAAAAGGATTATTACACAGGACATAGAAGAATCTGGACACATGGACCTTACTAGGCATCCTCCACCTGGCCCACACTCTTGGGTCAAACCATTTGGTCCTCCCCACACATTTATTTGTAACTATCTACTTATCCAAATCCACCATAAAATTACACACATTTTTCTGTTTCTTATGTCTATTTACTTTTTTTCCCTGCAGTTCTGGGGATTGAACCCAGGGATATTTTGCCTCCAAACTACACTCCCAGCCTTTTTTTTTTTTTTTAAATCTTTATTTTGAAACAGGAACTCACTAAGTTGAGGAGTACCTCACTAAGCAGTTGAAACTGGTTAAGAACCTGTGATCCTCCTGACTCAGCCTCCCAAGTAATGGGATTACAAGTGTGTGTCACCAGGCCTGGCTTATGTCTTTATTTCCAAAGGTTCCCTATGTAACATAAAACTTTTATTAGATAAATTTGCATTCTTTCCTCTTGTTAATATCCTTTCTGTTATAGTGGTCTCATGCATGAACCTAGTGATGGGTGAGGAAAAAGATTTCTACCCTATGTCTGTTTGTAACATACTGTTCTGAAAATTCTCATGATTGCTAACAAAAACAAAGTAAAGCACATACTTTCTTTTAAATAAAAAAATCTCACTTTGCAAAAGGGACAAAACACTAGTAATTGAAGGTTATATCCAAAATATTTATTTAACTATAAAATTAAATTTTATATATGTCCATGAGATACATCAGGGTCACTTCAAAAACAAAAAAAAATAATTATAAAGTGTATATGTAATGACATAAGCATGCGTTATTAAAAATGTACTTGGCTTTTCAATAATAAATTGAGTGAGATTACACATGACTATAATCCTAGTACTTGGGAGGTTGAAATATAAGAATTGCAAGTACAAGGTTAGTACATTGTAACTTCAACAAGAGACTGTTTGAAAAAATTTTTAAGAATCCGGGAGGTTTATCTTAAAGGTGGAAACCCTCTGGCTTCAACCTTCAGTATCAACCAGAAATAGGTAGATAGATGATAGATAGATAGGTGCATACATCCATATATGCAAAGAGAGATGGATAGGTAACCAGGACATAAAAAAAAATTGCTTCTTAGTCAAATTAAAAAATAACTTTAAATTAGGCATGGTGGTGCTACAAACCTGTGATCTTTCTGTGTTAGCCCCCTAAGTATTGGGATTACAAACATTGCTACTATGCCGAGTATTTATTTATTTATTTATTTATTTATTTATTTATTTATTTTTGTATTTGTGGTAATGGGGATAGAACCCAGGGGCATTCTACCTCCAAACTACACACTCAGCCCTATTTTTTCAGTCTTTTTATTTTTGAAACAGCGTCTCACTGAGTTGCAAAGGACCTCTCTAAATAGCTGAGGCTGTCTGCTAACTGCAATTCTCCTGTCTCATCCTCCTGAATGCTGGGATTATAAGCATGAGCCACCATGCCCGGCAACAGATAACTTTAAAAACTTAAAAATTCAACATAAACAACTAAAAGATTTGGCTGCCTATCAAATTTACTACATATATTTTTACATAGTTTTCAAGTAAATATGTTGCTGCGTAATTTACATACACAAAAATGAGTTTGAACTTATTTTTATAACCATAATTATTATACAAACATTTATTCCCACTTTCAACAGCAAACTTCACAATTCTCTTTCTCAAAAAGCAAATACTTATCAGTTTTTTGAATGATATTTTTAAAATTCTGTTGGTTTTTAGAATTTTAAAAAGTTTGCAGTGTTGTTATATTTTTAAAATTAAGCAACATGCATGAGAAACTTCTCTTAGTTTAAAATTCATCTTATTAATTAGGAGATTAGTAATAAAGCATAAATTTAAAACAAATAATGTTAAAGCAAAAGTATAAAAATGATAGCTGTCTGACAATCTTGAATGTCTGTACTTGTAAGCAGAGTTACCAAAATTCTCAAAATGGTGAACACCTTGAAATAGTAAAATGGTTTGTTGTGCCCTACATAATAAGATTTGTTTATTTGTTTATTTGTTTGTTTGTTTGTTTATTGTGGGTCTGGGGATGGAACTCAGAGGCATTTGACCTCTGAGCTACACCCCCTGCTCTATTTTTTATTCTTTTTCTTTTGAAACAGGGCCTCACTAAGTATCTGAGGCTTCCTACAAACTGTGATCCTCCTGTCTCAGCCTCTGGAATGCTGGGATTACAAGAGTGTGCCACCACCACCTCTGGCTTACCTGACAGTTTCTTTTGTCTCTCTGGTATTAGCTCCTGTATTTCTTCCAATGCTCAGTTGTTCTCTGTGATCCTTCTGGCTCTGTCTTAAATGAGTTTATAACATAAAGTCTTTCACGGACTATTGTCTATGCCTGAGAGACTTTTCACAAAATGTCCATTTGTCCAACTATATTACTTCTTTAATATTTTGCTGGAATATCACTTTCTGTATGACAGAGGCTCATCTTAAGTTGCATACTACAGCCTGCCTCCTTTTACTATGTAATAATCAATTTTCATGTTCCCATACTTTATTTCATATTTACTAGGATTATGGTTTATCATATACCTTCCCCTACCAAAACTTAAATCCTCTGAAAGTAAGTATTTTTATATTTTTTGTTCACTGATTGCTCGAGCAACATGTGACACATATTAGACTCACAATGAATGACGGGTAACTGTAACAATGGTTAGCAATTGAGAAAACACAAGTTAAAACCACAATGAGAACTGAAGTCATAATACAATAGTGATACCTGCAATCCCTATGTTTATAGCAGCACAATTTAGTCTGGATAAGAAACATTTTATATGTACAGACAATGGAATTTTACTCAGCCACCAAAAATGAAATTATGTCATTTTTAGGAAAATAGATGGAACTAGAGAATTGTCGGGATCCAGACCGACAGCTGGCTGGGCTTGGCAAAATAATGAGTACCGACGACTCGAATACAAACCCACGAGCCGGGAGTCAAGTCAAGCAAGATCTCCTCTATTTCTCTCCATATATTATATAGCACCAAGCCAGGAGGGGAATTCCCACGAGAAATAGCCTAGCCTATCGGGATAAAGATCACTAGCACGTAGTTCACAGCCAGTCCCAGGCCAGTACATGAGCCATTCATGTGTGCGGAAAGCTCCTTTAAAGGTAAAAAGGGAAAAACCCCTCAGTCTCTCCACCCATAATGAATGGGGAAACCACGCCTTCGTAGCTTCCTCCAGGCTCCAACTTAGCCCATTTTCTGCTGAATCACTTTAATTAAAGTTTTGCCTTAGGCTGCAGGCCGCTCAGGCCCAGGGAGGCTGCATCTCCTTAGGCGCTGTATGGACACACCCCATCAGAGAATATTATGCTATGTGAGATTAGCTAGTCTGAGAATGGAAACAGTTGTGTGTTTTCTCTCACCTGTGGAATATGGAGAGAGATTGAGTAGTAAAAGGGACTTCAGATGATGAAGAGGGTTAGGGGATAGAGGTGGGAGAAGAAGATGTGATGAAAGTTACAGTTCAAATAACGCTATATACATATACAAACTTATCAATAACAATCTCAAAGGCATGTTTGAGGAAGGGGAAGGAGTGGAGTAGGATCTGAAACACACCAAATGTTTTGTGTATGTTTCTATGACTCTATACCTCATTATGAAGTATAATTACAATGCACCAAAAAAGTGCATTTAAAATAAAAGACTATAAGCCGGGCGTGGTGGCCCACACTTGAAATCCCAACATTCGGGAGGCTGAGACCAGAGGATCATGGTTCTCAGACAGCCTCAGCTACTTTAGTGAGGCCCTTTGCAACTCAGTGAGACCCGGTTTCAAAATAAAAAATAAAAAATAGGGCAGGGGGTGTGGCTCCGAGGTCAAATGCCCCTGGGTTTCATCCCCAGACCTTCAAAATAAATAAATAAATAAATAAATAAATAAATAAATAAATAAAGTATAGACTCTAGAATCAGAATATTTACATTTAAATATTACTGAGACTTCAAAAATTTTACAAATCAAGCACTTAACAGTATTTTCAGTATCTCAGTTTCTCTCTCTATAAAAAAGGAATAATGCTTTCTCTCAAGGGATTTGTAGAAGATCAAATTAGACAACTTGTACAAAGCACCTGGACCCATATTGGTATATAATTAATGTTCAATAATGGTAATGATTATCACAAATGTTGAAAATAAAATCATGTAAAACTTGTTAAAAGAAAAAAATCTTTTTATAATAAAAAGAGAAATTTTTAAAAAGATGTATAAATCAATTAGTAGTAATGTATCTATTTTAATTTCCATGTTTTCATAGTTATATTATGGGTATGTTAATTGTTAACATTTAAGGAAGCTTGTCAATCATAGTTTTGCAACTTCTTTATAAATTTAAATGTATTTGAAATTTAAAATGTTAAAAATAACACAATTACATAATAATAACAAAACATGCAGAATAACTTTAATAAAATATATATAATACCTCTACATTTAAAACTGATAAATATTATTTAGAGAATTAAAAATTATTCAAATAATTATGTATAAAATACACTATATTTATTAATCATAAGAGTCATTATTATTTATATAAATTTTCTCCTAATTTATCTACAAACACAATGAACTTCCAGCATCAGTTTGATTGAAATTCTCAATTTGATTCTAGAATTTATATAAAAATGAAAAGAACATAGACTATCCCATACGTTATACCTATTTAAGTTTTGAGAGAAAAAGGGAGAACAAAAGAGAGATAAGAAAAAGAGGGAAGTTATGTTTTCAATATAGTATACAGAGATATTTTGGTTATAACTAACCAAATTTTTTCAGAAAATAGAGGAGTAGATGTTTTCTGAATTATTTCTATAAGGCTAGAATAATCTTAGTTCCTAAATCAAATGAGATATTTTGAAAAATAAATTAGAATTCTGTGTGTGTGTGTGTGTGTGTGTGTGTGTGTTACTTAGAATTGAATCCAGGGTAATTCTGTAGTGAAGTTACATTTCCAATCTTTCTTTCTTATTAAATAATTAATTTATTTATTTAATTTACAATACTGGGGACTGAACTCAGGGACATTCTGAGTCTTAGCTACACTCCCAACTCTATTTTATTATTATTTTGAAACAGGGTCTCACTAAGTTGACGAAGGCCTCGCTAAATGTCTGAGGTTGGTCTCGAACCTGTTATTCTTCTGTATCAGCCTCCCAAGATTTGAGATTGAGGATGTGCATCACACACCAAGCTAGAACAGTTTTTCTTATCTCCACCAATAAAATTATTTTACTTATTTATGTATATATTATTTTGGTATGTATATATTATTTTGGTATTTATTTATGTATATATTTTTTGGTATATATTATTTTGGTATAAATTGATTCCAGGGCATTCTACCACTGAGCTTTAGTCCAATTCCTTTTTTAATTTTTTATTTTTATTTGGAAAGAGATTCTCACAAAGTTACTGCATGCTAGCTTTGAACTTGTGATCCTATTTGTATTCCTTTCATACTAATCTTTGAAGCTTTAATTACTCTGCATCTGCTTCTCCAGCTTTATTCTATTGTTTAGAGAGCAAAATCACTGAGAAAAGCACTTCAGTGGTTAGGTGAACAGTAAACATGTATCTATACTATGTCCTAGAGAGTCCAGGGGAGTGATTGAAATGTGCCCATCTTGAACCTGGTGGGAATTATTATATGATCTGATACACTTGTAAATAGTCATCTTTTAAAATTGAGTGAATTTATCTTTATAATTTTAAACCCAATTAGATAGATTTAAAAAAAAACATAACTACATACATTTTGATAGACATAGATGAATTGAAGAACTATTATTTTAAGATTAAAATAATGGTATTCTTACTAAACAGAACAAAGAGATTCTATTTTTTTAGTTATACACTAATATGTTTTCAGACATAACATCATAATGCCTAATGTTTGGTTCAAATCAGAGACTGGAAGTTGTATGTTATTTAAGAAACCAAAGTTAACCTAAGTTGAAAATTGTTGATGCTGGGTATTGACACGTGATGTTCATTCTCTCTACTTTGTAGCCTGAGAGGTTTTTTTAATTAAAAAAAAAAAAAAGCCACGGGGCGTGGTGGTATATGCTTGTAATCCCCACATTCACATTCCGGAGGCTGAGACCTGAGGATCGCGGTTTGTGGACAGCCTCAGCTACTTAGTGAGGCCCTCTGCAACTCAGTAAGACCCGGTTTCAAAATAAAGAATACAAATATAGGGCAGGAGGTGTAGCTCGGAGGTTGAATACCCCTGGGTTCCATCCCCAGACCCGCAAAAAAAAAAAAAAAAAAAAAAAAAACCTCTAAAAGCAGAAGAAACTTACTATTGTATTTATTATAACAACCATATGGTATAAGATTATATATATATATAATATGATAGTGTTATTTTGTTGACACTATTATTTATTTATACAGTATATATAATACATATATATTTTATTACCAGAAAATCAGGTTCACAGTGTTTAAGTGATGTCTTAAAGGTTAAATATCAAGTAAGTTTCAAAACCAAATTAGGGATCTAAAGTTTTTCACATCTATGCTATGATTCCTTAAATATTCCTTTAGCGTGCACACACACACACACACACACACACACACACACACACCACTCACAAAACTATGAGACAACAGTTCCAGATCAAACAAGACTGCCAAGATAAGTATCAAAGGAGGTTAGTGGCCTTAGAGTTTTGCCATAGTGAAGGCATCTGTGAAACAAAACTTGATATTTTCTATTTTGTTCAACTAGTGCTTAAAAAATGAAGCTATTCACAATTTTTCTTTCACTCATATTAACATCTTTCTATATATGAAGCCATTTATTCATCTGCATATACATGTATATGCATATATATTAAATTTTCAAGAAGTATGACTTCAGAAGTCAAAACTAATCTAAAAAGCAAGGCTGCCTGAGAGTTCACAGTTATAGCTTGGGAAAGAGGTTTCTCGACTAACGTTGCAACCACTTTCTTGTCAACTGGTGTCATTTTATTCATTTAAACCTACAGAATAAGGTGTTACTCAGAAAACTGAATGCTTTCAATCAAAGAGAGTGCACGAAATAACTGATTCTTCATGCCAACACTTTACACTATGATCAATTGTGTTTTAATAATGATGGCTATTTTGCTTACTGGAATTAAGCTCACAACAAAATATTCAGATGGGTTTTGAGGCTATTGTGAGTGCTTGCCATATGAAAATTCAGGGAAAATCTTTTAAATGATAATGTACATGTGTCATTCATATTTTATCAAAGGGAAGAGAAAAAGCAAAAAAAGATGTATGCATTGAATTGGAAAGCCATGGCCTGCATTGCTGTTTTTGTTTTGTTTTGTTATTAATGCAGTAATAACCGAGTCTTTTTTACTAATAAAAGTGTAAAGCTTTGAGGGAGAGAGGAGTGATTAGAAAAACCCACACAGAAAAAACTGCTTTAGGTATATATATATATATAAATTATTAGAGCTGGGTGTGGTGGTACACGCTTGTAATCCCAGCATTCTGGAGGCCGAGACTGGAGGATCACGGTTTACAGACAGCTTCAAATACTTAGTGAGGCCCTCGCAACTTAGTGAGACCCTTTCTCAAAATAAAGAATAAAAAATAGGGCAGGGGGTGTAGCTTGGAGGTCGAATGCCCCTGGGTTCCATCTCCAGACACACACACACACACACACACACACACACACACACACACATTATTAGGCAGATAGTCATACAGAAATAATTTATTCTGCATCATCAAAGAACAGTTTTATTAGAAGAATAAATAATTTTAAAATGTGATGAGTACTTGGGAGGCTAGGACAGAAGGTTCAAAGTTTCAAAACCAGTCTCTGCAACTTAGCAAAACCCTGTTTCCAAATAAGAAATAAAATTGGGCTGGTGACATCACTTGGAGGTAGAATGCCTTTGGGTTCACTCTTTAGTACCACACACACACACACAAATGTGATTGACTTGAGTAATATGAGTTTTGATTAAATGAATACAATATCACATTATAATATAAATTCAACTTTAGCACATATGAATAGATTTTTTTATTTCACTAATTTGTAATAAGCCCCAACTATTTAGTTTTTTTCTCCAAACTTTTTCTGCAACTTGGGAGAAATAATTTTTAGCTCTTTATTTCATCAATATATATTATTTTCCACATATAGATTCAAAGACTGTTAAGAGATTTCTTATGGTTTGTAGGGGGTTTTCTATTAGAATTTCAAACTATTTTAATCAAATAAATAAGTGCTGTTTCCAAATAGTATAAAAAATTTTACCATACATTCATCATATTCATGTCTAATAGTGCTGTGTATAAATTCAAAAAGCAAACATAAAAATATGAATACATATTTACAGTCAGTAATACTTTACAGTCAGTAAAAGTGTGATGACTGTTTTGTATTCAACTCTAAAATAAGTCACTGAAAAGTGCTTGATATTCACTACTAAGAGATCTTACTGACCTCCAAAATACTCAAGTTGAACCGCAGGCAAATTGAGGTACTTTTATTCAGGTCCTCCTTGACTCTTCCTTAGTTAAACAGTAAAATTTTTGAAGATGGAAATGTCAGTATATACAGAATCACAGGTACTTCTTGTCATGTATACGGTTTAATTTAAAAAAGATGCGGGGAGTGCTGGCGCACGCTTGTAATTCCTGTGCTTGGGAGGCAGAGACAGGAGGATCACGCAGGTTCCAAGCCAGCGGCGCTGGCTTAAGAGACCCTGTTTCCAAATAAAATATAAAATAGGTCTGGGAGTGTAGCCTGGAGGTAGAAGGGTTTAATCCCCAGTACCACCACAAATAAATAAATAAATAAATAAATAAATAAATAAATAAATAAATAAATAGAAAGAAAGTTGCCAGGTTCCTCTATGCTGTAGAAGTAGTACTCTGCAGTTTTTGTATTTATTTTTTAATAGAAAAACCTGAAGCACAGACAGGGAAAGAGTTTTCTTCTTTATCGTGGCTTCTAAGTGAGATAAAAGTACCCAGAAGAATATACCTAAGATAGTCAATTTACCTCGAATTATTTACTGTGTGTGCCAGTATGGGGAATGACCTAGGAAGATTTGGGAAAGCTTTGATTATTAATATATTTCAAAAGAAAATAATTGGTATATTTCAAAATAGTTGTGTTAAAATGGAGGCAGACATGGATAAAGAAAGGACTTGGTTTCTGCCTAAAAACAGGCAGCTATTCCAATGTATATCAACCTAGCTCAAAGTAATTAACAAGTCAATAAAGAAGAGCTGGGGCTTCCTCTATCTAAAGACAGATCTACTTGGTGAGCTAGGGAGGATGGGGCAAGGTTTGACCTTGCCCTTCATGAAAGCAGACACCTCACCACACCTTGCTAGGGGAGGTACCTTACAGGGTAAGGGGAGGTACCTTACAGGGATGTTCACTAGGTCAGAGTCACACAAACAAGATGGAGGTCATGGATATAAAAGGCCACGTCCATGTGTAAGCCCTTTGGTGTACTCATTCGAGTCATCCCCTGATGCCATCTTGGCATGGGGCTGTATTTCTATTGTCTGTATTTCTATCTTTCTAATAAACTCCTTTAAATCTTCAGCAGCTGTCCAAGCGATGAATACTTATTCTTAGCTTAGGACAAGAATCCATGTTTTTTCTGTTTGTTTGTGTGGTGGTGGTGGGGGAATTACTTCTCCCCACACACATACCACGCACATTTCACCCCCGCAATACTGTGTATATGCTATATATATGTATTTGTATTATAGACAAACCCAGTACTGATCATATATATGTATATTTAAAAGATACAATTAATATATCTCTTAGAAGAAAACTCTTTTATGTATCCTTTTATATGAAAATGAAAAATATTGAGACCTCTGCTATAATTCATAGCATGTAGTAAGATATGTAATATTCCAATACTTGACAATAAGAATTCAAGGTTTTTCCATTTTATATGCTTATTAAAGTAATAATAATTATTTTACATTTAGAAAACATGTATATTTTTACATCCATAAAAATCTCAGGAAGTCTCAAGAAAAAAAGAAACTGGGATCAAAATTACCATATTTCTTTATTCTTCTGTTTTTCTAATTATTCCACAATATATTTACTTTAAAGAAATTGCATTTTCAAGTGAAATTCTGCAGACTTAAAAAGAAACTAGTAGCCAAGTGTGGTGGAGCATGCCTCTAATTCCAGTCCTTGGGAGGCTGAGACAAGAGGATCCCAGGATCCTAGTCAGCCTCAGCAATTTATGGTGATCTTCTGCAACTTACTAAGATCTTGGCTCAAAATTATAAATGAATAAAAAAAAAGAAGGGAAGGAAGGAAGAAAAAAAGAAAGGGGGTGTGGCTTAGAGGTAAACTGTCCCTGTGTTCAATTCCCAATAACACAAAACAAAAGCCACCACTGTTACGGGCTTGGGAGAGATGGTTACCATTTGCGGGAACCTTCGCCAGGAATCTTTGTTAGACCCCTGGGAATAATTCTCCCAAAATACCACAAAAAGATAAAAAAAGATAAAAAGTCTGCGGGTTCTTGTCCTGAGCTAAGGATAAATACATATTAGCCCAGACTCTTGCTGAAGATTTAATGAAGTTTATTAAAAAGATAGAAATACAGAAGACAGTTATAGCCTCATGTACATAAGGGTAACATGAGGGGGTGGTTTGAATGAATTCACCAAAGATACAACATGTGAACCAGACTTTTTATACACATGACTTCCATCTTGTTCACATAATTCTGACTTAGTAAACATCCCTGTAATGTACCTCCCCTTACTTTCCTGCCAAGGTGTACTTTCCCACCTAGGTGTCTCTTTTCATGAAGATCATGGTGGAAGGTCAACCCCCTCCTCCCATCCTAGCTAGATTATCCAATTATTATGTAAACCTGTCTTTAGAATGAGGATGAGGAAGTCCTAGTTCACTTCTCCTATAGACTTGCTAATTACCTTTAGCTAGGTTAATTTACATTGGAATAGTTGCCTGCTATTTTTGACAGAAACCAAGTACTTTCGCCAATTTTTGAAATATAATCAGAGCTTTCACAAATCTTCCTAGGCCATTCCCAATACTGGTGCAACCACCACCAATAAATAAATAAATAAATAAATAAATAAATAAATAAATGGCAAAATAATCTCTATAAACGACTAGATCAACTGTATTCAAGTATGTGTGTTTTTATAAGACCCTCTTAATAACCAGCCTCTGCTTCTAAAATATTTACTCATTTTCATGCCTGTGATTTTTCAAGCAAGCATCCTAGCCCAGAGGCTACTTGCCTAACAAATTCTCACATTTGAGACTATTTTACCCGAGGACAGATTAGAGTAAAAATAATTATTTGTTTCACATTTTAAATACTACTAATGCCTCCAATGGCCTATAAATAAGATCTTTTGTAATAGAAAAGAAGAAAACTGTAGGGATAAATGAAATGATTTCCATTTTTGCATTTAGTTTAAAATTCAATGCTTTACTCTCTCTACATGTTAATATGCATGTATCTACATTTCAAACTGACATTTTGCATCTACTTTCCTATAATTGATTTAATTAAGTATTAAAAAATATACATAACATTCAAATATTCCTCAAAATGTTCGGCTCTGCCCTGCAATACCCTAATTTTACATTGCTGTGAGTCATTATTTCTCTATTTGAATGTCATCTCACGTGCATTTATAGCTTTTTAAATAAAATTCATTTCCAAGATAAATGTTCAGAGATGCACTATTTGGAGAGGCAACAGTGTCATATATTCTCGATCTGCTTCTGCACTTCGTTCTGTTACTGAGACCTTATTTGGCTCACTTTCTAAGCAAGCAGCAGCATTTTGACCACTTCATCCAATATGGAATAGAAGGCATAAACACCTGCGCAAAGTTATATTTTTCCATTTGCTCGGGGGGGAAATATTTATAACTTAGTAATGAGAGAGTGTCAATGGATTATGGATAACTTCTGTGTAAATGAAGGCAATGCAATCAGCTACCTAGTATTAGGCAGGTATTATGTTTCTCCACAAGGTTTCATTTTAGTTAATTTAAGTTGAATCATTAAGCATTACAGTTTGGCAGCTGCCAGAAAGATGACAAAAAGCAAGCGGTTACAAGTGTTCAAGGGCATACTCTGAACACCTCAGTCCACAAATCACCTCCCTGCATGCCTGCAGTTATGTTCTGTAATGGAACATTCTCCCCTTCACAGAATTTGGAAAGCTAACAGGTGACTTTAATATCACCTAAATGTTAATGTCAATCCTAAATTATATCTAAAAAAGTCATTAAATAAGCAACATTTCTCAATGAATACATTGAGGCATTAGTATAATGTATAATAGAAAACTTCAAGCACTCCTAGAAAAATAGGTAACTGTAGCTCACCCTTGTACATAAATATAATAGAAGCTTCTCTACATACTTCGGGCAAATTATTATATTGTTTCACTTCCTAACTTAACCTTCAGCTTTTCACCATAGCCCTGATACTTAACTCTGATGGAAAAGTTGTAATTTTTTTTTAACCATAGGGATGCTTTCATAAAACATTATGATTAATCTTGCAATGAATACAAAATGGACCTGAGCTGAGGATACAGATTCTGAGGAGCATCACTGTGTAAAAGGAAAACTAGATGCAAAACTATGAGCAACTTATCAAGGTCCATAATGAGAAAAATTACTTAAGACAATTTCTCAGACCCTTCTGGCTTTAACAGCTTTATTATCTAAACTAAATTCTAACGCTTAATAACAGAAATAGATTCTTATGCTGTCTTCTTCTGAGACATCAGCAGTCTGTATAGACATGATTGACTGAGGTAAAGGAATGCCTGTGTGCAAAATGATGTGGTATTGTTATGTAGGATATGTTTCCAGTAGATTCCACTGTATTTATGTTACCAGTGCCACAAGTTCTCATTCCAGCTCACTCTCAGCTTCAGATATTTCAATATTTGTTGCTTTCAATATTCTGTGTGAATTTCAGGAAGAAAGGGAGGAAATCAGTAAAGGGAAAAGGATGTAGCCCAGGAACAAGGCTAAAAGGAATCAAAGAACAGGTTCAGAAAAGCAGGAAGAGGGCATTAGGGAAAGCATCACAGGAAAGAACCAGACTTGATCTTAGTACCCTTGATCTTTTGAAACGTAGTCCCTGTGCTAAATCAACAGTGTGTATAAACTTCTGATGAATCTCTACACTTGTAATGCTAAAGTTGATGCAGAGAAATGTTCACATTATATTATAATCCAGGACTGAAATGCCACTGATGTATGCTGTGGTCACCTGAGCATTTGTGATAGGAACTCCATATCAAATGCTTGGGTGACAACTCCAAACTCTGTATTTTGTTCTTTGAAACAATGTCAATATTATTTTTGTCGACAATGCATTGACTTTCAACCCTTGAATCAGAGACATAAAATAAGAAAAATAGCTAATACAATTACTAGTAATGCAGATCAACTTAAATGTGTCATCAGCAGACAGAAGGGCTCAGTTTCCAGACTGTAGGTACACAGAGCCAGATGAGTATGGATTCACAAAACTTTACAATGCCACAAAGGAGTAGAAGACATCAGAACCGGGTCATTCTGAAGCTGGATATTCCAAATGATGTTTTCACCATTTGTACTCTAATAATAGCTTCAAAAAATCATCTATTTGCTATGAAACAAACCCTTCCCATTTCCTGCTCTGAAGTTCTTCAAAGAGGTATTAGCTAATGAACATCACACCATCACTAATTATTTATTTCTATTGTTTTTGATTTTAAAAAATTATTACAATATTATTACCCTAAAAGTAGCTATATGTGGGTGGGCTAATAGTGGCTTTTATTTAGATAAGTTTTAGCCAGATCTTCACTCCTATAGGCTGATTTTTAATTATATTATTTCCTCACCTCATTATTTTGATTCCAAAACCAAATATATTGATGTATCTATCTCCTTTCCTTCAAACTTCTAAAAATGTTTGTTTGCTTCTTCCAGACTGTAAATACTCCTGAGCTTATTAGAAGATTTTATTTTTTAACTAGTCCTTACTGTTTTTATTTTTCTTCAGGGCAAGAGTTTTTTGTTTGGAACAATGTACCAGTCCAATTAGTATTGAAGGCCATATCTAAATAAAATCATTGCTATGTGGGTTTAATTCATTTTGTAGTGCACCCAGCCTATTAACACCCAGTGATTTACTATTAGATGCACAGAAATCTATGGTGAAATCAAACCTGTAAGTTAACCACAATGTAATACTCTAAGAAATCAGATGCTTTTTGTTGGCATTGATGCATTTGTCTAAGCATTTTGAACTGATTTATGTTTCTAGTACTGTTTCTCAAGATAATAGGCCTAGTAAAGTTATATTTTATAACATTTTTGTAATTTTGTTTTTGTTTTTTGGTGGTACTAGGGTTCCTGGAAGCCCTTCTACCTTCGGGCTACATTCCCAGACCTATTTTTTTATATTTTTTATTTGGAAACAGGGTCTCTTAAGCCAGTGAAGCTGGCTTCAAACCTGCGTGATCCTCTTCTCTCTGCCTCCCAAGCGTGGGGATTACAAGCGTGCGCCACCACGCCCGGCTTTAATTATGTATTTTTATTTTGGGCTACATGGCCTTAATCATTATAAACTTAATTATCTGATGACTATACCCATTTATATGATTCATTTATTACTTTATTTTTTGAGATTCTGAGCCAAATAATTTCTTAGCCTTCAAATTTTAGGCATATTTATTGAATATATTTCTATATTATTTATCAAATATAATTCTGAAAATCTTTATAATCTCAAAGATATCTGTCTTCTTTCTGGAACACAATCTTCTGTAAGAAGGGCTATAGTGGTCTTTCTTTCCACTGAGAGCAAGGAAGAAGACTGGTCTGGTCCAGGAGACAAAGGATAGAGGAAAAGGGACCACGTAAGAAGGACTTGGGTAAGGGAAATCTCAAACTCTTTAAAATAGATAAGAATAGTGTGTAACTGAAACTGTGAGTTTGGGTGGGTTTTCCTAATGTTTCTAAAAATCACTCTAAACTGTGATGGGGTGTGTCCATACAGCACCTAACAAGATGCAGCCTCCCTCAGCCTGAGTGGCC
This sequence comes from Muscardinus avellanarius, assembly GCF_963383645.1. Lineage (NCBI taxonomy): Eukaryota > Metazoa > Chordata > Mammalia > Rodentia > Gliridae > Muscardinus > Muscardinus avellanarius. The sequence goes on along the minus strand of NC_137787.1, from coordinate 94,578,987 downwards.
TACAGCCTAAGGCAAAGCTTTAGGTAAAGTTTAAGAAATTCCGTGGTAAAATGATTCAGCAGAAAAGGGGCTAAGATGGCGCCTGGAGGGAGCTACAAAGGTATGGTTTCCCCATTCATTATGTGTGGGGAGACTGAGCAGTTTTTCCCTTTTTACCTTTAAAGGAGGTTCCGCACACATCATTGGCTCATGTACTGGCCTGGGATTGGCTGTGAACTATGTGCTAGTGATCTTTATCCCGACAGGTTGGGCTGTTTCCCATAGGAATTCCCCTCGTGGTTTTGTGCTATATATATGATTGCTTGAAGAGGAATAAAGGAGATCTTACTTGACTTGACTCCCGGCTCGTGTGTGTGTGTGTGTGTGTGTGTGTGTGTGTGTGTGTGTGTTCGAGCTGTTGGCACTCTACCTTCCTGTTCATCCCCACCACTGATGGGGGCAGGGACCCCCCTCAAAACGGGACATGGTGGCACATACATATCATATCGGTACTTGGGAGGCTGAGTTGGGGGAAAGACTACATATGGTAACAACAAGACCCTGTTTCAAAATAAAAATATAATAAATAAAAAAGTGCTGCGAGTATAGTTCAGAGGTGAAACAACCTTAGGTTCAATTCCTAGTATCATTCACACACAAGAAATAAATTAATTTTAAAGAAAGATCTTGTTTCATGATCTAGTTTTATGTTATATTTATATAACATAAATATAGAGAATATTTACTTTCATCTCCCCAGAAATATTATACTCTTCACATATCATGTAAATAAAATAGGTAGTTAAATTCTTATTTGCCCATGAAGGCCACAGGGAAGCTAGACCAAGTCTCTGTGTTAATCCCCAACCTACCAGGAATACCTGACCATTATCTCAAAATGCTGAGTATGAATACTCTAATTTATGTGTGTTACTAGGTCTTAAAAATTAAAATACACAATTTTTCTGTCTTTTGAGAAGGTATTTTATACTTCAAAAAGGTAGAATATGGACCCACAACCTCTCTATCCAGTCTCAAAAAATTGAAAGTTTTAGTTTTTTATTCCCATAGTTAGAAGATCCATTGTTCTTCATTCCTGTCCTTGTGATGCAAACTGTGCCTACTTTGAAGGATTCCATTAGCCCTCATCCCATTTCTGCAGGCCTAAGTGAGGGAAACCATTACTTTATTTTCACTCTGGTTGCATCAATAAAACAATGTTCCTTTGACCCAGGGTATTGTGTCTCTGCAGTACTCATTCAAAGAGGGCACATAATTCTGCCAGTGGAGTAACATCTAAAACCCTTCAGGGTTCTGAGAGAAACAAATACAAAATCTCAAAACATTAAATTCTGATGAGGAACAAAGACACTCTTGTGATCAAATAATGCCATGCATTTTATACAGGTTCAGAGAATAGAGAGAATCGAGGACCATCAAATTTATTATGAGGCAGACCTCTCCCAAGAGGCATGATGGGACAACATTGTAACCAGGAGAGAAGAGGCAATTTACACCTCAGCACAATTCTAAGCTTAAAAATATGATTGGTCTCATGACAGAATAAATGTTTCCCTTTTTAAAGGAAGGGGATAACAGCCCATTAGGTAATTACTTTGATTTTAAATGTCTGTAATTCCAATTCTCATGATAGCTCATAATAGCTCAGAGAAAGAATGAGGAAACGCAGATGAAGTTAGTCATTATGTATTTATACAGTCAAAAAATGAAAAAGCAAAAACAGCCTGAATTCACAGAACATAATTCATATGAGTTATTTTTTTTTATCTTCTTTACACAGCCCTGTGGGAGGGACTAGAAGCAGAGAAGAGCTTAGGGACTTCTCAATTTAAAAGCTATTATTTCAACGGACCATAGGGAGGGCTGCTCCAGCAATACACTTCTGTATTTGTCAATTTGTTTTCTAACACTTGAAAATGAGGAAAGAGAAATAAAATATCGTGCAGCCCAGCTGTCGGTGGGACACATGTTTATGTCACTCATCACGCTCATGATCTATTGAAGCAATAAATCAAAAGAGCCCACACTAGTCGTGTAATTTATTACAGCTGTATATCAGCAGGGTGAGCCCTCCAGGAGAGTGAGTGAGTCATGAACCTCCCATCGCTCTTTTATTTACGTCCTTATTTAAGTTTGATATAAGAAGACAGAGTGGGAGGACCTGAAGTCAGAATTCAAAGCCTCTTGGCATAATTGTCAAAATGACTGTAGATATTTAAGCTGAGGTGATATTATTAGAAGTTCTAATCTTTGATTTACTATTTCTATTCAATTAAAATAAAAATTTTAAATGCCTAAAATATTATTATTCTTAAGTATAAGTAATGATTTGTTCCTTTAATTTTTTTATTTTTAATTTTCAAATGTCTCTATGCTAATAAAGGCAAATAAAGTATAAATAGCATATACTTTATACTAATATGAAGAAGATACACATGTATCATATATGTATATGTGAATATATATTTTTGGTGATTTTTCTATGTTAATATGTCAAAAATTGACAATTCTAAAGAGTACATGAGATCTTTCTTGAGTATATCATTTATTAAAATTTTAATTCCTAAAATTCAAGATTTTTTTTTTTGGCAGTACCGGAGATAGAACCCAGGGGCACTGTACCTGCAAGCTACACCCCCAGCCCTAGTTTATATATTTATTTATTTTAGTCTTTTTATTTTTGACATAGGGTCTCACTGAGTTTCTAAGGTCCTCGCTAAAAGTTGAAGTTGTCCACAAATAGTGAACCTCTAGTTTTCACTTCCCAAATGTTGGAATTACAAGTGTAAACCACTATGCCTAGAGAAGAATTTTTATTATTATTTCAAGGGCTAAACTATTTTCTTATGAAGTACTACTATGTGATAATTATTGATCATTAAGTTATTTTTCCTTTCATCATATAGACAATTATTGATGTAATTTTATTAACTCAGACTGTCATATCAAAAAACTAGACCTGGCTAAGCATGATGGTGCATGCCTATAATCCCTGGACTTGGGAGGCTGAGACAGGAGGATCACAGGTTCCAGGCCAGCCTCAGTTATTTACTGAGTTCCTCAGCAACTTAATGAGAACCTATTTCAAAATTAAAAGAGATTGGGATGATGTCGTTTGGATTTAGAACTCCCCTGAGTTAAACCCCCAGCAAAAATATGGGCCTGCTTGACAACATGGATTTTGTAGACAAAGCCTGCTCTTCATAGCCATCCCTCAATCTCCTTGACTATACCACTATTTCCTCTTGGTGGCCAGATTATGGAAATTAATGTTTTAAATATCTCATTGCCACAAAATGTTTGAGAACCACCTCACTATTTACATTATATGTTATATGTGTGCATAGATATTGCATATATTCAAGTACTTAGATATTTGTAATTTAATAAAGCATTTTGTAGTTAATACTACATTTGCTATTAAACATATGAGAACTTCTTAAGAATACATGATTTGTGAGGCCCTCTACAAATCAGTGAGACCCAGTTTCAAAACAGAGAATATAAGTAGGGAAGGGGGTATGGCTTAGAGGTCGAATGCCCCTGGGTTCCATCCCCAGACCCGCAAAAAAAAAAAAAAAAAGAATACATGATCTTGGGCTTCAAATTAGACTTACTGAGTAAGAATTTGCATATTTACAAGACCTCAGTTTTTCATGTGCACATTAAAGTTATAGAAACACTTGTTTGTTAAGTAAAAAATTCTCATAATCTTAGGTCTACAGAGTTTATTTTCAAATCTAAGAACAAGACAGATACATTTAAAGCACACTTAAAAATATCTTTCTTAATGACAAAACTGGGAAAAAGATAACACGTATTAAAGACTATTGGCTTTTCAAAAGATCATGGACTAGTGAAATGAAAGAATTTGAGCCTTTTTGTCCTATAACTATCATGTGATTTTGGACTCTACCACTCACCACCTAAGTAATTTTTTTTTTTTTTTGGTGTGTGTGTATGTGGTCCTTGGGGTGGAACCCAGAGGCTTTCTACCTCTGGACTATACTCTCAGACCTATTTAATTTTTTATTCGGAAACAGGGTCACACTACATTGCTGAAAGCCTCACTAAGTAGCTGAGGCTGGCTTTGAACCTGTGTGATCCTCCTGTCTCAGCCTCCCAAATGCAGGGATTACAAGCATGAGCCACCACACCTGGCTACCATCTAAGTAATTTTAAGTTCACTAATAACCTCTAATTCACTAATAAAATTAAAATGCTACTACTAATAATACTAATAGCTACTAGGGTGATGATTACGTGAAAGGCAGATTAAAATAGCTAGAGACCCCAAAAATAGTTTCTAGTATTAAAACTCTTTAATGAAACAGATCAAATTTACAAGAATACAGTTTTTCAAATTATAAATGAAATATCAGAATAAACACAGTGTGATTTTGTCCCTGGTGCTTAACAAGCAGCCTTTGTCAAGGTAGCATCTCCTCATCTTTAGTCACATGAGTACTGTTGTATTAGGCACGGCTAACATAATACCTAGGATCCTCTCAACCACATCTAGGTCTGGAGATCAAAGCCATTGTTCTGCAAAAGCTGACTGCTGACCAATCTCATGTGGACACAGTGCTTTCCATGCATGCCTAGATGTGTCTAGAGCCTCTTAACACTTGCCAGGATGGCTTGCCCTCAGACACAGACACTGGACCTGCTTGGCTCCTGCCACTTAAAGCCTAGAAGTATGCAGAAAACGAATGACCTATGAGTCAAGTCTTTGAATAAGAGAAAAGACTCAACAGAAATACGCATTTCCATTTCTGGACACTAATCTACCATGGGCCAACCTACAGTGCAATACCGTCTATGGCTTCAGTGAAGATGATCTTAGCAGGTAAAATAATAGATTGCATACAGCTAGACATATCAGCTCTACAGCTCGCCTCTCCTACGTACTCTCTCCTGCACATCACATTCTGCTTTTGATTCACAACTGCTTTCTGAGATTGCATCACAATATTTAAGAAGAACACAAGTTCCTGACTTGGGCCTTTTTTTTTTAAACAAATCTATACTGAGATAAATGTTTTCACAGCTCCCCCCATGCAAAGACAATTTGTACTCTCATAGATTTTGAATTGTTCTTTAAATTGACTCATTGCTATACTGCCATAAGTGTAAGTCTATCAGTCACAAGAAACATAATAGTACTTTAAAATATGTATCATGAGGCTAAGAAAAAAGTTATCAAGTTAAAATTAAATACTCACATTTACTAAATGTTCCCCAGAATTCTCTTTTTCCCCTTCACTTTCTCTCTTCTTTTTGCCCATCATCTTTCATTTAGTTAAGTGTCACTGGTATAAAATATGTACTAGTGATACATTGGAAACTATCTCCTTCAATTAAGGAATTGAAAGAGCTTTAGGAATAGGTGGTCATTAATTGTATTTTGTTTGGTACTGGTGATTATACTCAGTGAGATACACTCCCATCCGTTTCTATTTTATTTTTAATTTTTGAAAGACAACTTTGCTAAGTTATTGCATGCTGGTCTCAAACCAAGAAAAAAGCTATCGAGTTAAAATTAAATACTTGTTTTTACTAAATGTTCCCCAGAATTCTCTTTTTCCCCTTCACTTTCTGCATGTCTCAATCTCTCAAATTATGGGATGGTAGGCATGCACCACAATACCCAAATGAATCAAGGAATGCCATGTTTATAATGATTTTTAAGCACAGTCTCCAAAAAACTTTGAATCAGGTGAGCAAATATGTTGGCACACATAGTTTTACTCTATTACACCTGTTCTTCCCATATTGTAACTTTAAAACCTCATATTTTCATTTAATATGATTTGGACTACAGCCTGATTAAATTCTCCTTTAAATTAACAGTAGCCTATTATGATGAACCTCAATTTTGACTGTTCATAAAAGTCACTAGATGATTTTTCAAAAATTGGACTCATGTTTCACCAAGGAATCTTGATTTATTTATTCTCAGAGGGGTTCAGGAATTGCTGTTATCTTACTCTCATGGGGTGTTAGTGTACTATTTTATGTTAAAAAACAAAACAAAGCTCTTTTATCTCTTCTGATTTATCATTGGCAAATTAAGACAATCATGCTCTCTTTTGTTTTTGACATATTTATAGTGTTATATATATGGCCTGAATATCCCTCAAGATTTAGTTTTTGAAAATTAACTACCAAAATGAAAATGTTAAGAGGTAAGGCCTTTAGGAGACTAGTTTTTAGTAGTTTTCCCTTTAATATCTGTAGAGTTGTTTAGTTTACTCCTCTCTAATTTAGACCTTTATTTCACATTATTTACAGTTTCCTCTTTTTTTTATTATTTCTTGACCTTTTACAATTATAGAATAACTCAACTCAGGCAACTTACTGGCTTCCTTTAGTTTTAAATATTACTTGTTCTTTTAGTATTTACAATCTAATTGAAAATTATAAATCTATTTTATATATTGATACTCAGCAATTTTATGTTTTATTAATATGCACTAGTATAAACAGTTTGACATTTTAATTTTTTAATTATTTTATTAGTGCATTGTCATTTAGTAAGTGTCATGGGTGTTAAATATGTTAAATATGTACTAGTGATACATTGAAAACTTCTTCAATTAAAGAAATGAAAGAGCTTTAAGAATAGGTTTAAGAAGTTCTTTAAAGCCGGGCGTGGTGGCATATGTTTGTAATCCCAGCATTCGGGAGGCTGAGACCTGGAGGATCGCGGTTCACGGAAAGCCTCAGCTACTTAGTGAGGCCCTCTGCAACTCAGTGAGACCCAGTTTCAAAATAAAGAATAAAAAATAGGGCAGGGTGTGTAGCTCGGAGGTCAAATGTCCCTGGGTTCCATCCCCAGACCCGAAAAAAAAAAAAAAAAAGTGCTTTAAGAAAGCTGACTCTTTTGGGTAGATACCTAGAAGTGATATTGCTGGATCATATGGTAGGTTATTACTCATTTTTCTGAGAATCCTCTATACTGTTTTCCAAAGTGATTGCACTAATTTGTAATCCCATCAACAGTGTTTTAGAGTTCCCACTTCTCCACATCCTTGCCAGCATTTGTTGTTTGTGTTTTGAATAATTGCCATTTTTTAGTCTCTAGAATATGCAGAGAACTTAAGAAACTCAAAGCTAATAAAAACAAATAACCCAATCAAAAATGGGCAAGTGAACTAAATAGACACTTTACAAAAGAAAATCAAATGTATAATAAATGTATGAAAAAATGTTCAATATCATTAGCAATTAGAAAGATGCAACTCAAAATTACCCTGAGATTTTACCTAACTCTAATTAGAATATCATTTTAATTTTCATTAAAGTTTTTGTACTTTGAAAACTTATATAAATGAAATGTTTCGTTATGATATATTTTTGAGGTCCTCGGACTTAAACCCAAGGGTAATATACTTCTAAACTATACCTCCAGCTTTATTTATTTATTTATTTATTTATTTATTTATTTATTTATGGTAGTACTGGGTTTCCTGGAAGCCCTTCTACCTCCGGGCTACAATCCCAGACCTATTTTATATTTTTTTTTTATTTGGAAACAGGTTCTCTTAAGCTAGCGCGGCTGGCTTTGAACTTGTTTGATCCTCCTGTCTCTGCCTTCCAAGTGCGGGGATTACAATCATGCACCACCACGCCCGGCTTTATTTATTTATTTAAAGAGTCTTGTTATATTGCTGAGAGTCTCACTAAGTTGTGGAGGCTAGTCTTGAACTCTCGGTCCTCCTACCTCATCCTCCCAAATACTGGCATTACAATATTGCACAACCACACCAAACTTAGGATAGTATTTTAAATATAAGGGGTACAGAACCCTTTATTTTTTCTGCTTTAAAGCTTTGTTTCTTTATACTAAAACAAAATACTGTCAAGTTAACAGGTAGACCTTAATGTTTTGCTAGGCAGTTCAAGAATAAATTTATGCTTCCATTAATTAGTTACACTTACATTGTACTCGAGATTTTATTATAAATTAGTTAATATTTGTTTAAATAATAACTAATTATCACTTTGCTGGAATTATAAATGTTCTTCAAGTCAAAAAAAGAGGGTACTGTTTCAAGCTTAAAAGATTTCATATTAGTTATCTTGATTGTCAAATTAATAAGATATACACTAAAATCAACTTGCAAACTTTACAAAATGAATTTGGAATTCAGAGTGAAATAACTTATTAAGGTATTTCAAAAGTTCTTAAATTCAAAAATGGAAAATTTAATTTCCTACCTTCCCCTTACCTAATGATTTATATCAGAAAAGAAGATGTTTTAGCTGGGTGTGGTGGCGCACGCTTGTAATCCCCACGCTTGGGAGGCTGAGACAGGAGGGTCACACAGGTTTGAAGCCAGCCTCAGCTACTTAGTGAGGCTCTCAGCAACTTAGTGAGCCCCTGTTTCCAAAAAATTATATAAAGTAGGTCTGGGAATATAGCCCAGAGGTAGAAAGCCCCTGGGTTCCACCCCCAGTACCACCACAAAAAAAGAAGATATTTTAAACTTATTTGTGTACTAATTCTGTTCAGTTTGTGAGTAAAATTAATATAAAACAAATGTGTGTATTCCTACATATTGCTATATGTAGATATAAATATGTTTATATATCTACATATACATGTTACATATATGCATGAAAATGATATTCTTTATCTGACTTTTTAAATCCTTGTATATGGATTTTTATAATATAATAGGTAGTACACATAGATGCTGGCCTTTTTAAAATTCTGTCTGATGCTTAACAAACTGAAAGCTTCTAAGCAATATTAAATCAATCTATCAGTATCAGTATCTCATGCTCAATGGACACCGATTATTTTCTGGGTGAATACACTAGTTGCCCTGGATACTGACCATTATTCTTGTCCAGGAACACATCTCTTTTGAGAGTCCAGATTCAGTAATCCTTTAATTAGCAAGACTAACCAAGCTGAACCATCACTGAAATGTATGTGGGTTTATATCAAAAAGCTTGTGTTGGAAATAAATACCATTAGTCCTATTTCAATATCATTCTTATCTTTCCAAATAGGGATATCAGCCTTACTAACTTCAGGAAATTACCTTGGTTGGCTGAGGGCTTTGAAATAGCTGAGCTTTTATTTCGGTCTTGTATGAAAAAGCTGTTTATTTATTCTTTTCATTCATGAAAAATCTTATATTTCTTATTTATTTATTCACTTACCCTTTGCTTTAGCAAATATTTACTGGGTATAGCAATATATCAGACTTTGAGGTACTTAATTCAGCTAATTCAAAATTAAAAAAAAACATTATTTCTTTCAGCTGTTATGATTATACAAAAGAAACAATGAGGCAATTTATAATTTGTTTTAACTAAAATTTATGTTCATGCAAAATTGTATGTGTCAATAAATATAGTTATATTTTAAATGTCTTATTTTAAATTTTTCATAATTTAGAGCAGGATATAGGAGAACTACCATTTTTTAAACTACTTTCAGATACCAGGCCACACACAATAGTAATTTTAACTCTTCAAAATATATTTATGAGAGTTGGGAGTAGTGACACATACTTGTAATCCTAGTACTTGAGAGGCTGAGACAACAGGATGACCCTGTTTCAAAATAAAGAATAAAAATAGGGGGACTTCCGGGAAGATGGCGACCGAGAAAAGCGGGGCTTAAGAGCCCCGCTAACAACAAATATCCATTACCACAAAATCAGCGCCTTTCAAAGCCAGAAAACAACATCACCAGAGAAACAAAAAAAATCACCAGGCTCCAGAGAGAAAGCAGACTGAGAACAGAGCCACAGAGGAGATCCTCACGCCCGAGGACGTGGCAGACGCGGCAGCAGCGCCATACTGCTGGCGAATTCACGGGACGGCTACAGCAAGCCGAGGGGAGCCGCTGCGGAACAGCCAGGCGGGATTTCTCGGCGCAGAGGACATCTAAAGCTCCCAGTGTCTGAGCTCAGCACACGCTGCAGGGATTCAGAGTGGAAATCAAAACCAAGAAAAAAAAAAAAACGCCAACCCAACAGCCGAGGGCATAGCAGCGGCGCCATATTGCCACCGGCGGCAGCAGCAACTAATTCACTACAGCTACATCTGCGTACTCAAGAACAGTGAGTCTAATTGCGGGCCACAGTGGAGAAATTCCAGTACTGTACTCACTGGGACTTGACCCAGTGGGAGAGGGGCGGTGGCAGTGATATCACACCATAGGAGAACATGCAACCTGGCACCCCCCACGGTCTAAAGCAGCCTGTATCGACTCTCTGGGTCGGAGACTCTGTGATACAACCCAGTAAAGGAGTAGTGGGGTCTGAGATACCACAGAATCAAGATCCAGAGCACCTTAAGTGAAGTCATAGTGACCCAAGGGAAGAACCCAGAGAAGGCACAAACTTCCGAAATCATGGGAAAGAGGAATAATACTGGAGCAATGAATGCTCACAACCCCACAACATCAGAACCCGATAAAACAGAAAATCAGAGATTTCTAGAAGATCAAATCAGGAAAATAACTGTAGAAATAATAGAGGTGCTTCGAAAAGAACTCAGAGAGAGCCAAAAAGAGATAAAGGATGCAATTAATGAAGTAAAGGCCTCAATTCAAAGCACAAACAACCGATTAGAACACATGGAGAACAGAATCTCGCTCTTAGAAGATGATCATTCCAAAAATGAACGCATAGTTTCTAATCTAGGAAAAAATATCTGACAGCAGGAATCTGATATTGAAGAAATATGGGCCCATTTTAATAGAGCTAACCTAAGAATAATTGGAATAGAGGAGGGAAAAGAAAGTGAAACCAAAGGGATCAACAATCTCTTCAAGGAAGTAATAGCAGAAAATTTTCCAGACATAGAGCAAGAGGTCGATACGCAGGTCCAGGAAACTTATAGAACTCCCTTTAGACAGGATCGGAGAAGAGGATCCCCACGCCACATAATTGTAAAAATGACCAATGTGGAAGCCAAGCAGAGAATGTTAAAGGCAACAAAAGCAAAGGGCCAAGTGACATTCAGAGGCAAACCAATTAGAATCACTCCAGACTTCCCAAACCAAGTTATGAGAGCCAGAAGGGCTTGGAGTAACATATTCCAAACTCTGAAAGAAAACAACTTCCAGCCAAAAATTTCCTACCCAGCAAAACTTTCTATCAAATTAGATGGAGAAATAAGAAGCTTCCATGACAAACAGAAACTGAAGGAATTTATGTCTTCAAAACCAGCGCTAGAGAAAATACTCAAAGAGATTAACTACAAAGAAGAAATAGGTAACACACATCAGAACTAGAGAAACAAGATTTTCCAACAGACAACTAAGATTGGTTATCTGTGGAGATTCATTATTTATGTTAGTCTGTTACCTATCTCTAAAGGGTATTGTTTGCCTTTATTGTTGTTAATTTTTAGTATTTCTAGTTGGAATATTAATATACCTTCAGATATAGCATTTGGAAATATTTTATCCCATTCTATTAGTAACTGTTAACTCTGTTTACATTGTCTTTGGATATACAATATGTTTTTTATTTTTTAGGGAGTTTGTATACTCTTCTGTTGCCTGTGCCATTGAAATCATAACCAAGAAATCACTGCCAATTTCAATGTTGTGAGGTTTTATGACCCAGATTTTCTCCTAAAAGTTTATAGTCTTAAGATTTATATTTAGGTCTTTTATCTATTTTGAGTTAATATTTGTATATGGGATTAGGTAAGGGTCCAATTTTATTCTTTTCCATGTAATTATTATTTTTCAACAATATTTAGTTAAAAGATTATTATTTCTACCACCAAATGTTCGTGGAAACCTTGTCAAAAATAACGACAATATAGGGAAGAATTTAGGTCTAGGCTTTTATTTAACTCCAATGGTTTATATATCTGCCTTTAGAATAGTACTACACTGTTTCAATTATTGTAGCTTTATATGGTTTGAAATCAGAAAATATATATCTTCTAGCTTTGTTCTTTTTCAAGATCGATGTGGGTACCTAGAGTCCATATTCCATATTAGGATAGATTTTTTTTTCTGAAAAATAAATATATAAATATATGATAGTTTCACCTAAAAAATAGAAAAAAATAGATTCTCTGGTAAGAAAGAAAGCAAAAAGAAATATTGAACTGTTATCTTTAAGTCATCAAAAGCTTGGTATCAGACAAATGAAACTGTTATGTGAGATTATCATTTTTAATTTTGGATAAATTGCTATAATACTAGATGTCAACTACTAAGCCAAGCATAGGAGGGGCGGATAGGGAGAGAACGGGGTGGGGATTGGGTGGGGGCTGACTGGGCAATGTGTGCATGTATGTCTACAAAAGTATGTATCCCACTATGATGTATGAATATAGTGCACCAATTAAAAATAAATATGAAAAAAAAATAGGGTTGGTGGTGTAGTTCAGATGTAGAATGTTCTTGGATTTAATCCATACTACTGCAAAATTATATATATATATATATATATATATATATATATATATATATATACATACATACACACACATATTATATATATACATATATATTTTATGAGCCAGAAAATACTTAATTATGTTTTACAGAAAAAGAATCTAAAACAGAAAAACTAAATATCCCAAGCTCCCTAAACAATAGATATTGGATCTAAGTTTTAAATTCATATCTATTTGCATACTTTAAGCTAATTTATGCCATATCATAATGCTCCCTGAAAGTCAGTAGGCTCTAGTTCACTGCTAAGACTATGTCCATAATTTATTTTTTATGATTCTGTTATTGTTTATGTAAAACATCAGCATCTTGTTTTTTTTAGTTACTGAAGACTTGAAGATAATATGAAAGCTAGCAAAAATTTTGAATCTGAGATTCAAATTAATTTATTTGTTCATAATCCCATAGAATTTTAGAATCACAGATAAGATTTGAAACAGTGTCATCTAATGTAATATTTAGGGTATTTTTCATTCCTTTTTATGTTCATTTAAGCAACTATATTTAACAAAGTCACATATTCATATGAACTTATTTTTACCATTTTATCACATCCATACATTATATTTACCAAATGTATTTCAAATTTGGTAATGGGGATTGGACTCCAGCCTCTATATTTCTTTGGAGGAAGGCCTGTGTTTCTGTTTCTTAAAGCTCTAGTATATCATGCCACATTGTGTGAGCTTTAGTAAGTCTTATTTCAATTTATATCCATTGGAAATATATAGACATGCTGCTTTAAGGATGTATAGAACAAAATCAGTGTATATATTATTAAAACTTTTCATAAATAATACACATAGGAATTTCCTTTTATCTATCTATTCTGAGTTTTAAGAAATGCATGAGCATGCCAACTTCTGCTTATGGAAAAACAGAGTGACATTTTATTGATACCTCTCCTTAAGTACTGCTAACCTGCACCCCTGGAAATGAAATACAAAATGAAATGGCAAAAGTTCTGGCTCTGCACTGTACTACATCTGACATTCCAGTAGGCAACCCAGTAATTGAGCTTGGGATCAAAAACGCTGTTTTATTCTATCTTATCCATCTTATCTAGCTCAGACTTGTAACTGATTAAGATGGCATTAGAGAAATACCAACAGGCACAAACAAAATAATCTTGCTTATTCCAGCCAAAAATAAAAAGAGAGACAAACCAGAAAGGCAGAAAACTTTAAGAAAATAAGTAACCTACTTCAGCTGACCAGCCAAACATCACACATGCATACACAAAATTACTGACTCTACACCTACAAGAGCAAGGATCAAGTAGGGAGGAGCTTAGACTTACACCCTTTTGTGATAACAGAGTGCACTCTTCTTGCCTGGATGAATGTCAGATGTATCACAGTGCAGAGCCAGGACTTTTGCCATTATCCATCACAGTGACAATGTGGAGACCAGGTGGGATCCTAAATTCATCCTACATTCCCAAATTCAGGAGGGTCTCAGTCCTATCTCAGATTTCAGCAGAGGCTGAGAAAGGGACCTGGACTGCAACCTCTATAGCAATGATAACACCCCTCAACTTTACCTTCTAGGGTAGTGTCAGAGAAAGAGAATTGATTCAATTTTAAATAAGATGTGGTCTCACACGAGTGTGTCAAAGTTCAATTTACCAGCATTCATCAGACTAAGAACCAAGAAGATTTCAAAGAATAAAATTACTACAACCAGTAAGTGCTAAAAGCAAGATGAAAAAGTATGACAGTTACCTGACAAAAGCAAGAAAAATGATGGCACATGTTTGTGGGCCCAGAACTCAGGAGGCTGAGGCAGGAGGGTCACTTGAACTCAGAAGTTACACATCAATCTATGCAGTATAGCTAGTCCCCATCTTAAAAAAAAAATGTGTTGTTTTTTAATATGACAAAGACTTTAAAGCGGCCTTGATTAACATGCTTTAATGAGCAGTTACAAGAACATTGGAATCAAGTTTAAAACTTGAAGGCTGAGAGAAATTTAAATTCTCAGGAAAGAAATGGAAGATATAAACAGAAGCAAATGGAATTTTTAGAAATGAAAAGTATAATAACTAGAATAAAATGCTCAGTGGTTGGCCTCAACAGCTGACTATAGAGAAAAGAAAAAAACAACAGCAATTTGGAAGATGAAAATCACAGAAAAATGCCCAATTTAAACAACAGAGAGAAAATAGATGAAAAACCCTAAGTAGACCTTCAGTGATGCATGGGGCTATAAGAAAATATTTAACACTGGTATAAAAGACACTTATGAGGGGAAAATAAGGGTTGACAAAGTATTGAAAAATAAATGGAAAACTTCCCAAATCTGGCAAGAGACATACATATTCAAAAAGCTAATAACACATCACCAATGTGCATTCTAAATCATATCATAATTCAATGTATGGTATTCTGCCATTTGCATTAAGATGGATAAATCTGAAAGATATTGTATTAAGTAAAATTAGCTCATGGGGAAAAAGACAGTTATTTTATAATCTCACTTATATGTGGAATCTAAGTTAAATTTATAAAAGTAAAATTTATAAAAGTAAGGTAAACAATAGTGGTTACCAAAGGCTGGGGGTTTAGAATAGGGGTAAAGAATGAGGACACATTGATTAGAGGGTACAAAATTCTAGTTGGAAGGAATAAGCTATTGACATCTACTGTATTATAAAAATCACAAATGTATATGGTGTTAATGCTAGTATGACTTAATCTTCCCATTATGTGTGTGTATGTATTTCAAAATATCACTTTGTAACTTCAATATATAAACACTCATTATTTGTCAATTAAAAATGAACATGAAGGACTTCTGAAAACTAGAGGTAAGAAGCACATCTCTTTATACCTTTATTGGTACATATAACTATACATTATAATGAGATTCAAAATGAAACATAAATGCATGTCCTCATCACTCAGTGGATCCATATTCTGTCCTTCTCCCTCTTCCTTATACATGTTAGTGAGATTGACAGTGATACTTCCATGTATGGATATAACATTATTTGATCTGTTCCATTACCCAAACCTTGTATTTTCTTCCCCACCTACCTCTCCCAATCTCCTTCCACTATTTTACTGGTTTCTGTCCTCAATTGACAGAAGTCCTTTTGCTTTTTATTTTTACTCTAACTTTAATTTCCACATATGAGAGAAAATATACAACCTTTGACTTTCTAAGACTGGCTGATATCACTTAGCATAATATTCTATAATTCCATCAATTTTCCTTCCTCATTTCGTTTTTCCTATGGTGGAGTAAAATCCCATTGTGTATATATACTAGTTTTATGATTCATCTGTTAATGGACACCTAAGCTAGTTTCACCATTTGATTATTGTGAACTGTATAAACATGTAATAATCTGACTTCAATTCCTTTGGAAAGTGCCAAGGAGTGTATGACTGAGTCAAGGGTTGTTCCCTTCCTAGTCTCTTGAGGAAGCTTCATACTGATTTCCATAGTGGTTGCACTAATTTAGAGTACCATGAATGTTCTGTAAAGGTTTCTATTTTCCAATATCCTTGCCAGCATGTATTGTTATTAGTATTCTTGATGACTGCTATAGCAGCTAGAGAAAAATGATAAAATACATGTAGGGAAAAACAATAGGGAAGACAGTGTCTATATTACCATATATCATGGAAGACAGATAAAATAGCCCAATAGTTTTCAGTGTAAAAGAGAAGAGAAAGCTACACCAAGTGAAAATATCCTTTCATTACAAGGGGAAAATCACTCCAATGAAATAAAATTAGATTATTTTGCCACCAGCCAATTGACTTTTCCTAAGAAAACTGTCTAAAGGAAGTTTTCTAAAGCAATGAGAAAGGAAATGATAGAAAAAGAAAGCTTAGCCCATCAAGAAGAAAAAAGAAAGTTGGTTTTAACAAAAACAAATGAGTTTTGCAGTTGGGCACAGTAGTACATACCTGTAATATCAATATTTGAGAGCCTGAGACAGGAGGATTGCAGGTTTGAGGCCATCCTCTGCAACGGAGTGTGATCCTGTTTTAAAATAACAATAAAAAGGGCTAGGGGTAAAGCTCAGAGGAAAAATGCCTTTGAGTTCAATCTCCGGTACCAAACAACAAAAACAAAACAAGCTTTCCTTTTCATCCTGAGTTTTTGTAATTAAGTTTGGTAATTGAAATCAGAAAAAAAAATCTATCATGGGTATGGTTTCTGAATATTTGCAGAGAAAATATGTTAAAGCAATTATAACTAAGGGAGGCTAAAAGAACATAAATGACTGTGAAGGTTTTAAACTTCAATCAAACTGGTTAAATTACACCAACAGTAGTCTAGGAAGTTATGTATTTATGACCTAGTACCTAAAGTACCACTAAAATGCTTATTCCACAAAAAGAAATATATTTGACATGTTATCGATATACTAAAGATGTTTTGTAGATATAGGCATATTATTCTAAACCATATGTAGAAAGACAAAATAATTGGGTTAGCTAAAAGAATTCTCTCAAGGAAGAATAGAATGGAGGAGTAAATCTACCTGAGTTCAAGACACATTATATAGCTAATAATCAAGACTGTGTGGTATTGAAGGAGGGGGAACCATAAATAAGTAGAACACTACAAAAAACCAAGCCTATGTGAGCATAAATATGCCCAAATGGCTCTTCATGAAGGTGAACAAGCAATTCAATAGAGAAAATATGAACATCTATAGGCCATAAAAGAGCAAACCCAATCTAAGTTCTTGATCACATACAAAAGTACTCAAATGAATTATGAACCTAAATGCAAAATAAAAACTTTAAAATATTTAGAAAAATGGGATAGAATCTCTAAGATTTAGAGAGAAGAGTTCTTAATCTTAATAACAAATGCACAACCCACAATAGGAAAATTGATATATTAGATTTATTAAAATAAAAAAAAATGCTCTGTAAAAATATGAAGAGGATGAAAAGAAAAATTACATGAGAGAAAATATTTGAAGCTATATAGTGAATAAGATTCTACTACCTAGAATATTTATAAAGTTCACAAAGTACAGGAAGGAATAAAAAATAGATACAGCCATTCTGAATAACATTTTGGCAATTTCTCTAAAGCACAAAACATGTGACTAACATATGACCCAATAATTGAACTCTTTTACATTTATCACAGAGAAATGAAGAATAATGTTCAAATATTTATTGATATATATTTATTGCAGCTTTACTCCATAGGGCCCCAAACTAGGAACTAACCTGTAAATGGTTTAAAATATTTTAGTACATTCATAACCCTGGATGTGAACTACCATGGACTACTCTATCTCTCACATCTTCATGTTGTAGCTATAATTCCTAATATTATTGTATTTGAAGATATGGCTATAAGGATATTAGGTTAAATGAAATCATGAGGGCAGACTCTTATTTGATGGGATACTACTAAGCAAGAAAGAGAAGAGACTATTTATGCATGCATGATCTGAATACATCTTCAGAGAATTATTCTCAGTTTAATAAATCAGTTCCAACAGGTTAATAAACTATATAATTCTGTTACATCTTAATATTATAAAATTATGGATATGGAAAACAACTTAGTGGTTGCCAGTGATTTAAAAATGGTGAGACAGGAAGAAAGCCCATAAAACTATGAAAAAGCATAGAGGAATCACTGTGATGGTGGTAATATTCTTTTCTTTATTTTATCAATGTCAACATTCTGGTTGTAAAATTGTACCATTGGGAAAAATGGGTAAGGGTACTGTGGCCTTTCCGTATGAGTCCTTAAAACTTCATCTGAATCTACACTAATTGCAAAATAAGAAAAAAAAGTTTAATTAAAAACATCCATAAGAACAAATGTATGTTTCTTCCTTCACTCATTAGTATTTATTATCTGTTCCAAAAACACAGGAAGCAAAATGAAATCTTTTGTAACTCCACATTTCAAAGACATCTGTTGGTAATTTAAGGCATTTATTTTCCTTCTTAAAGAATGCATCTGTATGTGCAAAGAAAGTTTATTTCCTACAAAATTTGGTGTAAATTTGCTATGAACTAAATTATTTCTTTTTTTAAAATTTTTTATTGGTGCACTGTATTCATACATCATAGTGGGATACAAACGTTTGTAGACATACATGCACACATCGCCCAGTCAGCCCCCACCCGATCCCCACCCCATTCCCTCCCCACCCCTCCTTCCCATGCTTGGCTTAGTCGTTGACATCTAGTATTATAGCAATTTATCCAAGATTAAAAATGATAATCTCTCATAACAGTTTCATTTCTCTGATACCAAGCTTTTGATAACTTAAAGATAACATTTCAATATTTCTTTTTGCTTTCTTTCTTACCAGAGAATATTTTTTTTCTCTTTTTTTAGGTGAAACTATCATATATTTTTTTTTCAGAAAAAAATCTATCCTAATATGGAATATGGACTCTAGATATCCAAAACAATCTCAAAAAAGAACAAAGCAATTGTTTCTTTTTTAATTTTATATTAAAGGCTGAATATGCAATCAAATTTATTTAGGGATAGGAATTTTAGGGAAGTACTAAAGGTTAAAGAGATAAAAGGATAAATTCCTAATCTGATTGAATTACTAGCTTTAAAAAGAGGAAAAGAAGCCAGGCTTGAAGGTGTACAAATGTAATTTCAGTATTTGGAAATCTGAGACAGGAGGATTGCAGATTTAAGGCCAGCCTCAGCAATTTAGTGGAAGAATGAATTGAAAAAATGAGGTTGGAGTTAGTTCAAAGAGAGAATGCCACTCTTTTCGATCCCCATTGCCAAATATAAATATGTATGTGTGTGAGATCTATCTATATATGTATGTATGTATGTATATATATGTGTGTGTGTGTGTGTGTGTGTGTGTGTGTGTATGCGTGTGTGTATTTGATAATAAAGAGGAAAAGAGATTTATCTTTCTTCTCTCTATCTCTCTTGTGTGTCTCCTTCCATTTTTTTCTTTCCTTTCCCTTTCTCTCTCTCTCTCTCTACATGAACATTTATGCTAATCCTCCACACAGGAGTAAGTCATTTTTTCCATAATAATTTATAAGGTATTCATATAATTCTACTATTTTTAAAATTTTTATCACATTTCTATTTAGTCACAGTTCTTAAAAGTAAGAATAATATTAAATTCTGATTAAAGTTTTAACAACTATTGATGACTAATAATACTTAAAATATACTAAAGTCAATATTGGCTATAATAATATGCATATGTAGTTGTGATTAATTAATTCAAAGAACATCTAAGGTAACAAACATCTGAGGCTTCTGGATTTTATAGTCAGTAGGCTTTTGTGGCAGTGATTACAGTGATTATTATATAAAAGTAATAGAAATAATCTGTTTTTTATAATCTATTAATTCATATCTTATAATTAACATCCAAGGAAAGCTTCTTCTAAAATGTTCCTTCTTGTCTATGATCTATGTAATGGTCCATAGGCTTAACATCCATTGTCTTTGAGACACATAGAGTAGAAAGATCAATTGCTATTGAAAGACATGTGTTTATGTCTTCATTAAAAATAATGACCCATATTTATGATTCTTGATAAAGAAAATGATAAAGACAGTCCCATTCTTTTTATAAGTTTTGGACAATGTTGCTGGTATTTTTATTGATTGGGGCAAGTCAGGTTGGGGCCATGACTAGGCAATTTCTTGGTCAGAGAACAGGAATCAAGGTGTCTGGCAATGCATAAAGCAGTTCTAGAAGATGGATTGTCTAAGACTCAAACCAACTTTATAATGTCATCCAACATATTGAAAAAGGAGAAAACCTACTTATAATTATTGAAGCTGGGATTTAATGAAATTTTACATTTAACTATATTACAAATACTGTTTCACAGATATTTAATATGCACATTTTTCAAGAAATGCAGCTTCTATAAATGGGGAGATGCTTTTGTTTTATTCTGTATAGAGTGCTTTCATGAATTCATCACCCATTTAAAATTTGCTCATTCAGGCCAGTACCCGTCTCAGGATTTGAGCATCCAATAGGATACACTGGGGATGAGGATGGATTCATGGTCATGATACTCATGTTGGTTTTCATTCTATGCATAAGTGAAAATATCTGACCTCTTTCTTGTGTTTGTTCTTTGAGTGTTTATATATTAAAAATTTTAAATGTACATATTGTCCTATTTTATTATATACTACTTTATATATTGTCTTTATATTATAGTTTATTTATTAAAACAACTTTGGTATAATTACCTATAAGGATAGATACAATTCAAAGTTATTTATAAAGGTAGATACAATTTAGAACTATGTTAGAATAGGTATGGTTCTATTTAATGAAAGGACATTTATTCTAATAGAGATTATGGAAACATAATTGGCCTTCTAATGTATTATGATATAATTGACATTAGTTACAGGTGCATAAGAAATTAATATGCCCTTTGGGTACCCAGCCTCTTAATTTGTAAAATAATACTGAATTTGTTTCAGTCAACATTGGAATGATTTTCAGTTCACTGGCCTTTAAGTGACTATCCATAATGTCTTTGATTTTTATATCAGAAATTAAAATATTTGAATCTAAAAATTACATTTTTAAAATTGAAATTATTCTACCTTATTATTATGGTTTATAGAAAGTGGCTTTAACTTGGCTAAACATTTCAAATTTACATTGTCAGAAAACAATTTTCTGGGCATTACAACGTATTTTTTAAGTTTCAGACTTCAGGCCGCTAAAGATTGATAGTATCTTTAAAATTATATGATCAAAGTATACATTGTATAGAGATATCTAGATTAGAGAGACAGAAAATAAATAGAAAGATAGATGGGTATATAGAAAGCTAGAAAGTGATTCTAGATAGTGAAAATTTATTTATTTATTTATTTATTTATTTATTTATTTATTTTTCAGTACTGGAGATTAAATCCAGGGTCATTTTACTTCTTAGCTACATTCTCATTCCTATTTTTTATTCTTTATTTTGAAACAAGGTCTCACTAAGCTGTGGAAGGCCTCATTAAGTAGCTGAGGCTGGACACAGACCTGTGATGCTCCAATCTCAGCCTCCCAAGTATTGAGAATAAAAGTGTAGGCCACCAAGCCTGGCGTGGTGGTGCATGCTTGTAATCCCTGCGCTTGGGAGGCGGAGAAAGGAGGATCTCGCAGGTTCGAAGCCAGCTGCGCTGGCTTAAGAGACCCTGTTTCAAAATATAAATTAGGTCTGGGAATGTAGCCCGGAAGTAGAAGGGTTTCCAGGAACCCCAGTACCACCAAAAAAAAAAAAAAAAAAAAGTGCGTGCCACCACTCCTGGCTTTAACTAACTTTAAATATAGAAAGAAAATATTAGAAGTCATAAAAAGATAAAATACTGTTATCTTCTTGTCATTTGTCTTGTTTCTAATTTAAAAAAAAGTTTATCTTTTAATTATTTTGTTTGTTTGTTTGTTTGTTTGCTTGCCATACTGGAGATTGAACCCAGGGGAAGCCCTATATTTATTCTTTATTTTGAAACTGGATCTCATTAACTTGCTGACAGCCTCACTAAGTTGCTAAGGCTGGCTGCAAACCTGTGATCCTCCTGTCTCTGCCTCCCAAGTACTGGGATTACAAGTATGTGCCAACACACCTGGCTTTATAACTTTATTACTAATTGTTATTATTATTTTGTGTGTGATACTGAAGAGTGTATCCTCAGGCATCTACAGTGAGCTATATCCTCCATCCCTTTCTTTTTTTTTTATTTTGAAACAGGATCTCCCTAAGTTACCACACACTGGCCTCAAACCTATAATCCCCTTGTCTTAGCCTCCCAAATACTGAAATTGCAGGACTGCAACCACTATGCCCAACTAAAACTTTCTTCTTATTTGGAAATCTTCATATCATCACAGTGTGTATATCCAGGAGACATATCATCCTACATCCTTGTGTTTTCTTAGGATTTCTCAGGATTTAATATTTCTACCTAGGAATAAACTCTGAAAACAACTTTGGACAAAATTTCTGAAATATTGTCAGAGGTAAGAAACATCAGCAATTTCAATTTCTAGGAACATAAACATCTCTTTGGAGGGGTTTGTGTCACTCAGGTACCAGCAAACTTCTGAGAAATGATGAACGCTTACTGGGTAACTGCAGGAAGAAAGGCTATAATCATGCTGTCTTAGCCCCTGTCAAGATTAGTTATTGTTTCAGCTACAGGAACAATAGCAGTTGACAGATATAGAAGAGAAATAAAAGTGAAAGAAGATGAAGTTATTGTCTGTTTTCTATTTTTACCTTAATTAGATTGCCCAAGAGTGTTCAGCTGTATATCACTACATAGCGAATGCATTCCTCAATGAATATTTAGATGGGATCACCGCACCAGTGTGGTGTTAAAATTAGGAAACGCCAACTGATTATTACATTTTTTACAAATAAAAGTTTTAGTTAAACTGCATGAAGTTTTATTTAAATATACTCTGAGATAAAATAGAATAATAAATCCATATCCTGAGTTTGATAGGATTTGCTAATCACATGAAAGGCCTCATTAAAACTTCAATAACTAAAAATGAAAAATAATTGTAGGTTTCTTTTTGTGTGGTACTGGGGTTCCTGGAAGCCCTTCTACTTCTGGGCTACACTCCCAGACCTATTTTGTTTAAATATATTTTTATTTGGAAACAGGGTCTCTTAAGCCAGTGCAGCTGGCTTGGAACCTGTGCGATCCTCCTGTCTCTGCCTCCCAAGCGCAGGGATTACAAGCATGCGCCACCACACCCGGCTAATAATTGTAGTTTTAAAACCACATTTTTTTCTAATTTGTTTTTATATTTGAATCTGTGTTCCTAACCTACTGATTAGCAATAGGTTTTATAATATTACTATAATAAGATGTTATTGTATATAGTGTGTTAGAAATTTTCAACTCTATAAATACTTGAGCCCACTATACCCCATGTTTAAAAAAATAGATTCCTCATTAGAACAAATCTATATATTAAAGATTAAAGATTCATAATGACAAGAGTTTTTCACATGCTTTAAGATGTAATGTGAGCCAGGTGTCGTGGCATACACACTTAATCCTAGTACTTGGAGGCTGAGATAGGAGGATCGCAGGTTCATGGCCAGTCTCAGCAACTTTTGAGCCTTTACACAACTCAGTGAGACCCTGTTTCAAAATAAAGAATAAAATAGAACTGGGGGTATAGTTCAGAAATAGAATGCCCCTGGGTTTCATCCCCAGTAACACACACATACACACACACACACACACACACACACACACACACACATCATGGAATATGAAATGTAAGGCTATCAGACTTCATTTAGACCATTGTTCTGCAAATGTAATAAGATCAGGTTAATTTCTATGGATATTCAATAGAAGAGGAGCTTGTCAAGCATCCTAAGCCATGGCATCTTCTAATTCATTGGGTCAAAAAGATAGTCTTCTGTATATAAAAATCTATTCTGTAAGTTTCTAATTTCTGTTCTGTTTTACAGTATCATTAAAACTATATTATCCAAAAGGTAATGCAGTTATCTACTACCTTTGCAACTACACATTGCCAAAATTTTTAAAAATTACTCAATACTTTAATATCAATGAACTTAAGTATATATTGCTTTTTTATTATTCAAGGTAAATTCATTCAAATATTCTAGGTCAACATTTATTTTTTTTCTAACCTCCCAGGAATATTTGATCCCTCTGTTCTTGTACTTGCTTTCTACTCTCCATTGCTTCCTCCAAAGTTTGAAAATACAGTTATAGATGGGAAATGTTCCTTTCTGAGATGTTTACTTCTCTGGCCATATTTTGTACTGTATTGCTGTAGCATGTTTTGAATTTATACACATTTTATGATGAGTATGTTAAGTCTTACACATTACCTTTAAATTTTCATAACTATGTTTTCTACCCCCTAAATATTGTTCTTTTAACACTATAATTATATTCAATTACACATTTCTGCAATCTTTTGTATAGCATATTCCAGCACATAACAATTAAATTCATTCTGTATGTTTCAGAGAACTATTTAAATTAAATAAATAAACATATGTAAATAAATTATGCCATTCATGGTGACAAACAACTAAAATTCCAATACTTGGGAGGTTAGACAGGAGGATTGCAGATTTGAGACCAGCCTCAGAAAGCTAGTAAGGCCTTCATCAACTTAGTGGAACCCTGTTTCAAACTTTAAAAAATAGTAAATCTGGACGTGTATTTTGGAGGCATAATTCCTCTGAGTTCAATTTTCAGTGCCACATAATAAGTTAATTTAATTAAATAGGAGCTTGTGTGGTGGCACGTGCCTATAATCCCCATTTAGGAGACTGAGACAGAGGATCTCTGAGGCCCTCCAGAACTTAGTGAAACCCTATTTCAAAATCAAAAGTATATATAAATAAATAAATAAGAGATAAGGTAGAGCTGGAGGTTTAGCTTAAAGGTAGAATGATCCTGGGTTCTATCTCTGTGACACACACACACACACACACACACACACACACACACACACACACACGGGCTGGGGAGTACCTCAGTAGAAGGTACCTGAATCAATAGGTATGTATCACTTACAATAGTTTGGTTGTCTAAGGGGAAGAAAATAGAAATGGTATTTT
Source organism: Muscardinus avellanarius (assembly GCF_963383645.1). Classification (NCBI taxonomy): domain Eukaryota; kingdom Metazoa; phylum Chordata; class Mammalia; order Rodentia; family Gliridae; genus Muscardinus; species Muscardinus avellanarius. The sequence continues at coordinate 94,553,949 of NC_137787.1, read as the reverse complement.
ATTATTACCAGCCTGAATGGACTAAGTCAATTGAGAATACTTTTCTTTAATGTGGTAAATGGTACACTGGACTTCCTGTTTTCTGTGAACATTATTAGCATGCAGGTAGATTGTTTTTTCTTTTCCAGGCTATATAACAATATTGATGAGTTTCAGATCAAATCTAGGAACTACCACACTAAAATAACGATGCTCTTCATAAAGAAATATTTATGAAAGTACACTATTTGTATGAATTTACACTATTTATTCTGAGGAATTATTAGGAAATAAATTCATAAAATAATTTTGTGTTAATATGATATTTAACCTTAAAATATTAGGAATTATAAATGCAATGCCAACAATTTTTATGAATACCATTTGCCATTATTGAAATAGTATTTTATCTTCTCAACTAGGAAATGCAGGGAACATCCTTTCAACCTTCAAACTATTATGAATTTTCACAAACTTAGAGAACATGGCATTTGTGTTGATTTTAACTATCATTTGTATTGCATGTGTGCATATGGAAGGGGGAAAAACAAAGAAGTGCTCTTCCAGAGCTACCCCATCCATTTTTTATTTTAAAACAGAGTCTCAGTTATAGTGCTTTTGCCTCAAATATGAAATTTCTCTGTGTCAGCCCCAAGTACTGGGATTACAGGCATGCATCAAGCCATCTTGCCATTTTTATGCCTAAATTAATTATAAAGTATGGGGGCTTTATAAGAATTGGCAGTATTCACCTACTCATTAATATCAAAAGTACAGTTGAAATCAATATTCTATTAAAAGTGTATTTTAAGTGATTAAACAAACTTTTAAGTCCCTATTCTAATTTTTACTTTGTATGCTTGTTAGAATCTATAAACTTAATAACCATTAACTTCTAACTGAATAAAAAGTAAACCTGCAGTTATCTTTTCTAATTGCACCATTTGGTCTATACCTAAATGATGGGTACCTAAAGCCCAAAGTTGAAAGGAATGCTGAAAATAAAAAGGTCTCTATGAAAGACATATGCCATGGGGCATGGGCAGTGGTATTTATCTAAACCTTTGGGATATCTTTAAAATAGTTCTAGTTTTAAAAATTGTGATAGAAGTCTTTGAAATGATAAGTAAAATGCTGATCTTCTTTCTTTAAAGAATTTGATGACCCCATCTTGAAATAATTAGTTTATCTTGGCAAAACGGAGAGGACTATATAAAGAGCATTTTCAAGAATACGCAGAAGCTCTATAATTTTATGAGAGTACAGTTTTAAAGGAAGGAATGTGTTCACTTAAAGCTGGATGCTATTTTCTCCATTAGTTTTATGAATGTTTTTAAAATGTGTATCAAATAATATGATGTGTGCTGACAAAATAGGGATTCTACTTTGCAAAGAAGCAAATCTACTTACTTCATTAAGTAAACCAACACAACTTTGGAATTTATTAAACATACTTTCATATTCAGTAATAAATTCAAATATCACTATATAAATAATATATTCATAACATTAAAAAGAGAAAAAATATATTGCTCCTTTTGAGGCACAGTGAAATAACCAAGTTTTTCCTTTTAGTTCAGACCATTTAGTGTCAGACCATTTTAGTTCATTTCCTTTTAGTAAATGAAAATACTTTCAATTATAGTGTGATGTTTGAAAGCATGAGATCACCAGAATTAGATTCTGTTTTCTGTCACCTGGCGCGGTGTCTCTGTACAACCACTAAATCTCTTTCTCCATTTTTAATGTTATTCCTTAACAATATAATAGGGGCCATCCTAATAATGCCTACTACAATCTGGGAGAACTATGAAAACAAAAGGAAATATAAAGTAACACCATACCTACAGTACCATTAGCATTTGGTGGCTGTTAGCTGGTACGGTGATTGGTAAGTTGATGAAATAATCAGAAGTCTTAAAAGATGAAAAGATAGTGTTCAAAGTCATTAAAACAGTCAATGGTATTAGACTAAACTTTGCAGACATATGAAAGGATTTTAAAAAATCTACCTTCTTATTTCTCTAAAAAATATCATGTGACAATAAACACAAGGTAATATCTGTGGATATAAGAATACAATAAACAGAATAATTGATTAGTTTGGGTTTTTGAATAAAATAAAGAAAATGACAAATATTTAGCTAGATTAGCAATAAAAAGAGATAAATAAAATCAAAGATAAAAAGAAGACATTATAAATAGTACCATAGAAATACTAGAATACATAAAAAATATGAGTCAATTATGAACAACTGGGTGCCAAAAAGTTGGAAAACCTAAAAGAAATAGTAGGTTCCTATACACAAATAATATATCAAAATAGAATAATAAAGAAACAGAAACTCTGAGTTGACCAATTAAGAGTAATTTGAGAGAATCAGGAACAAAAAGTCTTCTATCAAAAAAAATCCTAGAACCAGATGGCATGATAGCTGAGTTCTACCGAACAAAATAATTCAAACAAACTATAAAAAGCTATAGTGAACAAAACAGCATGGTGTTGGCATAATAGACACATAGATCTGAGAACAGAAGACCGAAACAAATCTACATATTTTGAGTCAACAGATCTTCAACAACCGTGTCAATAATACACAGTGAGAAAAAGAGTCTCTTCAATAAATGGTGCCTGAAAAACTGTATATGCACATGCGGAAAAATGATACAACATGCCTATCTCTTGCCACACTAAGAAGTCAACTCAAAATGAATTTAGAGTTTAAATGTAATTCACAAAAGTATAAAACTACTACACAAACCATTACTTAATTTTTTTTTTTCGGGTCTGGGGATAGAACCCAGAGGCATTTAACCTCTGAGCTACACCCCCAGCCCTATTTTTTATTCTTTATTTTGAAACAGGGTCTCACTAAGTTGCGGAGGGCCTCACTAAGTAGCTGAGGCTGTCCACGAACCGTGATCCTCCAGTCTCAGCCTCCCAAATGCTGGGATTACAAGCCTGTGCCACCACGCCTAGCTAAAACATTACATTTTTATAGGCACAGTTTTTCTGGATAAGAACTCAAAAGTACAGGGAAGAAAAGCAAATACAGACAAATGGTCTTATCTTAATCTAAATCATTTGTGCACAACAAAGAAAAATCAGCAGAATAAAGAGACATTATTTTGAAATAAAGTATCTGCAAATTGTATGTACAACAATGGTTAATATCTAGTATATATAAAAAATAAAACTCCATAGTAAAAAAAAGTAAAATGACCAAATTTAAAATGAGTGAAATACTTGAATAGATATTTCTCATAAAAGACATACAAATTGACAGCAGATATATGTAAAAATGGTCAATACTATGAATCAAAGAAATGCAAATCAAAAACCACAATGAGATAAATATCGCATGATTTCATTCATTTGTAGAATTTTAAGAAGCTAATGTTATAGGTGTACAGAATCAAATAGTCATTGTCAGTGGCTGTAGAGTATGTGGGGGGAGAGAGGGTGGGGAAAAGTTGGACAATGGGTATGAAATTACATTTAGTGAGCACAAGCAGTGGTATAGTATGCTGTCTATCATTCACAATATTGTATTGCATATATAAAAATAACTAAGAGAGAGGATTTTTTCATGTTCGATCATATACATGTCTACATGTATACATAAATTATCACAGTATACCCCTAAATTTATTTAGTGTTAATTAGTAGATTTTAAAAATGTAAAATCTAAAAGATGTAACAGACTTTGAAGTATTTTTCTAATTTTGGGAAAATATCCTCATTTGAGAATCACAACTAGGAACATTTTTTGAATGTCAAAACAAAACCTTTAAATTGCATTACTGATATATTATTATTGGACTACCTGGACTAGGTATAATTTCCATGCATTAGAAATTGGAGGAGAAGAATATGTTGTTACAAAAATAAATGTAAGTGTGTGAATAATATATAAAACATTTTCTGTGTTTTTTATTGATGTATTGTAGTCATCCATCTTAATGGAATACAAGATGGTAGAGGCATACATGCACATATCACTTTAGCCCTTACCCACTTCCCACCCCATTCCCTCCCCCTCCCTCCTTCTCATGTTTGGCTTAGTGATTGACTTTGATATGTGTGTGAATGTACAGATTGTACATTTGGGAGTTTTCCTCTTCCCCTCTTCCCATCACCCCAATAGGCCTCCTTATTTGCTCATCTATGATTTCTCCTTCTTCATCTAGAGTTCCTCCTATGACTATTTTTCTCCCTTGCTTCTGCACATTAGGGAGAGCATCAGATTTCTTACTTCTTGTGACTAACTAATCTCACTTAGCATAATGTTCTTTTGTTTTAATGCAAAATAGAAAATAGTACCAGGCCAAGGATTTACCTCATTGTCTTTTCAAAAGCATTAACTGCTAGATTCATTTACATTCTTATGCTGTATTCTGAGTCATATACTTTTGTATTGCAGTTTCATAATAATTTTGCTAGTTAGGTATAGAATTTGCCTATCAGAAAAGTAAAATTTAAGGAGGTTAAATAATTTGCCAGACCAATAATTTAGGCATAAAATTCTTAGATACAGATTACTGCCTTTATTTTTTTTATTTTTTTATTTTTTATTTTGGTGGTACTGGGGTTCCTGGAAGCCCTTCTACCTCCGGGCTACACTCCCAGACCTATTTTTACATTTTTATTTGGAAACAGGGTCTTCTAAGCCAGCACGTGTGGCTGGCTTCGAACCTGCGCAATCCTCCTCTCTGCCTCCCAAGCAGGGGGATTACAAGTGTGCGCCACCATGCCCAGCTAGATTATTGCCTTTAAAACAAAACAAATCTCATCAATTCTAAGCTCATTATTTCAATGTTATCTCAACACTAAACCTTATCACATCCGGGCCACATAAAATAACCATTTGAGAGTGATGAGGCTCCTGTACCAGACTGAATCAACTGTTTCTTTTAAGAAATTCATACAGACAGGCAGATAGAAAGATAAACACACACCCATTTTAAATGGAATCAAAACTATGCTTGATTATATAGATTAGAAATTAGCAAATTACATACTTGTGGTTAGTTGCCTGATTCTATAAATAAAGCTATATTTGAACACTGCCATTCTTTTTTTTTTTTTTTGACATCTTCATTGTAAGACCCTTGTCCTGACAGAAATAATACTGTCCAGGAAGCTTCCAACTTTTATTCTCTGAAGATTCAAGAAAATACTTGCCTCCTCCCTCCCTCAAGGCAGTGGAAGACTGAGGAATCATGTTATGCTTCCAGCAGGCACTGAGGTAGAGGAAGAGAAGAAAGAACTTCTCCAATGGCTGAACCAACCGAGCCTCCACCCACTGAACTCCAAGCCTTCTGTTTCCAAGGATGCCAGTCTACATAGGATATGGAGAGGCCACTGGAATGTGTCCATTCTTATAGCCATAGACACCTGACAGTAAAGGTTCTCCAAGGACAACCTAAGGACTCTTCCACTAACATTTCATTTGGCTTCCAGGGAAAAGAGGTACGAGCAGAGTACGCAGAATTAGCCTGTGTAAAGAATCCTGTTTTCTTCTCTTCAGAAGGAGTAAGGCTGCTTCCAAGATGCAAACACAAATGAACATTCCATTCCTTTCTAATTTTCTTTTATCCCCGAACAGCTAACCAATTTTATTCCACATGATCAAAAAATATGAATAACAATGCAAATCACACAAACAATTTCAGGTCAGTTAAGACCTAAGAGAAAATCCATTATTGTTTCTCCAGAATAAAATTTATAAAGATCAAATACCAATCTGGCAGAAAATGTACTTGACAACTGTTTTCAAAATATTACCCACAGGATATTTTTGTTTTGAGTAGATTAGCTATTCAACTGAATTGGTTAAAGCAATTGTTTGAAATTTCCCCTCTATGCATATCTTCGAAAGGTATAAAACATATTTTTCAAAGTTATCATTGTATAAGTCTATAATATAGAAATTCTCAATTAACTTACATGTCTCTGGGATCCATCATATTCACATCTTTCAATTTTTCCTAAACTGCCATCTGAGAAATATAGCTTTTCTGCACGGTGATCAATGGTGAGTCCATTTGGAGTGAGCATGTCTGTACTGACCACCACTTGAGCATTCTTTCCAGTCAGGGTAGATCGCATGATACTCGGATGCTGCTCATTCCAGTTGGTCCAAAACATTAAACTAATCAAAATGAAGATTGTATCAGTAAATTAAAACTTTCATTACAGTAAGAACATTAGTATAAGCACAGCAATGTCATGCTTTTTAGAAATAACCCAAATTATTGGCTTCACATTCTGTAACCCTTATGAAAACCCTCTCAAGTAATGAGATTACAGGACTGCACCATTATGCCCAGCTTCAGTTTTCCTTTTTAATTCAACATTCTCTTTTATATGTTTTTATTTAAAGAAATAAATTTACCAAGCTCTCATATTTCTATAATTTTTCTCTCCTTTTAAAATTGAGTTATTTAAATTATTTTTTGAGGATTTTAGAGGTGAGGTTGAAGTTCTTAAACATAGTTTCTGATCCTAATAAATTTTACAGATGGTTTAAAATAAGGCTTGTCAATATATACTTGGTGGAAGCCCTAGGATTCTATAAAAGTACTTAGATGTCACAGGAAAAGTACAAATGTCAGGTTTCAGTCTCCAGGCAATACTTTTCCTGAATCAGCTCTTACTTTTTTCTTTTATCTATTCCTAATACTTTATTTGAAATAGGTGTCTGTTGCTGAGGAAAGAAAGAAGAGAGGGAAGAAGAGAGGAAGAAAAGGAGTAAAGATGAAAAGCTGGCTGTTTTAAATATCTGAAAAAACATACCTTGTATATAGCAACAAAGAAAAAGTATTAAGTAATGTTTTTATTTAAAGCAAGATTGCATGTAGCATTCTCATATGTAACCATTAAAAGGCAATTTAAAATTATATTAAAAATTACTCAATGTGTGGTTTTTGAGTATTTTATAAAAACTTATTGCTAAACAATATTCAACTTCACAACAAAAATTATTCTAGTTGGTAATTTAAAAATAATCCATATTCATTGAGGAAAACTGGGCCATCTTTGTTTCTTAATACAATATTTCATATTGTTTTCATCTATTCTATAGAATACAAAACATATTCTGAGTAACCCAGCTTCAAAAATATTCTTTTTTATTTATTTATTTTTTATTGGTGCATTATAGTCTCACATCATAATGTAGATCATGTTGACAATGGTATACATTCACACAGTATCTCTCTGCCTCCCCATTTCCCTCCCTTTCAATATGGAATGTCCATATTAACAATGTTATATTCACATGTATACATATAGTTGAAGGTTGCATTTTCATTAATGAACATCAGCCTTCTTGCTCCCCTACCCTTCCTCCCTGGCTCCACTTAGGATCTCCCCCATTATTTGGAGTCCCCCTGGTATCCCAAATCCTCCTGAGCTACAGTATATTAGAGAAAACACATGTTGTGTGAATCAATAAATTAATAATAGAAAAATACATTCCATTTTTAAACTATCATCAGTTTTATCCATAAATTGTGATTTTTAAAATAAAATCTTTCATTAAAACATTTTAAACATTATGCATAGAGTATGAGGTATTCAATTTATAATTAATCTGTGGTATTTTCTTAGATTGCTAGCATCAGAGAATTTGGGAGGTATTCGTGTTCCTTTCATTTCACCTGTTCATTTCACAGATGAGAAAACAGAGAGGCCCAGAGAGCTTGAGTAATTAAAGTTTATGCAAATACTACTATCTGAGCTGAGTTTTGAACTCAACTAGTCCAACTTTTGTTGAGAATTTAAATTATATTTTCAAATTCCTGTTCATCAACTAACATACTGTAGAGATCTAAAAGTGTCATTGATATATATATATACAATGACAAAGATGTCCTTTTTATATTTTATACTTTAATTCAAATTATTTCCCAGTTGAAATATTTTAGATATGTTCACTAGTTCTAATTTGCAGTTCACCACATGAAAGATTTAATCCATGTAATATATTATTGTTATTGTTATTATTATTATTATTATTATTATTATTATTATTATTATTATTGGTGGTACTGGGGTTCCTGGAAGCCCTTCTACCTCTGGGCTACACTCCCAGACCTATTTTTACATTTTTATTTGGAAACAGGGTCTCCTAAGCCAGCGCGCGTGGCTGGCTTCGAACCTGCTCGATCCTCCTGTCTCTGCCTCCCAAGCACGGGGATTACAAGCGTGCGCCACCACGCCCGGCTATTATTATTATTAAAATCTTATTTTAATACATGTAATATATTAAGATAAAGTACATATCAATTTAAAATAATTTTATGCATGTAAAATATCATGAGTGATCTTCCTATGTTTACCCCAAAAATTGACTCATAAATTCCTGGAAACAACTCTTTTACTCTTACTCTAGGCATTTATAACTGCGTTGAGATTTTTCTGGTGAATCTTTGAGATAAATGTAGTTGAGTCAGAAAGCTGCAGGGTGACAGCAGTGGTGTGATCATCAGCAGGCCTGGGCTCCTCCTACTGTCATCTGAGATGCCTGGGGAACCAGTCCACCTCTCAGCCTTCAGAGTTCTCACATTTAAGCTGGTTTTCTGCTACCTCAATGAAGTCTAATCTCACTTCCAGCTCTATAAAAGTGTCCAGGTTTATAATTATTTTCACACTGAGGAATTCATCTAGTGCTTTCTTCTGACAAATGGTCAGGATCAATGGTAACCCGTCACTGCCTTTTATTCTTCAATTTTTCTTCACAACTCAAAAGGGGTCTTTTTTTTTCTGCTCAGTGAAGGCCAGATTTGTCTGGGTTTTATTTATTTGAGTATTTATTTATTTATTTATTTATTTATTTATTTATTGGTGGTACTGGAATTTCTGGAAACCCTTCTACCTCCAGGCTACACTCCCAGACCTATTTTTTTAATATTTTTATTTGGAAATAGGGTCTCTTAAGCCACTGACTTTGAACCTACACGATCCTCCTGTCTCTGCCTCCCAAGTGCGGGGATTACAAGCGTGCACCACCACGTACGGCTATTTGAGTAATTTAACTAGAAAAGATTTTCTGGTTAACAAAGGACCTTACCATATTTTATAAGAATGAAATTCCATATATATATATATTATATATATATAATATGTATATATACACATATATATGTATGTATATATATGCCATATATATACATATATATGTATATATATTCCATATATATACATACATATATATGTATATATATTCCATATATATACATACATATATATGTATATATATTCCATATATATATACATACATACATATATATGTATATATATTCCATATATATACATACATACATATATATGTATATATATATGGCATATATATACATACATACATATACATATATGTATGTGTATATATATATGTATGTATATATGATGGACTTCATTTACCTAACCTGTGTTTTGTGCTTTAGTTTTCTATGTAAATGCTTCTTTTATCACATCCCCTCAGGAAACAAAACAAAACACAGATTTTCTTCTACTTAATTTCTTATTCACTCATTGTTAGAGCTAAAAATTTCCTTTTGTGAATTCCTTACAAGTGTTATTTTAAATGTCTGCACACTATATCAGTCAACAGATGTAGACTGCATGGACTGAAACTATCCGATGTAGTAAATATAGCTACTTCCCCTAGATGGTTTTTGTCATTGCTGTTTGATTTCTTGGTATTCCAAGTGGAGATAACTGGAGATATCCTGTTATTAAATGCATCATTCAAAAAAACTTCCTTTAAGCAGCAATATGTATATGTCTTAATTTATAATTCTGGCTAGGTATGGTAACACATGCTGGCATTACCAGGACTTGGAAGGCTGAGACGAGGAGGATTGCAGGTTTTTAGGCGGCCCCAGCAGTTTACCCAGTTTATCCAGGACCTCAGTAACTTAATAAGAACTTTTTTTGAAATAAAAAGAAATAAAATAAAACAGGGTTGGGTGTAGCTCAAAGCTAGAATTCCCCTAAATTCAATCTTCAGTTCCACAGAAAATTATAATTCCAATCAACTATACATCAATGCCTTCTACATGTACCTTTTTCAATGTAGTATTTTCTCTAGTTTTCCCTTTTATTGCTGTGTGTGTGTGTGTGTGTGTGTGTGTGTGTGTGTGTGTGTTGTATTGGGGATTGAACACAGGGGCATCCTACCTTTGAGTTATACTCTCACTAAGTTACTGAATGCGGACCTTGAACCTGTTTTCCTCTTGCCTCAGCCGCCCAGTTACTGGGATCACAGGCCTGTACCACCACACACAGCTTCTTTTTCATTATTTAAAGTTGTGTTTCTGCATTTGTCATAGAGATGAGAGGTGACACTTAAATAGTCTGGGTTTTTAATTATTCATGTTTTCAATATTCTCGTTTAAAAAAATTATAAATATTATAAAAAAGAGCTTCAAAGAAAACCTTTGCTTTTGAAGTTATTTTTAAAATTAACACAATTGACATTCTTGTGACTCATAGTTAAAATATGGAAATCAAAACGCAGTGGTCCTTACTTTTGGCATTCATCCAAGGCTAGCACATGTGGGTGGTCATCCTCTGACATGGTGATGACAGCTTCCCTGTCAAAAGCTCCAGGCCGGGTCTGGTCCACAGTGTGTCTAGTGATGGATGAGGTAGTAGAGCTAGTCCAGTACAGTGTATCCCAGGCTCTGTGATAGGCAAGTCCTTCCACAGAACCCACATCTAATGGGGGAAACAAAGAATAAAATTATATTTGTATTTATCAACATAAATAAAAGATATGTGTCTTTTAAAAAGATAAAAGCACATATTTATAAATCAATACATATATAAACATACCTACATATGTATCCATAGCAAAATTTATCTCTCAAGTCATATATATGGATCATGGAGCAGTTTTATAAAAAGATGGCATTAAAAACAATATTCTCACCAAAAACCCCACCACCAAATAAATGACTTTTATAAGAAAAATGGGTGCTTTCACCTTTTATTCTATTTTAGTATATAATTTTTTAAAGTCTACATTGGGCAACAACTTATAAATGTTTTGAAAATCATATGTCAGCAATACTATTTAGATGCAGTCATAATAAGTTTTCTATTGGTACTATAGCTCTGGAGAGGTTGAGTAAATGCAAACACATTAGAGATATACCTACACTCTCAAAACACCAAATCCAACTCCTCCTTTGCAGTGATCAAAGATGATAGACAATGTTTTAATAAATTAATGTGGCAAATTCTTTGATTCTATTTTTTAATGTGACAAAAATTAAACAAAAAGCAATTAATTGCCAGCTGAAGCATGTTTTAAGTATTGTCAGAAAAAGGCAAATGTCAGTCTATAGATTCTAATATATAAAAATGACAGGATAAAAAACAAGAGTAATTATTTCTTAAAATTGAATTACCAATCTCTAGGATACTATACGGTAACAATTTTACTTTTCATAGATTTGCTCTAAGTACATTGTTAAGCATAACCAAATTATTACAGGTATTCTATATATTTTCAGTTTTCCTGTTATTATTTAACATGCCTAATTTAACAGAGGACACCTCTGCAATCATGTTAAGAAATTAACATTACTATAAAGATTTTTCTTATCTCCTCACAAAGAATTTGTAAAAGGAATTACTTAGGCCTTCTAAAAATTAGTACAGTAAAAAAGTTGTTTTCAGGCTTAAGATGTGTAAAAATTTAATTTGAGGGTCAATAGAATTTTGTTAGAACACAAAACATAATTAAAGCTTTTGAACCAGGCTTAACTCACATGATTCAATTTTCAGCACTTTTTTGTACTTCAACGGAGAATATCCAACTCTAATAAAATCAGTAGCTACCACTAATGGGATGCTGTCTTCTAGAAACTGTGCAAACTCTTCTGCACACATCATTTTATTTTGTACACATAATTACTTTGTGATCTGTTTCATTATTCCTGTTTTTCTAATAAGGAAACAAAAACTTGTATTTATAGATTTGATAGTATTAAAGCAACATTTTTACCCCAGGCCCATTTGCTTCCAAAAGCCCATGCTCTTAACAGCAACACTCTTTGGAGATGGGTTTGTAAAACCTATCACTTATTCTCAATTTATACCAAGTTGGAACCAAAAACTTAATATTCTCTACTTGTCTGACTCTGATAGAATTGTGTAACAAGTGATTTGCCATGAGTAGCCTCCTCTTACAAAGTAAATAGAGCCATTTACAATACATTAATGAAGATGATTAGTAGAAGATGAAAAAAAAAACACACACAGACATTAAAATCAGTTAAATTTATTATATGTGTGACTCATGTGGTGGTCTTGCTTGGATTAAATGGGTGTGATGTTGATAAGTATTATTTCAGTTATTGATTAAAAATAATTGATTCCATGTATTTTTGTACTTTCAAATCATTTTAAAAATGTGATACCTATTGATAGTATTTTAGCATTATACTCCTTCATTATTCACAAGCAGAATGAAAAATAGCATACTGCTGAAGAAACCCAAACAAATAAGAATCATTAATGCACCATCACCTTAGACTATCTCATTCTGGTTACGTGACAGGTCTTCCTCCTGGCCACTCTTTCCTGCCATTCAGGAAGAAGCCACATGGTATCACAATTGAGATGAGGCAGACAATCTTCTATGCTTTACAAAATTCCAAGCTGCTAAAGTACATCAAAGGTCTCATTGTCCAGCTAAAATCTTTCACTTTACTTTTGTCATAGATAACAACCCAATGGTATATTTAACCATATTCTGGCACTACATTTTACAAGAACTCAGTAACTTTTTGTACTCAGTATATATTAATATTATTAATATAAACTAATATTTAACTCAATATCAAAAAGATACTTCATTCCATAAGAAAATTATATTTGTGTATTGCTTAGTAACAAAAAGTCAATTAAAGGCACATATAACATATCCAAATTAAAAATAGATATCTTTTCTCCATTTTATGAGGGTTTAACAATAGTGTGTGTGTCTGTGTGTGTGTGTGTGTGTGTGTGTGTGTGTCTGTGTGTCTGTGTGTCTGTGTGTGCGTGTGCATGCGCGTGTGTATGTTTTCTTACTGCAATGGGCCAATATCATGGCAAGGTTAAATTATAAGATTATGAAATAAAATAAAATAGTATTTCACTATAAAAATAACACAACAGAGCAAGAATAGAAGGAAACTTTCTAAATAATGTAAGGGAAATCTAAAAATTCAAGGTTTACTTCATATTTAATGTTGAACAAAAGAACAATTCTCTCCAAAACATAGAATAAATAAAGGATGTATGTCCACTCTTGCCTTTATACTCAGCATTGTATTAAAGATTCTACTCAGGGAAACTGAGAAGAGAGACAGGAAAGAGGGGAAAAGACAAAAGAAAAAAAAAAAAAGAGGGAGCATTCAAATTCCAAAGGAAAAAGTTAAACTATTTGTAAATGAAAAGTTATGTATATAAAAACATAAGTAATTCACTAATAAATTACTAGAAGTAATAAAATATTCAGTAAAAGTGCAGGTTAAAATAGTAATATGTAAAAATCAGCAATAAACAATCCAAAAATAAAATTAAGAAGATAAATTTTATAACAGCATTTTAAATGATAAAATATTTAAAATAAATTTAGCAAAGTAATTATAAATTTTAAAAGTTATACATGAATGTCTATAGAATATCACTGTAAGACATTAAACTTTCATAAATGGATAAATTTTCCACATTTATGGATTGGGAAGCATAATGCTTTTAAGATGACAATACAATAAAATAACTACAGATTTAATATAATTCCTATCAAAATCCCAGTTGTCTTTTCCTCAAAAATTGACAAGTTTATCTTAAAATATATATGCAAATGCAAAATATTTAGATTAGCTGAAACATACTTGAAAAAGAGCAAAGTTAAACAATTTATTTTCTGTTTTCAATTTTAGTTCAAAGATATGCCAGGTGTGGTGGTGCACACTTGTAATCCCAGCGCTTGGGAGGCTGAAACAGGAGGATCACACAGGTTCAAAGCCAGCCTCAGCTACTTAGTGAGGCTCTCAGCAACTTAGTGAGGTCACCTTCTTCACTGTTTCCAAATAAAAGTTTAAAACTGGTTTGGGAGTATAGCCCAGAGTTAGAAAAGCCCCTGGGTTCCACCCCCAGTACCCCACAAAAAAAGAAAAACTTAGTTCAAAGACATAGTAATAACCCAATCAAAATATGGAAAAATGAATTAAATAGACATTTTATAAAAGAAGAAATACAAATGGAAAATAAATGTATAAAAAATGTTAAACGGCACGATCAATCAGACAGATGCAAATCAAAGCTACCCTGAGATTTTACCTAACCCCAATTAGAATAGCAATCAGTAAAATACAAAGAACAACAAATGCTGCCAAAGTTGTGGAGAAGTAGGAACTCTAATACATTTTTGGTGGGATTTCAAATTACTCCAATCACTTTAAAAAACAGTGTGGAAGATACTTAGAAGAATGGGAATGAATCTATCATATGAGCCAGCTATATCACTCTTGGGTAACTATCCAAAATAATGGAAAAAAACTACCAGAGTAATGCATTAATATCTATGTTTATAGTGGCACAATTCACAATTGCCAAACTCTGAAACCAGCCAAGATGTTCGCAAACATGTGACTGGATTACAAAACTATAGTGTATGTGCAAAATGGAATTTTACTCAGCCATAAAGAAGAACAAAACTATGTCGTTTGTAGGGAAATTTGATGGAACTGGAGAACCTTATGCTAAGTAGACTAAGTCAGTCACAAATAGTGAAAAATTGGATGCTTTCTTTAATATGCAGAAGGTAGGGAGAAAATGGAGCATGCAAAGGATTCCAGACAAGGGAGTGAAGACGATATAAATGAGTGAAGAAGGTGGCTTCACTGAGGGAGACTGGAGGGGGAAGAAGAAAGCACCTCAATTGACATGATGTACATATGCAAACTTAGCTAAGTCAGTCACTATGCTGAGCTTGGGAAGGAGGAAAGGAGAGGGAAGAGAGAACTAGGACAGGGCTAAGGGAGGGCTGTGCGCATGTCATCATTGGTGTCATGTCGAGGAAAGCTGTGTCTAACCAAGTGATATGAATATTTACTCCCTCATTTTATACTAAGAATTTAATGATTTGCCTTCCATATTTAAAATTAAGTTGCATTTTAAGTGTGTTTACATGTGTGTGTCTGTGTGTAAATGATATGAAGGAGTCAAATATTTTTTGCATGTAGATATACAATTATTTTAGCAACTTTTTTTGTTACAAAACTCGAGAGATTTTTTTTTTAATTTTTTTATTGGTACATTGTAGTCCATCTTAATGGAGTACAAGATGGTGGAGGCATACATGCACACATCACCCAATTAGCAAATTAGCCCTTACCCAAATCCCAACCCATTCCCTCCCCCTCCCTCCTTCTAATGCTCAGCAGAGTGATTGATATGTTTGCATATGTACATCATGTCAATTAAGGTGTTTTTCTCTTCCCCCTCCCATCTCCCTTAGTGAGGTCACTTTCTTCACTCATCTAAGGTTTTTATAGGCTTGTGGTAAAAGCCTATAATCCCAGTATTTAGGAGGCTGATACAAAAAGATCAGAGGTTGCAAGCCAATGTCACCAATTTACAGAAACTGTTTCAAAACAAAAAATAAAAAATGGCTGCGGGTATAGCTGAGAGGCAGAATGCTCCTGGGTTCCTTTTCCAGTACAAAAACAAACAAACAAACAAACAAACAAACAAACTTTTGTGCTTCAAAAGACACTATGAAGAAAATAAAAGGCCAACTTAGAAAATGAGATTTAATATTTGCATATATATTATATATATGAAGTATATATATATATATATATATATATATATATGTGTGTGTGTGTGTGTGTGTGTGTGTGTGTGTGTGTGTTTGCATCCAAAAGATACAGATCTTTTGGATTCAAACACATACCACTACCTATATTAATCTACATATATATATATATATATATATATATATATATATATATATAGCTTTGTTTTGTTCCTATTATCAAAAAGAGATCTTTTTTGTCTTTTCTGATAAGTTATGACTTAAAATCGGCTTTATCAGATTGAGAGTAGCTATCTATGCTTGCTTTTTGTTTCCATTTGCATAAATATATGAAAAAAGTTCCAACATCACTAGAAATCAGGGAAACGCAAATCAGACTATACTGAGATTCCTCCTAACTCCAGCTACAATGACAATAACCAAGAATACAAACAATAACAAAGTTGGTGAGGATATGGAGAAACAGGAAATCTTATATGTTGTTGGTGGCACTGTAAAGAAGTAAAACAACTATGGAGATCGGTATAAAAGTTTCTCAAAAGACTAAAAATGGAACCACCATATGAACCAGCTATACCACTCCTTGCTATTTCTTCCAAAAGAATAAAATTCAGAATACTCTAATGATGCATGCATATCCACGTTTATAAAAGAACAATTTAGAATAGTCATATTATAGAAACAACCTAGGTATCCATCAACAGAAGAATAAATACTGAAAATAACTTATACATACACAATAAACTTTTACTCAGCCATAAAAAACAAAATTGTACCATTTGCAGAACAATGAATGAAAGAAGAGTATATTTCTCTTATTTGTGAAAGCTAGAGAGAAAACACAAAGCGAAAGAACTTTAGATAATTTAGGAGAGTGACCAGTAGAACAGTGGAAGGGTATTTGAGAAACAAAGGTGGGGAGAAGGGAAGAAAGAACTGTTTAAAAAAAATTCAAATTCTGCTGTATGCATGTATGAATGTATCACTATCAATCTTACTACTACGTATGGGGAGGAACGGGAAATGTTGTGGGACAAGGGAAACACAGCAAGACCTGTGTGTATGTTTGTTTGTGTGACTCTGAAACTCACTTTTTTTTTTTTTTTCTGCAGTTCTGTGGAAGAAACTCAGGGGCATTCGACCTCTGAGCTACACCCCAGCCATACTTTTAATTCTTTTATTTCAAAACAGAGTCTCACTAAGTTGCAGAGGGCCTCACTAAGTAGGGGAGGCTGTCTGTGAACTTGTGATCCTCTGGTCTCACCCGGCTCTGAACCTCACTTTGATGTGTAACTACAATGAATTAAAAAAACACATTAAAAAAACAGAATGCATAAAGTAGAAACAAAGAAATTGATAATCTGAAATACATTTCAAATATGGGATTGTATTTCCACAGATTAGGGCTATCAGCAAATCAGGTACCATGACTCTTATGTATCAGTAACAGTTAAGAGACAAAGCTTGGCCTGGACAATTTAACACCCATTTTGACTGGAGATGGCCCACTAGTGCCTATCAAAAATTTAAAGTGTCAATGCTGATCACCCCCGAAGCATAGCAATGGCTGTGTACCCTTATGCTTCACCTTTAATCTTTCTAGTTTCAAATATTTTGGCTGTTTAAAAAGCTTACCACTTTTTATTTCACCAGTCTAGTTTAATAAAATCTACATTATTGCAAGGAGGAATTTTTAAGCAAGGAGAAATTCTACTACTAAAAAAATTGTCCTCACTTTTCATGAGTGAAAATGTAGAGAAAACATAAAAAATATTGAAAAAGTAATGATTGTGGTGCTGGGCTTAGTAGCATACACCTGTAATCTTGGTTCACAATAAGGCTGAGGCAGGAAAATCATAAGTTTGAGGCCAGTCTGGGCAATTTAGTGAAACCCTGTGCTCAATCCCCAGATGGGAGGAGGATAGTTCTGTAAAGCAGTCTATAAAAAGATAATTAATTGTCTAATAATTGTATTGTATACAAAATACTAACAATTATATTGTATACAAAAAGAACAAGTAAGAATACAAAGAAAGAGGGTGCAATAAAATCATTCAGACCATATGAGTTTGGTCCTGCTTGCATTCAAATTATTTTGATAAAGATAACTTTGATAAATGTGGATTTAATAATTTTCGCCTCCACCCTCTAACCAGAGGAGACCCAGGCCATTCAAAGACTTGGAGACCTATTTCTACCCTTCCCTCTCTTTTGTGCCTATTACTCTACTTATTGTATTTTTTTATTCCCAAAACAAACTTGTTTGCAGAGACATGACTCTATCCTTGAAAATGACGAGCCTTTTATTATCATCCTCAAGCATTTTTAATTCCTTTGAATCACAACATTTAAAAAATATTCCATGTCAGAAGAGAGTCTTTGCGTTACAAAGCATAACAGAATAGTCCTGTTTATTTGGTTTTCTCAGAAAAAAAAGAAACAATTTGCCCTAAGAGAACTGAAGCATATGAAACAACTAGAAGCTTTTAAGTGATGGTGATTTTGTTTTCTTGTGCTCTTATGTAGTGTTTTGCTTGTTTGTTTTCAGGTATAAAAAAACACTTATTCTCTGAATATTACCTAGGACTTCAGATGCAGCTGAAAATTATACAAACTCAGACATGTCTCATCAATTGCTTCTATCTTCCATCACCACAGCCAGAAACAAAGAAATAGAAGTTGAGAACCCAGTGAGAATATGTCTGATGAGTGTGCATCAGTCTTTCTGAAATAACTGGAGATAAGCACTGATTTTACCAAGATTAAGCTAACATTGGCATGTCCCAGACTCCCAGGGAACTTCAGGGAATCCAAGGTGCTGACAACATCAGCTATGCATAGAAACTCTGGGAGACTAGAGCTATAGCAAGAAAATGGTGTGGAATCTATCCTTGTTTACTTCATGAGAAAGTGAGGCAAATTTGGAGGCAAAAACCATGAACCAGATCATTCTTGAGAAAGAGAAGTCAGCCCATTGCCAGGTGCCAGGATTAAGAAGGTTCATCATTTTCCTAAATCAGTTCACCAACTCAACAGAGACTGATTTGTAAGTAACTAGAATAGATGATAATCCCATAGTGTGATCTGAGAGAAACAGAAAAAGCCTTCTTATCCAAACTAAGACCCAGGTGTCATTTCAAGTTTCTTGAATTCCATGATTAAATATGTACTTCCCTGGCTTAAGGCTGTCTCCAGGTATTTCTTTGCTTTTATAGTCTCGGTAAATAATACTCTTTAGAGGATAACTTTTTAAAGTAATCAGTGATTGATGCTTTAGTATGTATAATTGTACTCTATTATTTTTAATGGAGCATAAAATGTGGGATTTATTATGCAGAAGAAGAAACGAGAATAAGCTTCAAAACACAGTCTTGAGGGAGGCATGGAAATACGGGCTTTAGGAACCTAGCAATAGCACGATGATATATGTGACGTGAACAGAAATGTAGTATTGTAACCACTTTATGAGCTATTCTCTGGTAATGCATTCGTCATGTTCAGGAGAAGTACTTTTATATATTTGTCAATTGCGTGTCTTTAAATGATGAAGGAGATACATACAGTTAACTGGGCAGAACACATATACTTCCAATACTTTGATGGTTCTGATCTCATATAATTCTCATTGCAGGGTAGAGAACTATCCTCTTAATTGAATGCAATTGATCAATAATAACAGTTAAGATGGTAACTTCTATAGTATTTCACCAAGGTATTTGTTTATGCATCACTTTTTAAAATTTCTTTATTTTCTCTTTAGATATTTAGTCTAATGCTACCAGTAGTATTTTTTTGTTGTTGTTAACATGAATTTGCTTTTGATTTGAGGATCATATTTTCTCTTTCAGGAATTTCTCAGATCCCAAAACCATCATTGTCCCTGGTCTGATTTTGTCTTCTAGATTTTTTTTATATAATAGAACTTTAGTTCTTGATTTCAGATATTTGCTTCAATCTGACTTAAATCATAGTAATCTCTTCTCTTCAGTCCAAATTTAGCACAATCATCTGCTTTAGTTTCCTCACTTTCTCTTAGTAATGAAATTCCATAGAGTAGCTTGGAACAGAAAAATGTTATCCAAGGCATGCTTTTGCTGCTCTGCCAGTTATTGGCTTTTTGAAGGTATTGTGTGAGCTGACTGGTCTTAAATTTAACAGCTTCAACACAAACTAATCTTCCATATGCTGGTGTCAAATTTATTTCTCTATGCATTATTATATGTAAATAACTTGATTCAATATGTATGTCTTTAAGCTATATAGAAATGACTCAAATTGAATAATAATTCCTTTCTAAATCAGTGTAACCCTTACAAAAATAAGCTGAACTACAAGCTAGTATTTTTAGAACTTTAGAACATCAGGAATAAGAGTAAATCATCTTAATTTTCAGATTCCAAATCCTTATTCTTTCAAAAGTGTTTCATGAATAAGAGCTCATCCTCTTCAGATAAGCTGAAGTAGTCATTTGGTGGATTTACAGAAAAACCAAGCAAAGCTAGAAAGAAATGTATCTTTTTGAGGGGATATATTTTCAGCATGAAATGCTTCATGTAATAATATGATTTTCTTTAATCATTTGCCTTTAGATATTAGCATTTTTGTTATCAGGAACCCAAGAATAAACTAATGAGATCAACAATTAAGTGAATATTCTTTTAGAAACAGAAAGAATACAGATGTGTGAGTATTACATTACAGATTTCTAAAAAAATAAGAGAATGCAAATTGACCTACATTATCAAGGAGGTAAATTTATGGAATGCCTTAATAACACTTTAATTCATTATATTACTTGTGTTATTTATATTATTAATATTATAAATATCCATTATTATTTTTGACAGAAACACAGATTTAAAAAATAAAATTATAAAGTCAATTAAATTATTTGCAATTTATCCAGAATGCTTTTTATTTGTATTAAATTTTTTCTTATTAAAGAAAGAAATTGAAGAAGACCTTGGAAGATAGAAAGATCTCTCTCGCTTATGGATATGTAGAATAAACATCATCAAAATGGCCATTCTGCCAAAAGAGATCTACAGATTAAATGCAATTTCTATCAAAATACCAACGACATTCTTCATAGACCTAAAAAAATCAGTCATAAATTTTATATTTAATGAAAGCACTGAAGTAAAAGAAAAGACCCAGACTAGCCAAAAGGAAAGAAAAGAAGAGAAAAAAGAAAAGAAAAGACCCAGAATTGCCAAAGCAATCCTCAGCAATAAGAACCAGGCAGGATGCATTATAATACCTAACTTAATATTATACTATAGAGCAATAGTAGTAAAAAACAGCATGGTATTGGCACAACAGGCATATTGACCAGTGGAACAGAATAGAAGATGCAGAAACAAACCCACACACCTATAGTCAGTTGAACTTTGACAAAGGGGCCAAACTCATATGCTGGGGAATAGACAGCCTTTTCAACAAATGGTGCTGGGAGAACTGGCTATCCATTTGTAGAAAGATGGAACTAAACCTCTATATCTCACCATGCACAGGAATCAATTTGAGATGGATCAAAGACTTAGAAATCAGACCAGAGACTGTGAAGTTATTAGAAGAGGGCATAGGCTCAACACTACAACATATAGGCACAGGCAGTAACTTTCTCAACAAGACCTCCAAAGTGCAGAAAATTAAAGCAAGAATTAACAAGTGGGATGGCATCAAACTAGTTTTTTTCTCATTAAAGAAAACCATAAGGAACCTAAAGAGGAAGCCTACAGAATGGGAGGAGATCTTTACCAGTCTCCACTCTGTGAGAGGGCTAAAATGCAAAATATACAAAGAGCTCAAAAGACTCTACACTAGCAAAACAAACAACCCAGTCAAGAAATGGGCAACTTAATTGATTATTTGTATTAAAATTTATTATAGGAAGCATATTCCTTAGCTTCCCTCTAACCCTGAAAATATCTATGTTTGTTTTATCTTGCCAATCTCTTAATTTAAGAGAAGAAAGCATGCATCTCTGTAATAGACAAATCCACTACTTGCATTCTGGATTACATGGTCCCCCCCCCCCCCCTCAAGGACATCGGCCCTTTTGGTCCTTTTGTTTTTTTGCTTTTTCCTACATCACAGGGGCCTCCCATTTCACTGCTCCATGTTGATAATGCGCCAATTCAAGCTCTTTGATCAGACCAAGCTGACTGCCCATTTTTGTTTCTTTCATTAGCAAAATAAAACCCAGAAACCTTTTCTAAAGAATTTTCATATGTTCTGTTCTCATTTTTCATTCATTTTCAATCCACTAATATCTTACACTTTTCTCAATAACGACACTGAAAATAGTCTTCTTTCCCAGATAACATACTACTTCTACTAATGATAATAATAAACAATTAGTAATTAAAACTGATAATTTAGTGATTTATTTTTTAAATTTATGTTGTCATTATGGATAAAAGTTAATTGCCATTGTTAGAGAGAAAAATTCACTATGGCAACTGAAGAGCTGAAAGCTTGTTACATATAACTTTGAAATAGCTGTTAGACACATTACTGGATTTTATTTGGAATTTAACAGGAAAGGAGGTCTTGCATTTAAGTTAATGATTAAAACCGTATCAATTTAAACTAGAATTTCTAAACTACTCTAAAGACTTACATATGGCTTAGCTAATGTTATAATTGTATCATATTACTTAGTTTCAAGTTTTTTCTTCAAAGGGTAATCAGAGTAATATGAAGAGACTTTTGAACACTTGCTATCTCTTGGTACTGTCTCATGAAAGAAGATATTAAATATTTGTTTAATGTTAAGTTTTATATATATTGAAAACATAAAATATTTCAGTGCTTACATTAATTCTTATTTTTTTCAATTTGAAATATATTTACTTACTGTTTCCCTCATAACTTTTTGCTACATAGCCATTTCTTTTCATTTCACTTTGTGTACCAGTGAGTAGATTTTTGTGATTCTTCCCCTAAGTCCTACAAACTTTGTTAATTGCTCATATAATTTCCTAACTGTGTTCATTCTCTGGTTCTGAACAATTCCGGATTGGTGGAGAATGTTTTGTTGTTGTCCAAACAAACTAGCTAGTTTTTCTTCTAGTTCCTCATCCTTCTGCAAATGTGTACCCCATTGCTGAAAATAGTCATAAACTGCTGAGAATATTCTTGGCTAAGCTTCTGCCATTGCTCTTCTGTCTCACAACATGTTCAGTTTTCTGGTTACTGGTTTTGAAAGAAGCCTTAGTATATGTTTCTCGTCTCTTAGCAAGAAGACCCTTGTTAATGTTGTCAGCTCCAAATTTTTCCAATATATCCTGTACTTCACCCACCTCCTCACCATATCTTCAACAATTCCTGCTGAAGACCTCAACAAAATGACTAAGCCTCTCCAGGAATGTGGGATCATCCTGTCTCAGCTTCCCAAGTACTGGGATTACAAGCATGTGCCACTGTGCCAAGCTCAACCACTCATGTCTTTATCTTCCTCAAAGTCACAGGCTTTTGTAAGCTGGTTCTCTATTGATGCACATTCTTTTAGATATGTTATTTAGATGTCTTCTGACTGAGGAAAGGAGATCACTCTGTTATTCCAGCCACCACAAATGCCTCCCTTAAAATTTCTTTATTACTAAATTTAATGCACATTTTCTTGATGTTAGTTACTTAACAGCTGACTGTCCTCCTTCCTGAAACTCTTTCAAGAGTTTTTTTTTTTAATTTTGTTTTGTTTTGTTTTTGCTTGTTTGTTTTGTAATGCATTGCCATGGCTATATGAGTTAGTAATTGCAAAGTGTACAGAACAGTGCCTTGCACAAAGGAAGGGCTCAACACGTGTCAGTGTTCTCCTTACTGTTGCTTAGTTCTACAAGACTAGTCAATTACACATAACAATACTGATGCTGTTTGATAAATCAGCATTCCCATATTAAAGATAATAGCAATTGTATAAATGGGTTTCTGAAATCTAAAAGGCTACAATGTATATGTATATGTGTAGTTAAGAAATTGGGTTCCAGCTTCTTTGATCCTTCCTCATTCCTCAGAATAAGCACAGTGATTTAATCTACTTTCTATGCTATAACTTGCTTGGTGATACTGTCCACATTTTTTTTAGTGGTACTGTGGACTGAACCAAGGTACATCCCAAACGCTTTTTACTTTTTGATTTTAAACAGCATCACATGAAGTTGCTGAAGCTGGTCTTGAACCTGCAATCCTCTTGTCACAACCTCCAAAATTGATCTTATATGTATGCCACTGTATCCAGCTTGATGGAATTCTAGGTGGGGATGTGATGGGACTGTTAGAAAACATCAAATTTTGATAATATAATGTGAAACACATAAGAACAAAGAAACAGAGAAAAGTACAGGAACAAAACAAAGAATGTTTCTAAACTGATAACATTTAATGGATCAGGAAAATAGGAAAAGGCTATTTCAGATGGTCTCAATCATAGAAAGAGACTTGATTCTCTCTGGTCAAGTGTTACAAAGAAGACTGAAATTAGTAATGGAAATTGAAAGAAATCTAATGAAAATAATAGTAACCTCTGAAAATTAAATGGAATATTTTAAAATTTAATTCAATATAAAATGTGCTATGAATTCCATTTGAATAAAGGAAAATTTATTTCCTCATATTTAAAAATATGTGACATATTCAGAATTTTATATTTGATATATATAATATACTTATTACATAAAATATTAAATATTACATGTCCATATAATATTAAAATACCATCATGTTAAAAATGATTTGACTTAAATACTAATTTGACAAGTATACTAATGAGAAAAGTTAAAGGCTTACCTTGTAAAAGATTCCTTAATTGAATTATGATTTAAATAAATGAAATTGATTTTTTTACCTTTTTATTTGTTAGTATTTTCAAAATTGCTGAATCTGTACTTTGTTTGCACCTCATTGTTTAATTACCTGATCAATCCTTAATCATGTAACAAAATTCTTAGGGTATGATAGCTGGCCTACGCAGATGGAGAAGGTCAATAATATTCCTCTCATGAGTAGCCTCAGCTCTTAGGTCTTCCTGAACCTCCCATTATAACTCCTCTCATGCAAATTAGTCCTTGATTTCCTTTGTGTACTTCTCTTTGAAAGTAAATTATTGGAGAAAGTGGCAGAATTGTGAACTAAATTCATCTTGTACAACATTCTCTTGGTGTTTTGTTCATCCTGATACATTTCAGTCATGTCTTAAATATTTTTTTGCAATTCAAACATTGTCTCATTCTTTTTACTTCTTCCTATAATTCTCTCCTTGCTTACCTTTCATAATAATGCATGTTGTTTTTTTTCTTTATAAATCTATCCTCATTTGCTCTTCATATTCTCTACTATGAGTGTTCCCTGAAGTTCTTAGTGAAAGTAAGATGGATCATGACTTTAACTATAAACATTATCATAATGATCCCTGACAAACATTCCCTCATTGACCCAAAATTCTTCCGAGCTTTCTCCTTGACTAGTTCTCAAACTTGGCCTATAAAATCTGCAGACCCTAGGAACAAATTTCCTCCTCTCACATTAAAAGACTTAAACACAAACCAGATATGTGCTTGGAATCCCAGGGAGATGAAGGCAGGAGGATTACAAGTTTGAGGCCAGCCTTCACAATTTAGCAAGACCCTGCTTCAAAAATAAAATAAATAGTTAAAAGGGTCTGAGAAGATAGCTCAGTGGCAGGGTTTCCCTGGCAAATTTCCAGTATTGCAAAAATAAATAAATAAATAATAAATAGTTTGAATTCTGATATAGTTTTTAATAGCTCAAAGATGGCTATATCCCTAAAATAAGCTCAGTCCCCATTAATGTGCTTGTTTGAGAATCTTAAGATTGCTCAAACACTTTTCTCTTAATTCTACTCAATGCTTATTGCTAGGCCCCTGACCATAGTTTTTTATATCATTTACTAAAAAAAGGCATACAAAAATAAATTTTTGCTCTGTTTTTTTGAGATGTGTACATATCCCTGAGAAGTGAAAGATATCTGTCTCAAGAACCTGAAAGCCATTCCTTTGAAGTGTAACCATCCAGAAGAATTAAGTTTCTATCACCCAGTTTCTGTGGAGAGGCTAGAATTCTAACTTTGATCATCGCCAGCTGGCCTAATCACATTTACACTGAACGACCTTTGTAATTGTTCATTTCCCTGCCTCTACTGAGTGCCTGTTCAGGCACCTTCCCCCTTTTTCATTCTTTCAATTGCCTTGTCCCCTCTGTACAAATCAAAGTTAATTCCATTTCTGGCATAGCCTCTATTTATTGATATGGTATATCAAGAATCAAAATCTGTCTTTACACATTCATCAGTTTTGTTTATCTATGACAGTCCAAAATTTTATCTCTAATCCTATATTCTTCCAATTCCATCTTCAGAATAAAGTTTGAAAGACATAAAATTTCTTATTAATGTTATATTTTTTCCATTAATCCCTCAAAATAAATCTTTCTGTTATAGTTGGAGAGATGTTCTAAAGAACATATTTGAGCAGAACTAGATCATCTGAATGTCAGTCTCTTCGTTTTGCTTTATTTTGTTGAGAAAAAGACCAGATCATGAATTGCTCAGAAAATGAAAGTCAATTTTTCAGCGCTATGTGACAGAAAAGAAGAGGAAGTTATGAGGGGATGGATGGCTAAAGAGAGAGACTTAGAAATGGACACAGTGAATCCTTGCTGTGTAGTGTTACGATGAAATCTTTTAGCACTGTTCTAGGAAACCTCTCACTTAATATCCACTTTCTACTTAGGCATTTGACCAGAAAACCTCGTGGGGATTTGGCTTTAGGAAAGACCTGGGGAAAAGACTGAAGCTGTGAATAGGAAGCCCAGCATGTCTGGGTTATGGTTAGGGATTTGGAACATATTCTCTTCTCATATTATTTAGATAAATTGGCAAAAAGAAAAAATGACACAGATGTATTGCTTGCATAAAACATTTCTCTATGATACTAAAGTAAAATAAAACATCATAATCA
The DNA here is from genome assembly GCF_963383645.1 of Muscardinus avellanarius. NCBI lineage: Eukaryota > Metazoa > Chordata > Mammalia > Rodentia > Gliridae > Muscardinus > Muscardinus avellanarius. The sequence continues at coordinate 94,527,161 of NC_137787.1, read as the reverse complement.
TTTTCTACTAGAAATCGAGATTCCTTTTACCTTTAAGGAATGCTGTTGGAGAAATATCATTTTTGTATTTGATTCATCTTCTTCCCTTTACACTGGTCTGTGCAAAATAACACTTGGCTTAAACTTCTGTTTTCACATATTTAAGCTGCATCACAATTACTTTGATATCTATTTCCTCAATGATATCTCAGGTTCCTAAAAGATCTTATATTTACTTCTTTATAAAATATTTTTTTCTTTTTTATATTTTTATTGGTGCATTGTAGTCTCACATCATAATGCAGTTCAAGTGATGGTGACCTAAGTACACACACTCTCCCCTTCCCCATACAGGATATTGAGATCGGCATTGATTTATGCAAAAATGGTTGTTCTGGGTTTAATCTTATGATACAGAAATAGGCTTTATACTATTTTACTCTTCTTTATATAATTCTAGAACTAAGTGATGATAGGTAACAAATACATCTATGTTTCTTAACTTCTCAAATGAAGCACTCAAAAATAATTAAAGATTAAGTGTAGATCAATTCATCAAGTTATGGTGTATCTGAAGGCATCTGACTTCTAAGCTTCTTCTTTGAAAAATTCACTAAAAACAACAAAGGTATTGATTTAAATGATAGCATTCTTAATGGTACAATTTTGGGTGGGCTCTTTTTTCCCATACATTATCAAATGTCAGTAATTTGCTCTCATATTGAGACATAGTCTATTTAAAACAAATTCTTTTGGGAAAAAATGAAAAATGATTCTTTGGGACAAAAGTACTTAAGAAAGTGTTACTGGAATGGAACTTAAGAGAATAATTTATATATCTAATTTTAAGTGCAATCATTAAAAAATTTCCATAAATAATCTATTTGATCTGTCTAAAGTAGTTAGACTACTTGAAAATAACTATCATTAAAAATAACTATCATTATTTTTATTATTGCAGTACAGGAGATATAGCCCCAGCATGTATTCTACCACTAGGGTATATAACAACCCTGAAAATTATTTTTTAATTCCAAAATTATATTTCTGAATTATAAACCAACCCAATGATTCAGTATTTGAGATTGCATCAACAGAAGCCCAAGAATTAATTCAAAACCATATAAAGAATTTTGTATTGTAATATTAAAATATGTATGCTAGTTATGAGGGGAAGATGGTGACCAAGGGAAGCAGCGCATGCTAATTCTGCTGACACTCGCCCTTCATTGCCTTAAAAACAGTGTTCCACAAAAGCCAGAAAATACGCAATCTAGAAGGTGGCAGGAAAAAGGCTAGAAGACTGGTCAGAGAGCAGAAAAGAAACCACCCACCTTGCAGCCACGGGTGCCATAGCAGCACCATTTTGTATCACTGCACCCAACTCCAGAGGCATACAGGAAACCAACCAAGGACCAGAAGTAAGCAGCTACAGAGCATTGGAATTGTAAGCCATCAGTTATTCCTGTGCAAGCACCAACTATAACTTCTAGCAGTGGTGGCTGAGCTCACCATGCCCTCCAAAGAACCAAAGCACTGCTCAAAATCTCCATAAGTGATGCCTCTTTCCCCATGGGAGAATACCCACTGGTGCCCACAGGGAATCCTGCAGCTGCAATAAAGTCCTTGGATCTGATACATTGCAGTTCAGCTTGGTGAAGGTGGGGTTGAAGTCTGCTGTCGAACATCTTAGAAGCTCAAACAGACTCAGGCTCGGCAGCAGTGGAAAGTGTGGACATAGACCTATGCTTTACACTAGATCCAACTAGTAGGTTCTCTGGGATCACCACAGACCACTCATTCATGTTGAAGAGGGAGAAGTTAGACCAGACTATCCCTAGTTAGGGAGAATAGAGACTCTTACATTGAGTTTGGTCTCAAAGGCATCTGCCACCTACACAGACAGGGACCGACCGAGACTCTATATCTGTGGAAAGCATGGAGGGTGACCTGCACTTAACACTAGCTCTAGCTCCACTGTTAGCAGCTATCTGCATAGACTGAGAGAGACTCAGAAAACCAGGCTTGCACCAGGAAAGGTGCCAGTGGCAGTTGTTGTCTGCCCAGAGAGAGACTACAGAAGCCCAGCTTGCTGACTATTCATATAATTTGTTGTTGTTTTGGTTTTGTATTTTTTGGGTGTACCTGTAAGAGTGTGCATGCTTGCTTGTTACTCTCTTCCCAACCCTTCTTTCAAACTTCTTTACTTGTACATACCTACTTTATTCTCTATCCCTTTTCTTTTTCCTTCTCTCTACTTTTCACTTTCATGTCTTATATTTTATCCACATCATATCACTATAATAAAAAGTCTACATTGGTTACTAGAATAGTACTACATATTCACTATCTCTAATCTTTACTATGTATTACCTTACCAAATTTATACTCTCATTCTATTAGGTCCTATCTGTAGCATTACCCCCTTTCTTGCATTTACAACTTCAATTCCGGCCTCACTCAACCTTCATTGTGAAATACAACACAACTTGCCCTTGGATATACCAGCTGACAATTTGAGACTGAGAGAAACCTGTCAAAAGCAACAAATACAAATTTCCAAAATCATGATAAAGAGGAATAACAAAGAAGTAATGAGCTCCCCCAATACCACAATAACAGAATCTGACAACACAGAATTGCAGAGATCACTCAAAGGTCAAATCAGGAATGCAAATGTAGAAATAATACAGAACTTCCAAAAACAAATTAGAGAGAGTCTGAAAGAAATAAAGGATGCAATCATTGAAGTGAATGCATCAATTAAAAGTACAAACAATTGATTAGACCACATGGAGAATATAATCTTGCTCCTAGATGATGATCTCCAAAAATAAACACATAGTATATAACTTATCAAAAGCAATTCAAAAGTATGAATTGGACATTAAAGAACTATGGACCTTATAAAAGGGTTAACCTATGAATAATTGGCATAGAAGAGAGAATCAAGGTGAAACCAAAGGAATCAACAATCTTTTCAAAGAAGTAATATCAGAAAATTTTCCAAACATAGAAGAGGTTTATAAACAGGTATAGGAAACTTATACAACCCCACCCCCTTAGACAATATCAGAGAAAAGGTTCACCATAATAGTCAAGATGATCAATGTAGAAGCCAAGAAGATAATCTTAAAGGCAAAAAGAACAAAAGACCAAGTGACATTCAGAGGAAAACCAATTAGAATCACTCTAGACTTCCCAAACCAAGTCATAGAAGCGGGAGAGCCTGAAGTAGCATATTCCAAACTCTGAAATAAAAAAAAAAAAAAAAAAACTTGCAGCCAAAAATTTACTACCCAGCAAAGTTATCTCTAAAATTAGATTGGAAAATAAAATTCTTCCATGGCAAACAAGCTGAAGGAATTTATGTCTTCAGAACCAGCACTAGAGAAAATACTCAAAGAGATTAACTGCAATGAATAAATAAGTGATACATACCATTACCAGAGAAATAAGAATTTTTATCCAGTAAACAACTAAGCAAAAAAGAACAAACACTACCTCAAACAGTGTTAAGTCTTAATATGTTGGACATTAAAAATCATCTCTCAAAAATTACATTGAAAATATATGGTCTCTGCATCCCAATAAAAACACATAAGGTGTCAAAATGGATTAGAAACCAGAATTTATCTATCTGATGCCTGCAAGAAACACAAGTTACAAGTAAAGATAGTAACACACTTAAGTTAAAGAGCTGGAGCAAGGTAATCCATGCCAACAGAACTTGAAAACAAGCGGGAGTAGCAAGTATGATATCAAAGTTGGACTTCAAGTCCACGCTTATTAGAAGATACAAAGCAAGTCATTTTTTTACTGACAATAGGAACAATCCAGGAAGAGGTGATAACAGTAGTCAACATTTATGCCCCAAACATAGATGCAGCTACTTTCATAAAACAAACTCTTTGTGACATTAAGTCACACATAAGTCCCTATACAATAATACTGGGAGACTTCAACACCTCTCTTACACCATTAGACCGATCTTCTAGAAAAAAGATTAGTAAAGATGTCTCAGATCTAAAGACCACCAACCAAATGGACCTATTATGTGGTGAGCCGCCATTGAAAGATGGCGCCGGCTTCCTGCCTCTGAGCTTGATTAGGCACATGGCTGTGCAGGAAGCAACTCCATATTTGGAGGCTAGGGTTGTGTAACACATGACGTGGTGGTGACCTGACGAGCGTGAGCCAGTGAGTGAGTGAGATGTGGCAAGAAGTGATTGGGTGAGTTAATGTTTATAATGCCCTGCGCGAGGCAGATCTTCGCCATTCCGCCATTACTAGTATCCTGAATAAACGGCTTGCAAGAAGAGCTTCGTGTCGTGTCTTAATCGCTGGTCGAGGGACGCGACACTATTAGACACATATAGAATATTCAACCCAACTACAATAGAGTTCACAATTTTATCAGCTGCTCATGGAATTATATCCAAAATAGATCACATCCTGGGTGACAGAGTGAGCACTAGAAAATTCAAAAAATTTGACATACTTCCCTATGTCATTTCAGGCAATAATGGAATGAAACTAGAAATCTATTATAAGAAGACCCAGATAAACCACATAAACATGAGGAGACTAAACACCACACTGCCGAATGAAGAAAGGATCATAGAAGAAGTATGGGGTGGCTGGGCATGGTGGTGCACACTTGTAATCCCCATGCTTTGGAGGCAGAGATAGGAGGATAGCACAGGTTTGAAGCCAGCTTCACTGGCTTAAGAGACCCTGTTTTCAAATAAAAATTTAAAAAATGGGTGTCTGGGAGTATAGCCTGGAGGTAGAAGGATTTCCAGGAACCCCAGTACCACCAAAACAAACAAACAAACAAACAAAAAGTAAGGGATAAAATCAAGAAATTTCTAGAAACAAACAAAAATAAAGATACAATATATCAAAACCTCTTAGACACTTTGAAGGCAATATTAAGAGGAATACATAAGAAGAATAGAAAATCACTGAATAAATAACCTAATGACACACCTCATAGCCCTTGAAAAAAAAGAACAATCTAACCCCAAAGCCAGTAGAAGACAGGAAATTATTAAAATCAGCAGAAATCAATAAAGTAGAGACTTTTTTTAAAATGCAGAAAATAAAAAGCTGGTTTCTCAAAAAAGTTAACAAGATAGATAAACTACTAGCCAACTTAATGAGAGAGAGAGAGAGAGAGAGAGAGAGAGAGAGAGAGAGAGAATGAGAATATTCCCAAATACAAAGGGATGAAAAAAGAGATAATACCACTGGCAGTGTAGAAAGCTAGAGGTTTATCAGAAACTACTTTGAAAAAACTATACTCCAACAAAATGGAAAATCTGGAAAAAACTGACAACTTTCTGGATAGATACAACCTTCCTAAACTGAGTCAAGAAGATATAGAATCCAACTAATAAGAGAGAGATTGAAATCTCAATAAAGAGCCTACCATCAAAGAAAAGACCAGAACCAGATGGTTTCCCAAGTGAAATTTTATAAATCTTTATAGAAAAGCTAATTCTGATATCCCTCAATGTATTTTGTGAATTAGAAAAAAAGGGGCATTCCCAAATGCATTCGATGAGTCCAAAATCACATTAATACCAAAACCAAATAAAGACAGCTCAAGGAAGGAAAACTTGAATGGATGAACTATGATATGTTTGATGAACTTGGATACAAAACTGCTCAACAAACCACTAATAACAATTATTCAAAACCACCTCAAGAAAATCATACATCATGACCAGGTAGGATTCATTCCAGAGATGCAAGGCTGGTTCAACACATGAAAATCAACACATGTGATTCATCACATAAACAGAGCCAAAGACAAAAATCATACAATCATTTCAATAGATGCCAAAAAAGCATTTGACAAAATTCAATATCCATTTATGCTAAAATAATTCCAGAGAATCAGAATAGAAGGAACATACCTTAATATCATAAAGACAATCTACAATAGGCCCACAGCCAACATGATATTAAATGGGGAAAAACTTTGAGAATTTTTTCTAACAAGAATGTCTAACAAGACAAGAATGTCCATTATCACTACTTCTTTTTAATATAGTACTTTATAATCCAGCCAAAGAAACATGGAAAGAAAAGGAAATCAAATTAGTACAAAGAGGAAAAGAAGAACTTATATTTTCACTATTTCCAGATGCTATGATATTATATATAAAGACTTAACAAACTCAACCAAAAGGCTTATAGAACTAATAAACAAATTCAGCAAAGTGTCAGGATACAAAATCAATCTTAAAATATTGGAAATTTTTCTGTCTACTAATCATAACCACTGAAAAAAATCCAGATAACAATTTCACTCATCTATCCCAGAAAAAAATAAAATACTTAGGAATAAACTTAAGCAAGGAAGTATATGACCTCTACAATGAAACTTATAAAATATTGAAAAATAAATCAAAGAAAACCTTAGAATATGGAAAGATCTTCCATGTTCATGAATAGGAAGAATAAATATCATAAAAATAGCCATTCTTTCAAAACTTATCTGCAGATTCAACACAATACCCATTAAATGACCAAGATCATTCCTCACAAACATAGGAAAATTATGTCTTTAAATTCATTTCTAAAAACAAAAAACTCATAATAGCCAAAGTAGTTCTCAGCAATAAGAACCATGTATAAGGAATCACAATACCTGACTTCAAACTATACTACAAATTCATAGTAATAAAAACAGCATGGTACTGGCACAAAAACAGATACATAGACCAATGGAGCAGAATAGAAGTCTCAGAAACAAATCCACACACTTAACATTCAATTAATTTTTACAAAGAGGTCCAAAACATATGCTGGAAAAAAGAGAGCCTATTCAACAAATAGTGTTAACAAAACTGGCTAAATATATGCAGAAAAATGGAAACAAACTCTACTTTCTCTCCCTGCACAAGATTTAACTCAAGATGGATCAAAGACTTGGAAATCAGACCAGAGACCTTGAGGCCTTTTGAACAAGGCGTATGTCCAACACTACAATACATAGGCAAAGGAAAACTTTCTCAATGACACCTCAAAGGCACAAGAAACTAAAAGGCAAATCAATACATAGGATTGCATTAAACTGAAGAGCTTCTGTACAACAAAGGGAACTATCAAGAACCTCAATCAAGAGCCAACAGAATGGGAGAAGATTTTTGCCAACTACTCCTCCAATAGAGGACTAATATCTAGAATATTCAGAGCACTCAAGAAACTCAGCATTAAGAAAACAAACAACCCAATCAAAAAATGGGCAAGTGAACTAAATAGGCACTTCATGAAGGAAGAAATTCAAATGGCTGATAAATACATGAAAAAATGCTCAACATCATTGGCAGTCAGAGAGATGCAAATCAAAATACCCTGTGATTTCATCTAACTTAAACTAGAATGGCAATCTTTCAAAACACAAACAACCACAAATTCTGGAGAGGATTTGGAGAAGTGGGAACTCTAAATCATTGTTGGTGGGATTGCAAATTAGTGCAACCACTTTGGAAACAGTATGGAGTATCCTCAGAAGAATGGGAATGAACTTATCATTTGATCTAGCAATACCACTTTTTTGTATCCCAAAAGAATGGAAACCAAACTACCAAATTAATGCATATGTATCTTTGTTCATAGCTGCACAATTCACCACTGCCAAACTATGGAACCAGCCAAGATGCCCATCGACAGATGAATGGATTATAATACTTTGGGATATGTACACAATGGAATCCTACTCAACCCTAAAGAAAACACCATTATATCATTTATAGGGAAATGGATGGAACATGATAACATTATGCTAAGTGAGATTAGTTAGGGACAAAAAATAAGAAATCAGATTTTCTCCCTAATATGGGGAAGCTAGGGAGAAAATTAGTCAAGGGACAAACTCTAGATGAAGAAGGAGATACTGTAAATGGAAAATAATGTGACCTGAGGAGACAGGGAAATTCTTTAAAGCATATGATGTACTTCAACAAACCTATCAATGTCAATCACTAAGCCAAATATGAGAAGGGGGGGGAGGGAATGGAGTGGGAATTGGTAAGGGCTAACTGAGTGATATGTGCATGTATGCCTCTACCATCTTGTATCCCATTAAGATGTATGACTACAATTCACCAATAAAAAATAAAAAAATGTATGCTGATTTTCACTAAAATTATTTCTTAACATATAAATTATTTCTTAACATAACTGCCTTACATTACATAGTCTAAAAACGTACAAATAGCTCTTTATTTGATGGAATAATAATAATTTGCATTCATGCTTCCAAGAATATAAATATAATTTTTTTCATATAAATTTGTAGTTCATTCTTTGAAAAATCTCTATTTCTTATATTTGCATTTATTATTTTATTTAAGCATGTGGACCCATGTAATCTTGCTTAAGAGGACTTTAAAATTCCTATGCACTCTATATTTATTATTTTGTTAGGAAAAATGAGTAAATAGGTATTCAGAGAAAAAGAAAAATGTACTACAAGCTTGGGAAATCCTGTGAAGTAAATTCTAGCTGTTGCCTTATGTCATTTTAAAACATTCTCAGCGTTAAAGAACATATTTCTTAATTGTTTGAATTTTTACCTTGAATATATGTGATAATTTAAAATACTTATTTATCATTATTGTTATTATTTACTATTGAAGAAAGAAATTTTGCCCTAAAAGGTAAAAAATTAAAATAGAAGAATAGAAAATTATAAAGAAAAAATATAAAGTAAAAAAATCACAAAAGTCCTATCACCGAAAACAAAGCAAAACAAAAACCAAATACAAAAACAAAAAATGAGAGAGAGAGAGAGAGAGAGAGAGAGAGAGAGAGAGAGAGAGAGAGAGATTGAGATTTTTCCATTCAGATAAAATAAAATGCTATGAAAAACTTCAAGGCTTTTCAGTGAGAGTAGAAATAATTCTATGACAGTAAGAGATACAATTGAAAATAAAATGATCCTTTACTCTATCAGGTATGAAGTAGGGAAAATTAATTAGAAATGATGATATATCATGTAGAATAAAAAGGAAAATAAAAATATTTGTTCATGTCATGCCCAAACAAGTTAGAAAAACAGAAAAGAACATTGAAAATGGAAAAAAAAAAAAAAAAAACAGAAACATGTTCTCATTGAGAACACCAGATCTTGGAGAATAGACTTAATGGAACTCCGGAGGCTGATGGAAGTGATTTGTTTTCACACAAATTTGTAGAAATTTCTTGACTCATTGATGATGGTCAAGAGGACTTGGGAGATGGCTGAAAATATCACTTAGTCCCTCAAACAGTATTGTCAGAGCAGTCATATATTTTTAAATTAAAACTGGTAGATAAGGTGGTTTTTTTTTTAACAAGTTTGGAGGAATACTAGAAATTGAACCCAGGGGCATTCTACTTCTGAGCTATAACCCCAGCCCTTTTTATGTTTTAGTTTAAAACATGATCTTGACAAGTTATCACACACTGTCCTCAACTCTGTGATTTTCCCATCTCGGTCATCCAAGTACTGGGGTTATAGGCCTGCACAACTGCACCCAAAAAGAAGTAACATATTTGCAACCAATTTTTCACAGCATTTTTTTTTTATCAGAATAGATTTAATGTACCTTTAGAGCAATACCTTCAGAACATAATATAATTATTTCTCTATTCACTTATCAATTTTTTTTGTGGTACTAAGGATGGAACCCAGGTGCACTCTACCTATGAGCTACATACCTCCAGCCCTATTTTTATTCCTTATTTTGAAATAGGGTCTCACCGAGTTGCAGAGGACTTCACTAAGTAGCTGAAGCTCTCCTCATACTGCAATACTCCTGTCTCAGCCTCTCAAATGCAGGAATTACAAGCATGCATCACCACACCTGGCTTCAAATGATTTTATATTTTTGATTTATTAAGGTCTTTAACCTCATTCGGGTATGGTGGCACATGCCTGAAATCCTAATACTGGGAAGGCTGAGACAGAAAGAACACAGGTTTCAGGCTAGTGAGCTGAAGTTCAATGTAATGGTTTGGATTTACAATGTTTCCTGAGAGAGAGTAGGCTGCCATTTTAGAAATGGGGCTTGTTTGAGAAAGGGTCCCTGGTGGTGTAGCCTTAGGATTAAATATGATTCCTCCACCCTTTGTTCTCTCTTGCTTCTGTCCTCCTTCCATCTTCTGAGAGCAGAGCCTTTCCTCTCTCTCCCTCTTTGCTTTTTGCTACCATGCTCTGAGCTCTGCAGAATCAGCCTGACACTAATTGAACCTTTGAAATTTACAAAAACTGTAATCAATAAATTTTTCTTTGTCTAAGTGTGTGTGGTCAAGTCTTTTGGATTATATCAGTGAGAATGCTGTCTGAGACACTTTGCAAGACAATATTTCAAAGAAAGAAAGTAGAAGGAAGGAAGGAAGGAAGGAAGGAAGGAAGGAAGGAGAAAGAAAGGGAAAAGAAAAGAAAAGAAAAGAAAAGAAAAGAAAAGAGAGAGAAAGAAAAGAAAATGACTGGAGATGTAGCTCAGTAGTAGAGTACCACTGGGTTCAATCCCCAGTACTAAAAAAGAAAATTTTTAAAAATGTATTTATCTTGTCCTGTAATTCCCATATACTAGGTTTTTTTTAATCTCAAATGAATATTTTATAATTGTAGCACAGATTATTTTGATTATTAATGACAAGTATTTATTGATAATATGTAATCCGATTATATGCATTTCAAATCTCATAGTATATACACATACAATCATAGGTATCTCTTTTTAGTTGAAACTAAATTAATCACAGAAATGGGCTCATTGCATATAGAAAAGAAATAGCTTAACATCTATGACACAGAAAACCAGGAAAACCTCAAGTCTGCCAATGTCTTGAGCAAGAACTGAAACTCATTTTTTATGCAATCAATATTATTGGTGACCAGGAAGGGGACTGCATATCACCTTGTTTCTCATTTATAAGATGAGTTAATAACCAGAAGTTTCTTTATGGCACTAGGTATGTTATGAAGATAAATGAGATCATTTTTATGTAAAGTTTATGGTTTGTAGGAAAGAAGCATTATGAAAATAAATGTTGGCATTATAATGCTAATGCAGAGGCTTGCAATATATAATGACTAAAACAAAATAACATACCATCTTTCTATCACTTTAAAGATTATAGCAGCTTCACAGAGAAAATGAGAAAAATAGTCTTTGAAATAAATGGAAGTGAGAAAGGTGTTATAAAATTGTCCAACAAAAAATTGACAGATTGATGGATTAATTAAATATCTACTGTATAATTTCAATATAGGCATTTTTAAACATCATAAATTTTCCCAATAAGTTTAGAACCTATAGTTTAAAGCAATCAGAAGAATACATATTTTTTCTCTCTTCCCTCTGTCATTTCCCATTCCTTCCATTTTGATTTTCTAAATCTAACAGTCATCACAGTAAATAATTTTCATTTTAATGTTTAAGAGTCAATGTTTTATTCAAAATATTGGTATAGTTCTCTGGGAAGATGATGAATCTTAATAAATACACTGTGATTGCCTGTCCTATTAACAGTGCAAGACCGCTTGTCCATTCCAAGCAGTTCTGAATGTGATGACATTAAAAATGACAGTTATCGAGTTGGTTAAGAGAAATGAACATAGAATGAAGACTCTAAAGTTCAGTGAGATTGAGTTGGAATTTGTTTAGTCTATCAGTCAGTGTCAGTTCTGCACAACTTCTGTATACAGAGAACTGAGCTACATGCTTCCTGCAGGGAGCTCACAGAAGGGCTGCATTGAGTCTCTTTTAGGATATGTTAGAATTTCCCTTTTGCTCAGATCTCTAGAAATAAATAACTTTAAAGAAAATATTCATTATTCTGCTTAATTTTCTTCAATTTCCTCAATGGCTAAAGTCTCCCTTTTTCTGTGATTTACCTTTCTTGGTTTTAGTTATCTGGAATCAACCATAATAAAAGAATATTAGTATTTTCCTTAGTAAAGAGCACAATCACATAATTGTATGACAGCATGTTATTATAATTTTTCTATTTTATACTTTTTACTTATCTCTACATGTACCTAATTTATAAATTAATTCTAATATAAATATGTACATACAGGAAAAAGTATATAAAGAGCTATATATTATTTATAGTTTATAGCATCGATTTGAATTATTGGAATATATTTCTTGCAGATAAGGGGAAAAACCATGTACAATCTTTCAACTTGATTGAAAATGTCTTCAAGTTTTATATATGGTCATATATTTTAAATTTCTAAGTGCTGGAATAAATGTGATATTCTGAAAAGTTATTCCTCAAAAGACAGTGATATATCACATAGCTTTCTAAGATTATTTTTTAATTATAAAATCTCTAAGTTGTAAAATACCAATAATATACTTAAGAGCTGAAATGTGATATATAAACAATTATTTAATTTGTTTGCCCTCCTAAAATCAGGTAACAGTAAAGTGAATCAGTCTTTTACCCATGTGAAAATCATTCTGTAATCTAAAATTAACATAAAATTAAAAAGAAAAAATAATGTCCTGTTTTAATAATATATTTTAAATATAATAAACTCCTATTTTAATAATATATTTTCATTATCTGATGGACTTTCTACTTTCTCTGTTAAACCTTGTTGATCTGTCTTTTATCCTTCAAAGTTCCTCTCATTATAGCATACATATACATAAAACATAAATTAACAGTATTTTAATCAGATACAGCAAATACTGATATTGTCATATAATCCAGAGTAGAGAAAGCACATGCAGAGATATAAAGACATGCATTTTTTCACTGACACACTGAATTAAAACACCGAAGGTGCTAGATGCCTACCATCTCGATTAAATTTATTCTACCCATGAAGATACAGTTTATGATTTCAAGTGAATGGCACTCTTAAATGAAGGGAGCATTAATACAATATGATATTAATATACAAATCCTCACATTATTCACCTGCCTCTGACATTCTGAATTAAATCAGTAATGGGGTGTGTAACTGATTAAATATCTACACAACAGAGAGCAACAGCTTATGATTTAAAGAGGCGCTGGTAGAGCGATCACATCATTACACTGCCAAACGCCATTTATCACTTTTACTGAACTTAACGAAGATGGATTACATCCCACAGATGAGATGCAGCCTATAAGTACTGTCATGCTGATCTTCATCTGACTTTCCTAGAACAGACAAGCAGCAAGTCAATAATTGAAGTCACATTAGAAATTCACTGTTATTGGTGCCCAGAAAAAATCACGTAGGACAATATAGCAACAAAAAACCTTAATTCGATAAACTAGCTAATTCTTGCTTTTCCTTAGAAATTACCTTATCTTCTACTAAAGCTTATTTACTTGTTCAAGTTGAAGAAAATGCATGCATTTAGTGTAAAGCATCACCACACACGTTTATATTTTAAATTATGACTGGTTCAGTATCAACAAGATTCTTTTACCACAAATTTTCTATACGAAATATACTATGCATCTTGATTCAAGTGACGCATCATGCAAGTAATTAGAAATGTATGCTTTATAATATCAGTTTTAAAGCTACTGTCTTCAACCCTTTAAACAAAGTGAATAACCATCAAAATATGCCTAAACAATGGGTTCGTTTTACAACTCCTGGATTGTCTTAATAGCATTTCCCCATTAAACACCTGCCTGGGTTTCTGTTTACCATTTCATTTAGATTTCACAGTTTACCTTTGTGGTAACTGCCTGTCAATTGCTTCACTTAGTCCAATCACTGGAGACCAGATCGCTTTCCGTCAGCTGGCTGGTATAATGTTATTGTAATAGATAACAGGTGGTCAGTGTTGGATGGCTGAGGTGAAGAGGATGTCTCACAAGCTATAAAACATCTGAGGAGATGCTTTAACAGTTCACACTTACTACTAATTGCACTATTAGAACTTTAATTAATTCTTTACCCTTCCATTGTGTTCCTTAGATGGCCATAAGGCAGGAAATCATTCAGAACAGAAAGAAAGAATCTAAAGAGACAATAATGAGATGGAATAAAAGAAAAAAAAATGAGGCAGAATGGCTAAATTTTGCTCTGAAACTAGAGCGAAGCTTGATTATTTAATCAGCTCTGTCTTTGATAATGCCCCTAAGTGGGGACTAGTTTTTAAGGAGCACTTTAATTCTGAGAGCATGTCAGCTGCTGCCCACATTTAAACTGCCTATCTCGAATTGCTAACTGCATCTTGAAAGGATGTCAAAATTCTTCCTTGCTGATTGTCAGGCATTGGTAATCAAAACCTTCCATATCAGAAATAGAAAAATAAGACATGAAAAAGTTTCACACTAGGACAGTATACGTATTTTTTAAAATGGCTTTAGAATCTATTACATAGGAGATAAAAATGAAGCATCACACAGTGTTACCAAGCTGATTTCTTGAGCTCCAACCACTTTCTACTGCAGCATCTCTGAGTGTTTGTTTTCAAAGAGCACATTTTCAACCATATTGGTTGGCTAGAGAGTTCCATGCTCTGTGTGTCATCAACCTCTAATAGTTTGAATTCATGTTTCTCTCTCATGATGGATTTGCTTGGAACTCTGAGTTTATTTAAAGTATGTGCAGTTTCAATAATGTATTTGGATAAAACTCAATAAAATAAATCTGTGAGCAAAAAAAAAAAATCTATCTTCTTTAAAAATCAAAACTAGAGCACCAGGCATGGTGGCACACAAAAAATCAAAACTAGAGCACCGGGCGTGGAGGCGCACGCTTGTAATCCCCGCACTTGGGAGGCGGAGACAGGAGGATCAAGCCAGTTCAAAGCCAGCCTCGCTGGCTTAAGAGACCCTGTTTCCAAACGAAAATATAAAATAGGTCTGGGAGTGTAACCCGGAGATAGTAGGGTTTCCAGGCATGAAGTTATCACTACCAATTTCAGTAATATGAAGAGAGAAGGGATGGATCCTGAAGAAAACACACCGAGTGCTATATATTACAATGCACCAATAAAAGTACGAAATTCTTACAAAATTGTAATACAATAATAATAAGAGATAATTCATATTTTTTTCTAGTACATCAATAATAAATTGAACAAATACAGAGACAAAATACACAGAAAGCACACTGCTCAGCAAAGCTTAAAATAGTCACATAAAAGTCAAAATTTGTTATTATGTTATACTTCTATGAATAACATACAGCTTTATTTCCAGCAAAAAATGTTTCTGTAAACTGTTATATTTGAAATATCTTTTAAAGATTTAGTAACTTCCAAATGTTCAAGCTGCTTGGCAAAACACTTTGTAAACGCTAAATTTCAAATACAACAATGCAGTTCTCAAAAGACGGAAATAAACTCTGACTGTATTCACTTACCAAGTGCTGTGTGCATTTATATCACTAACACTATGAACTATATTATGATGTGAGACTATAATTCACCAATAGAAAAATTTAAAAAACAAAAACAAGTAAGGGTTGCTATAAAAAAAAAGAGATAAATCAGGGACTGGACCCACACCTATAATTCCAGCCTCAATAATTTAGCAAGGCTGGGAATAACTTAGTGAGACCCTGTTTCAAAATAAAAAATAAAATGGAGCTGTGTGTATACCTCAGAGCTAGAAACCCCTTAGGTTCAATCCCTAGAACCACAAAGAGAAAAGAAAAAATAGATAAATCTCTGGTTGAACTTAAAGTCTCCTTCAATCTTAGAGGAATTTAGGCTTAGTTCCTGGAGAGATATAAGTATCTGCAAGATATAAACCTTCAGGCCTACGCACAAGGCAAGCAGGCTGTTTGATTGCAAATTGTAGGACATCTGCTATATACTGTTTTATACTGTTACATATATATAATCTATAATTATATAATGCACAATGACAATGACATTCACTAATATTTATGTATAACAAAGAGTATGAGTGAAGTCCTACTCATATATATTTATGAATTTGATAGGTAAAAAATTTATAAAATGCGCCATTAAAGCTAGAGAAAAAGGAAGAAAAAACAAAAGAGAAAAATAAGCAAAAAAAGTGCAATAAATAGAAGTTAATTAATAAAATGTTAGACATTGAATAGCATTTTTTTGTTTGTTTGTTTGCTTGTTTGTTTTGGTGATAGTGGTACTGAGGACTAAACCCAGGGACATTCTATCACTGAGTTATATCCTCAGTCCTTTTAAATTCAAAACAGGATCTCACTAAATTACCCTGTACTCTCCTTGAACCTGCAATAAAAATCCTCTGTTTTAGTTTCCTAAGTACTTGCATTACCACTTTAAGTGTAAATAGTTTAAACATAGCAGTCAAAAAACAGAGAATACAAGAGCAGATTAAAAACATAAACACACACAGTCCCTACTACATATTATTTGCAAGAAATCCATGTTAACATAAGGACATGGATAGTTTAAAAGTAAAGAGAGAAAAACACTCGAATCAAATACTGATTAAAAGGAAAATGAAATATTTTTATTGATTTTAGTGAAAACACACATTAGAAAAAAATAAATATTATCAGGGATAAAGACTGTTGTTACATTAATAGTGAAAGATCAAATCACTAAGAAGAAATAATAGTCCTTAATATTCAAGTGTCTACTATACAGACCTCTAAAAACAGAACAAAAAACATGAGACAAAACAGCTCCAATGGTACAGACAAGTTCACTGTTATGACTGAAGATTTCAATGTCTCTCTTAAAGTAAACTGAAAACTTAAGTAGACAGAAAAATCGATAAGGATTCTGATTGACCTAAACATTACCGTCATACTACTTCATCTAATTGATATTTACAGGTACTTTAACAGCAGCATAATATACATTATTCTCATTTGACATGGAATACTTACTTATGTATACTACATTTTGGGCCATGAAATGCACTTGAAAAAAATTTGAAAGAATAAAAAATCATAGAAAGTATGTTATTAGACTACAATGCAGATAACTAAAAATCAATAACAGAAAAATAGCTGGACAATTCCTAAGTATTTGTAGTTTTAACACAATATTAAATAAAATATTGGTCAAAGAAGAAGACTCAAGAGAAATTTTAAAATATTTTAAACTAAATTAAATATAAAATAAAATGCAACTTACCAAAATATGTGGAAAACAAAAATGCTATATTTATATATTATAGATTTATATCATTAAATGTATACATTATAAAAGAAGAAAGTTCAAAGATCAATAATCCAAGTCTATATACCTTAGAAAAATCAGAAAAAAAGGAGAGCAATTTAAGCCTAATGGAATAAATGTAGAAACATTAAAAAAGCAGCAACTTAGGAAAATTGGAAACAGGGAAATAATGTAGATAATAAAAAACTAAAATAAAATTTAAAAGGTTAAAATATATTTTATGTTCTCTGAAAAGTTAAATAAAAGTGTAAAAATCTCTAGCAGGATTATTAAAAAAAGTCAAAAGTTTCTTAATATTTGAAATGAAAGTGTTCAGCACTACTGTTGCTAAAAACACAAGAGGATAATAAAGAAATATAATAAACACAAAGAATTTCATAGCTTAGTTGAAAAGGCTTATTTATTTAATGACATGGATTACCCAACACAAACAAAAAATTCAATAATATATTAAAGATTATTGGCTCAAGCATAATTTTCAAAAAATGAAGATTTCAGAGCCAAATGGCTTTGTTGATTAATTCTACCAAACAATGAAGGATGAAATGATATGCATTCTCTACCTCTTTCAGAATATATTAACCAAGGGCATACTACGTCCTTGCACTTCTATGTGATTAGTGTTATCTTAATAAGAAAATCAAATAAAATCTTTACAATAAAGGAAAACTATACTGCAATATTTCTCATACATGAAAAAGTTTCTCCACATAATATTAGCAAATTAAATCCAATGAAGTACAAAATAATTTTAAGCTATAAATGAATAGGAATTCATCTCAGGAATAGAGGGTAGTTCAATAATTCCAAATCAATGATTGTAATCTATCATCATTATTGCTTAAGAGAAAAAAAACCCTATAATCATATAGGGCACAAAAAATAAAATTGAGAAAACCTACCACCCAGTGGATAAAAATTCTCAGCAAGCTACCAATAGAGGAAGAAATTCTCAAATTGATAGAAGACATCTATAATAAACCTATAACTAACACGAATGATTGAATTAGTTATTTAATGAGAGAAAGAAGATAAATTTCCCATGTAGAAGAACTTTAAATAACATATAAATATTTTACACTCAATGACAGGAAACATATCTCCTCAGATATGGATTATAAATAGTGAACAGTACAAAAAAGGAGCAAGACTAACTTTATTGACAAATACTTACGCTTGTCAAGTAATGGAAGGCAATATTACCAATCATATATCATGTTGGTAGCATGCATGTTTGGCATTAATGTGATGAAAGTGATGTTTTACATCTATGTTCTTCCTCTCAGTTACCGATCAACCCAGGCTAATCATGATCAAAAAGCAAGGACGCATTCCATCGAAGGGACATACTACAAAATACCTGACCACTGTTCTTCAAAACAAAACAAGAAAGTTTGAGATCTGAGACATTGCCAGAGCCATGAGTAATATGTAGAGACATAAAAACTAAATGTAATTTTGTATCCTGGATGAGATCCTTAACAACCAGGACAATAAGATATATTATGTTAAAACTTTAAGGAATCTAAGTAAACTATGGACTTCTGTCAATAAAAATGTATCGGTGTTGATTTACTAATTATAGCAAAGATATCATACTAAGATAAGAGACTAGTAATAGGGAAAACTGGGTATGGATTCTATAAACACTCTCTGTACTACTTTCTCTAATATATTTCTTGAAATTATATTTTTAAAAAGTTAAATATAAATTTAAGTTCTAATTTTTCCATTTTGTATTGTGAGACTAAACTCTCTATCTCTTGGCGCTGCAAATATAAAAAAAAGATGATGGGAGAAGACACACCTTATAGAGTTATTATGCACAGTAAATACTATGTGGAAATGCTGGTAGAATGCCTAACATATGAACACACACACACACACACACACACACACACACACACACACACACACGAAATTATTACTGGAGCCAGGGGGATTAAAGAGTCTGGGTTTTTCTTTCACACACAAAAAAGTAATTTGTGAGATGAAATTAGTGTAATGGCAATTGGGTTAGGGTCTCAAAAGTGAAAAAACACACAATTTATTATATTGTAATTCATGTGCATTCATTTGCTTTGTTTTGTTTTTGTGATACTGAGAATTGAACCCAGAGGCACTCTACCTGTAAGCTACACCCCCAGCCCAATTTTATGTATAATTTGGAAAGAAAATCTCACTAGGTTGATGAGAGTCTCATTACTTGTTGAGGCTGCACTCAAACCTGTGATTCTGCCATTTCAATCTACCAAGTACTGGATGAAAGGCATGTGCCATCACACCTGGATATTCACATGCATTTATTATCCATCCTTATTTTGGTTTGTTTGGATGGTTAGGGTTAAAATTCTCCTTGCCTTGTGATCATGATGACAGAGCTGAGGTAGCTGAAATTCATTATAAAAATACTCTCAGGACTGCATCTGTCCACTGCCTAAAATAGCACTCTCCACCTCCAGGCAGTCTTATGTCCTGCACTATGTATTCTACAACAGATATCACAATTTTTTTGTGTGTGTGGCACTGGGGGTAGAACCCAGGGTTATTCTACCTCCAAGTTACACTCCCTGGTCCTATTTTTTAGTCTTTATTTTGAAACAGGGTCTCACTGAGTTGTGAAGGGCCAAACTAAGTAGCTGAGGCTGTCCACGAACCACAATCCTCCTGTCTAAGCCTCCCGATTACTGGGATTACAAACTTGCACCACCACACCCAGCTGATATCACATTTTTATTTTTAAACAAAACATTTACCATGATATACTTACCAGCCATGGCTGAGTATATGGTTTAAAAAATAAGGAGAAATGAGATCTATACTGTATACTTTGCATAAAGACACACACACACACACATATATATATATATATATATATATATGTGTGTGTGTGTGTGTGTGTGTATTATATACATATACATATACACATATATAAAAAATAGTAAAAATGCCTTATGAGTCATGTAACGGAATTCAGTTCCATATTTGACCATGAGATGACACATTCAGTGCTATCTATTTGACAAATTCTGATCAGTCCCTTCTATTTATGAATCTATTTTCGGTCATTATAAGTCATCTACACTATCTTTCTAGCAGAGCCATTTATTTGAGGGGCGTTGAATGCATGAATGAATTTCCAGTATATAGATGTTTTAAACAAAACTGAGATAAATGCTTACCCACATTCAAAGGCACTACTTTCTGGCAGCCAATGTTTTGCAAATAACTAGAACTAAGCCAAGATTATTGCAGCCAATATATTAGATGAAACTAGGAGCTTTGTGAGCCACTTTGGAAAACAGTCCCTCACAATCAAGAAGTTTCCTCTAGATTGCACCTGAAAAATCAATATTGGTTCTTGTATAAAGCTTCTTGAACACTTAGTATGGCAGAATCAATGCCTTTGGCAGATTATGTATAGCAGCTTGGCATTCATTATACAGTTAATTCAATAATAAACACTATTTCCAGGTCAGCAGACATTCATCAGCCAAGGCTTTCATGCAAACAATTCTTAAATGTACTGCATCGAGCTTGGCCAAAATAATTTGAGGACAACATTTGGAAATAAAAATATGAGTACCATAACTTTGTTCCTTTTAGACAGGAAATTTATTCATGCATTTAATTACTCATTAAAGAATCTGCTAC
This sequence comes from Muscardinus avellanarius, assembly GCF_963383645.1. Classification (NCBI taxonomy): domain Eukaryota; kingdom Metazoa; phylum Chordata; class Mammalia; order Rodentia; family Gliridae; genus Muscardinus; species Muscardinus avellanarius. The sequence continues at coordinate 94,506,411 of NC_137787.1, read as the reverse complement.
TATTTTTTCAATATCTGGAACTGAACAAACCCTGGGTGTTCTACCTCTGAGTTATATCCCTAGTCCTCTTTATTTTGTACTTTGAGAAAGAGTCTAATAAGTTGCCTAGGCTGGCCTTGAACTTGCAATCTTCTTGCTTCAGCCTCCCAAATATTGGGTATTATAGGCATGCACAGCTGATCCTGAAGTGTTAGTGTTTTTTAATCTCTAAATCATATTACAAGTAATAAAGTCACAATATAAATCCCAATGTCTATTATTTGAGTCTATATGTATGCATTTATTGTTATACATTTATTTATGTATGTTTAGGTATCAATCACTATATTGTGTTTATTTTAAACACCACATCCTCTTCATAATTTTGATACTATTATTATAAAATTCATCAAATAAAGTCAAGGCATTAAGAAATAAATTATGTCTAATTAAATAATTTCCATACTAAAACACATAGTATTTTGTAATATTTTCTAATGAAATTAATTTAAGCAGCTAACATTTTTTTTTCGAATCTAGGGAACAAACGCAATTCATAAACAATGCTTATTTGTCTTCACTTTTCTCAGGGAAAGACATTTTATTAATTTGGTGGGAAATGACTCCACATAGCTTTGGTAGTACTTCCTGAGTCCAAAGCCACCTAGTTAAGATGACAGCCCAAAAAAGAAACAGAACCAGAAGATTTACTAAAAAAAAAAAAAGTAAACTTTGGGTCTACCTCTATGCTGGCTTGATTTATCAATACCTTTGGACTAAAATAAATAAAATAGATATTGTGATTTCAAGGCAACAATGGTAACATTGCAGAATCCCTTATAGGGAGATGGAGAAAGTAAATGAGAGTGAGCAGAGATCACTGCAGCGGCAGAACTTCAGAATGTTAGTTTTGGATGAAGTGACACTAAGGCTTTAGCAACAGAGACAAAGGAATGACACTCTGGAAAGAAAGTAGGGATCGGACCACTTCACACCATAGAATGGCAGAGAGGCCCAGCTTCAGGTGAGGCCCGTAGCTCCATCCTCCACTGCCCACATATTTGTCAAATAAACATTCCACTATTCTCAAGTCACCTTTTAATTGTCCATGTGAAAAAGAATCCTAGGGAGTACATAACTTCTGATTTTACTCTTGAATGTGTTTAGATGCTATTTGTCAGATCTACCTAAAATATATTTCCATAAATATTATTATGTGGCATATATGCTGGGCATGGTGGTGCATGCCTGGAATTCCAGGACTTCGGAAGCTGCAACAGCACAAGTTCCAGGCCCAGCCTCAGCAACTTAGTGAGGTACTGTTACAAAATAGAAAAATAAAGTTCCAAGGTGGGGGAGGGGAATAGTTTAGGTATAAAATGTCTCTGGGTTCAATCCTTAGTCCCCAAAAGAAAAAAAAACCGGAATGTGTCAACTTGTTTGATAAGTGAAACAACTTTCGAGATAAAGTCTTGGCCCCAAAATATTTCTGCTTTTGCATAAAGTCTATTTAAGAGTTCAAATAATTTCTTTGATTTCCTGCTAGTATTTCAGTTCTCCAGTTCCACGAGCACCAGGTGCCCTTTCTGGAAACCAGCATCTGCTATATAATCACAAGGAGAACATCAATCTCTTCTACCTGTAGCTGCTATTGGCTCAACTGGTATGTTATTAAGATCTTAACTTATAGCATTACTTTTTATACTGGACCTTCGGAAAACCCATTTTAGAATGATCAGTTTAAGAGTCATTAAAACTTGACCATACTTATCAAAGTCTTCTGATCTCAAACTTTTAAAATTAAACGTTAATTTTTTTTTCAGTACTGGGGATGGAATGCAGGGGCATTCTACCTTGGAGAGATGCCCCCAGGCCTATATTTTTTTTCTTTGTTTTGAAACAGGGTCTCACTGAGTTGCAAAGGACCTCACTAAGTAGCTGAGGCTGTCCGCGAACGATGATTCTCCTATCTCAGCCTCCCAAATGCTGGAATAAACCTCAATTTTGTGTGATCACAGAACTAATATTTGTCATTAATCGTCTAGATAAAAAAATCATAAATGCTACATAAAGACACCAGGACCTTATAGAATAATCTTATTAAAACATAAGTTTATAATTTCAAACAATTCTTAAGGAAAATTATGATTTATCAGCAATATCTCATTCTCGAATTATTTAAAGACAGCAAGATTTTTTGTCAGTTTTTTTTGCAATTTTAAAGTAAGTAGTTACTTCCTCAGTACTTTATTATAAACTAGATACAATAAAGCTCTGACACTGTAGTGTGAGAACCTGTGTGTTAAGGATCATTTTACTTCTCTTTAAAGTATTGTGATATGACTCCTCAAAAGCTTTGGCTGGCATTTCTGGAGGGGCATGTTCTAAATTACTTACTAGTTCTAAGTAATATAGTAGCATGTGAGTTTTTTAATCTCTAATTTAAGAAGGAGGAATCATAGGCAGGTCAAGTAATTCAGTACTGAGGCTGAAAATTCAACCCCACGAATAATGATCTAGTGTGCTATGTCTGTAATAACGAATAGCACATGGAGCCATCAGAAAATATTAAGCTGTCTGAGCATGGGAAATGTTACATTCAAAGCAGTTAGTACTATACTTCAAAGATAGTACATGTCTTATATCTTTTTCCTGAATAAAATATGTTTGATTAAATGAACAAATGGAAGTAACTGACCATCTATCTCATTGGCTTTGTGTAATGTAAATGATACGGTAGTGATTAGTTGAGAGCTGAAACAACTGATTTACTCTACGGGGCAATAAAATCAATGTACCAATGTATCAATGTATGTATTCAATTTCATCAGATGTTCAAAGTCTAAACATTTTCCCCATTGCTAAAAATCTCTTCCCCATTTCTTGTTCTTTTCCTAAGCTGTAACATACGGAATCATTTTGAAGTACTATGTTCTTGAGAGGTATTTTAGCTGCATTTTAAAGGAGTGAGTAGATGTTATTCAAAATAGAGTTTCTAGAAACATTAACTCCCTGAAAACCACATTTTTAAAAAACATTCAGAGATACCTTAAGCTCCATTCCAAAAATAACTTTCAAGAAAATATTATGAATTGCAACATCAATTATTATTCATTTAAAGAACTAATCATCTTTCTCCTTGTATTTTTAGCCATTGTTGAGTACTCTGGAGATGCTGCAGGATCCTAAGGCAATTCACTCACACTTTCTGCTGTAATTCTAGGTTCACTTTGCATGAATAATTTTGCTAGTTCATTTGAATGACACTTGACAGTTCATGAGCTTCATTCAAATGAAAGATGCTTTCTTATTTCAATATCTGCGCAGTGCTACTGCATTCTTCAATTTATGCAGAGTGATACTTGAGCTCAGGTAAGTTTCTTCTCCATTCAAGAAGTAGATTATTTCTTCTAAAACAATGTCAGATTATTTTGCTACCCAAGACCCTACAGTTGCTTCTATTATTGCTTATAATAAAAGCAAAATGTTATGGTGGCAAGACTCAAGATGGCCTGGCCTCCAGCCACCAATTTAACCTAATCGCCCACTTTCCCTTTATGCCCACTGGCTTACTTGCTTTTCATTGATCCCTCAAAGCTGCTTCTAGCTTTTGTATGTGCTGTCCCTTTTCCTGAAACACGCATTCTTCAGCTCTCCTCAAACACTACAGTTTTCCAATCAAATGCTATGTCCATAGACAATATTTCCCTATCTTAAACTAAAACTCTGTGAATTTGCTTCTGTCATACATTATTCAATGCACACTTTTACCTTTGTTTCAGAAAATTTATAATCATCAGATGAATTTGTTTTAGTTTACTATCTGTATTTCACACTACAATGTGAGCTCCAAGATACTAGGAAACTACTGGTTCCGCTGATGGTCCTCGAGGTTCATAAGAGAGCCAGACTCTATAGGCATGCAGCCTAAGTGTTGAGTCAACGAATAAAAAAACAACAACAACAAAATGGAAGCTGATCCATAAATCTTCTCAAACACTATTTTCTAATTCTGCTGATCATGAATTATCACTGACTTGCTTTGGATAGAACTGAGTTCTATGCTGCTCCTTTTGTTAATGCAACAGAGAGTCATGCACTGTCACTTACCAAGGACATTTTAATACTGAACTTGAACCATTCGAGTGTTCACTAAAAATCTCCATAGAAAAGACAAAATTATAATCTGTCATCTATGCTACCCACAAAATTGCAGTGCTTAACTGGATATTAAAACTCTGCAATCTAAGGAGCAAAGCCTTTTGCAGACGGCTGTTATTTTTATGAAATTTAAATCTTGGAACAATGACTGATAGTATAAGGGGAAATTAGCCTTCCCAAGATTTCACACATTCATCAAAAGCTTTATTCTTTAATAAGTGATGACAATGAATAAGGGTTATTAATGTAGCAAAAGTCTAAATCGACAGATTTAGAATAAAAAGTTTTATGTTTAGTTGTCTCTGTATGATGCCCTTAAAATAGAATAAAACTCTTTCTGCACCAGGATGTCAAGGGATGAGCACACTGGAATTAAGATTTCCAAGATTTCCCCCAAATCACTTGCTTTTTTGTTGGTTAATATTACAGCTGTATTTGCTCTCTTTATATTACTTTATTTCTGGAGACTATTTTAATAATCTTGAAAACACATTGTTAGAATCCTAGATAGTATCCTCTGTATCACTAAATTATAACCTCTGAAGGGCCATTGTTCTAATTTGTACCAAATCTCCAGTATCAAGCATGGTATTTATGTAAAGAGGCTATGAATAAATATTAATATGTATTTTTATTTCTTGCTAAATAACCTTCTCCTAAGTTTTTCAAAGGCATGCATGGGAAAATACAATGAGAAAAATAGTAAATACTTAGATTTTACTTTTAAAAACCAGTGTGACTAACTTTTATAATTCTGATTATAGAGCAAATAAAACTATGTTTTCTGTCCTCAAATAGAGGAAAATATGTACATATGCGAGATCATCTTCTTTTCATTCACGTGGTTTCTGTAATTATCTAACACCAAAAATTTCTTCTTATAATATTTTTCTTCATAGATGGTATTATTAAGAATATGACCAGCCCGGCATGGTGGCACATGTGTGTAATCCCAGCATTCCTGAGGCCAAGACCGGAGAATCATGGTTCGTGAACAGCCTCAGCTACTTAGGCCCTTTGCAGATTAGTGAGGCCTTGTTTCAAAATAAAGAATAAAAAAGTAGGGCAAGGGGTGTAGCTTGGAAGTTGAATGCCCCTGGATTCCATTCCCAGACCTGCAAAAAAATAAATAAATAAAAAGAATATGACCACGGTGGGCGTTGTGGCACAAATTTGTAATCCCAGCATTTGGGAGGCTGAGACAGGAGGACTGCAGTTCAAGGACAGCCTCAGCTACTTAGTGAGGCCCTTTGAAATTCAGTGAGAACCTGTTTCAAGATGAAGAACAAAAAATAGGGCTGGAGGTGTAGCTCGGAGGTAGAATTCCCCTGAGTTCCATCCCCAGTACTACACACACACACACACACACACACACACACACACAGAATATAACCATTATAACTCTCTGGCTGGATTTCCTTGTTTATATCCCTCCAATAAAAAAGAAGCATTGATTGACTACTATTCATAAGGCAATAGAGAAGATATGAAAGAAATTCTCTTTGAAGGGCAGAATACACATGCTGTGTAAAAGTTGTTTTTATTCCTGGAATACATAACACATAAATGACAGAACAAGAAAGTAATATTATTATTGGCAGTTACTATATAAATTATATTCTTCGATTAAAACATACATTTTCAATGTATAATGGCAGACTGATATGAACAAAGATAACCTAGTGAGGCCGTAGAAACTAGTGTTTGGTTAAAATTGGGAACAAAAATTGCTTCTATTCCACATAAATGGAATAATCTGAGGGTTTCATTTTCACACAAAACAATTTATCAAAATCAAGTAATTTTGTTACCTGCTTATTAAACTTGAACATTCGAGATCATCATTTCAGTGACCCACTGTTCATAGTTATTGAGCATATTGTGATATAATACATGGTGTCTCATTTTTCTCTATCCTATTATACTCAGAAGATTAGAATCAGATTTACTCCATAGATTCACCTTACAAGCAAATAGTGAGAAAAGGTGGGAGGTAAAAGATCGAGAGGTTCAAAATACTGTTGAACAGTGTGTAGGCAATTTTCAAATAACTCTTATTTATTGGAGTGCGTTTTATCTTGGGCATCTCAGCAACTTTCTCTCAGTGTCACTAGTAACATTTGTAAATTCATTTTGCAGCTTTGCTCTTTTTCTCTCTGCATGCTGATTCCCCAGCTGTTTGATCTTCTGCTATTACTTATTTCAAAAGCATGTGAGCTTGAAAAGATGGCAACTGTCACAGAACCAGGTGCCAGGGCACCGGAGTACACACTTGGTTCTGTAAGCATCAAGAAATTACATTCCTATAAAGAGTTTTATTTCATCCATCAATGTGTAATAATCCTATTCCTTTTAATTATCTTTCCTTCTGTTGGATAGATACAATTATTATTTAAAATTTGCCCAGATAATAGCCATTAATATCATTTTATGAATATTTCATTTCAAAAGGACACATAATAGCATCAGTATTTTCTTTCTGATTTTCATCAAACATAGGCTAAACTGCTCAAGATTCTCTGCTCTGGTATGTTACCTGTGTTCTTTGCTACAATGAAAAGAGTGGGTATTTTTACACATATTCTGAAGTAATCACTCCTGTAATTATTCCTCCTTGGGTTGCCTTCATTTATTTGTTTTCTTATTGAAATCTATGATGTTTTTGTAAAATAAGGGTTCTAAAATATTAATGAATTATTTCCGGTTTAAAAATATTCCTCACAACTCCTGCCTGGATTTTGAACTATTTTTTCTAAGTATATAAATTAAAAAATTGAAAGAATATGCATTTTTATGTGCTGCAAAGAATGTCATCAGGATTAGTCTTCCAAGATTACAATATGTGGGACATTTCACCATGAATGCTATTCAAATTCAAATGTTACATTAGCAGGTTCAGTCAATATTCGTGTATCTCTGGCATCTAATTTTTTGAAGGTCAATATTTCACTAAAATAACTGATACCAGTAGATACAATTAAATCTCCCTTTCTTCCACACATTTTGACTAAGACATTTTTCTTTTTTCTTATACTAATACTTTTGCCAGTATTCTTGATTTTTACATCCAAGCTTTTTTTTTTTTTTTCAGGCCTTTATTTAACTCTTTACCCGAATGTTTGAAATCCTAAAAATCTTTTTTGTCATAGTTACTGCAATGATACAATATGTTTATATACCATTATATAAGTTTAAAAAATGTATATAAGTTAATATATAAGTTTGAATAGACTGAAATCAATTATCAAGGGTCCACTAAGTGATAATACTTAATTTCATTATATGCTACTCAAAGCTCATTTTCATAAAGCGATTATTTTATTCATACCATTAGGGAAAAACTACTCTTAAAATAAACTCTTCAATTTTTAAAATTTTCTTTGTAATTTATTTTTACATAATTTTATTGGTACACTGTAGATTCACAGCATAATATAATAGAGTGATAGAGAGATCTGTGCACACAGCACTTGGTGTGCTTCAGCCGGCTCCCACTCCACCTTTGAAGCTAGTTTGAAGCCATTAATTTTCCCCACTTAGGATAAAAATTGTTAATTTTCACAGATCAAGCTTTTAAAATCACAATGTTTCTCTGAAAGTACTTGGTTTTACTAATACAATAGGCCTTAACACCTGACAATCAGACCAGATCAGTACTAGTTTAAGCACTAAATATAAAAATAATAGTTTGGGTTCTTACTATGGCTTAGCAAAGTGCTACTGGTGGTGGATAGATTATTCCTAATCCTCAAAGTAACATCTTATAATAGGTACTTTTAATTTAGCTGAGAAATAATTTGAAAGGGAGTTTAATGACTTTTGTAAGTTGAAAAAGAAGGCAAAACCCAGACAGGTTTCTCTAATAGAAAATAAGTATACTTTTGGGTATTTGACTGCCTCCTCTAAATTTGACTCATTTCGTCTTTAAATAAGATCCCCATACAGCATTAATGTTTCTTTTTATTTCTTCTTTTTTTCATGATGCTGAGGATTGAACCCAGGGACATTCTACCTCTGAGATACACCCTCAGCCTATTAATTAATTATTAATTAATTAATTAATTTCTTTTGCAGTACTGGAAATGAAATCCAGGGACATTCTACCTCAGAACTACACCCCTAGCTCTGTTTTTAATTCTTTATTTTGAAACCAGGTCTCACTGAGTTTTAAGGGGTCTCACTAAGTAGCTGAGGCTGTCCACAAACAGCAATCCCCCTGTCTCAGCCTACCAAATGCTGGGATTACAAGTGTGGGCCAGCAAGCCAGGCTTATTTTTTATTTTTATTTGAAAACAGGGTCTCTCTAAGTTGCCGAGGCCCTAAATAACTTGCTGAGGCTGGTTTTAAACCTGTGACCCCTCCTGTCTCAGCCTTCTAAGTACTGAGATTATAGGTGTGTGCCACCATGCCCAGCAGCATTAACACTAAAATTTCTTAATGACAAAACAAAGTATTAATTTTTAATGTGTAAGTAAAATGCCAAGACTACAATGTATCAATAATAGTATATAAAATAAATAAAATACAATTATTTCTCTTTTATTTATTGTTCTTATGAGAGATTTCTGTCACTTTATCTTTAAAGTCAAATGAAATTTTAATAACCATTCATAAATATAGATATACACATGAATATAAATATTTGTTCAGAGCATACATAAATATGTATAAAATATTTGTGATAGATGTAAATGGGTAGATAAGTATTTGTTTCTCAAATATGACATAAATATATATACATATATATATATGTTTGTATATAGAATATATATACAAACATATATATATACATATACATATATATGTATACATATAAAATATAACAATATATACAATTATAACAATATATACAACAATTGTATATATAACAATATATACAATTAAATATTACATTCTTGATATTTCTTCATGTTTTGCAAATATATGGAGGGGTCAAATCAAATTTCTGATTTGGATAAATAAAATCTGACATTTTAACACTAATAGGAGGATATGTTACAGTTAATTAAAATTTCCAATGTTGATTTTTGCATTTAAATGCAAAATTTAAGTGCACAATATTTAGGCAGTAACACACAGTCTAAAAAGTTATTTCTAAAAATCGGCCCTTAAATGCTTTCTTTAAAAATACTTAAAATTTAAATGTCTAAATATCTTCAATGCTTTGGAAAAATTGTGCTTTGCAAGACTATCTTTACATATATTTATATGACCAATGGCAAAATATTTTTTCTGAGCAAAGGCAAAATAAAGTTACAAAATGTTATAAGGTAATATTACTTGTCAATACCAAATTATACAAAGTGATATATTTAAAAGTAAAATATCTATAAATTTAAGCTCTCAGACATATTATTTAATTCTTCTAAGTGAATTTTAAATCTTTAAAAACATGACTTTATATATGTATTTATTTTATATACTTTTATTTATGCATTACAGTATCATAATATAGTATCATAATACAACTCATAATGATAGTGATATACATGTACACAGCACTTGGTGAACTTTCTTTCAACTGCCTGTCCACTTTCCCCCTTCCCTTTCCCTTACAAAATATTGAGATTGGCATTGATATTCTCAAAAAGCACATGTCAATGAACATGATTCCTTCATTGAGTCTCCCTTTCCCCCTACTCCACCTTCCCCTAGACCACCTCAGTGGCTCCACTGAGGTCCCTTCTTAATTTTTTTTTTTTTTTTTTTTTTTTTTGTGTGTGTGTAGGTCTGGGGATGGAACCCAGGGGCATTTGACCTCTGAGCTACACCCCATGCCCTATTTTTTATTCTTTGTTTTTGAATCCAGGTCTCATGAATTGCAGAGGCCCTCACTAAGTAGCTGAGGTTGTCCGCGAACCGTGATCCTCCGGTCTCAGCCTCCCAAATGCCTGGATTACAAGCTTGTGCCACCAAGGCCGGCTTCCCTCCTTCATTTTCTAAAGTCCCTCTCATATCCCATTTCTCCTTAGCTTTTGCATATGGGAGAAAACATATGACCCTTCATTTTTTGTGACTGACTATTCTCACTTAAAATAATGTTTTTGAGGTCCAACCATTTTTTTCCATTTTATTTTATTTATTTATTTTTTAATTGGTGCATTATAGTCATATATCAATCACATTGGAGTACAAGACTTCAGAGGATATACAAGCACACATCATCCAATTAGCCCTCATCCAGCCCCCATCCCATTCCCTCCCCCTCCCTCGATCCCATGCTTGTTTGGTGATTAACTTTGATACATTTGTTTATGTACCTCCTGTGTTTTAAAGAGGCTCCATCCTCCCCTATTCCATGCCCTGTGATTGGTCACTTTAGTTGCTTCACTATAGGGCCCTTTCTATAGCTCGACCTCTTCCTGTTGCCCCTTTCCTCCTAGTTATTGCAGATTAGGAGAAGCAGCTGATTTTTATTTTCTGCGATATTTCTCTGTGCATGCCGCGTTGCAAGTACCTATCCCACTCTTGACAGCCCCAGTAGTGGACTGGCTACCCGGTGAACTGATCCAGACCTCGCTGGCTCAAGCAGTGGCCTTGCCTCATGGGAGGCCCCAGTTCTGGTCTCGCTGGCCCCTACACCAGCCTAACCCCTCAACTGGCTCTGATCCCGGCCTCGGAGGCCCCAGTAGTAGCCTTGCCTCACGGCAGGCTCCGATGCCAGCCATTGGCCCCAGCACTGGCCTAACCCCTCAGCAGGCTCCAATCCCGGCCTCAGAGGCCCCAGCACCGGCCTAGCCTCACGACAGGCTCCAATCCGGGCCTCGCTGGCCCCAGCACCGGCCTAAACCCTCTGCAAGCTCCAATCCCAGCCTCAGAGGCCCCAGTAGCAGTCTTGCCTTCTGTCAGGCTCCGATGCCAGCTGTTGGCCCTGGCACCGGCCTAACTCCTCGGCAGGCTCTGATTCGGGCCTTGGAGGCCCCAGTAGCAACCTTGCCTCACAGCAGGCTCCAATGCCGGCCACTGGCCCCAGCACCAGCCTAACCCCTTGGCAGGCTCTTATCCTGGCCTCGGAGGCCCCAGCACCGGCCTTGCCTCACCATGAGCTCCAATCCCGGCCTTGCTGGCCCCGACACCGGCCTAACCCCTCGGCAGTCTCTGATCCCGGCCTCGGAGGCCCTATCACCGGCCTTGCCTCATGGCAGGCTCCGATGACGGCCTCGCTGTCCCCAGCCACAGTCTAACCCCTCGGCAGCGTCCAATCTGGCCTCGGAGGCCTCAGTAGTGGCCTTGCCTCATAGAAGGCTCCAATGCCGGCTGCTGATCCCGGCACTGGCCTAACCCCTCGGCAGCCTCCGATCCCGGCCTCCGAGGCCCCAGCACCAGCCTAACCCCTCGGCAGGCTCTTATCCTGGCTTCAGAGGCCCCAGCACCGGCCTTGCCTCATGGCAGGCTCTGATGCTGGCCGCTGACCCCGGCATCAGCCTAACCCCTTGGCAGGCTCCGATCCTAGCCTCAGAGGCCCCAGTAGCAGCCTTGCCTCACGGCAGGCTCTGATGCCGGCCATTGAGGTCTAACCATTTTTGATACAATCTTTTATTGATGAATAAAATTCCATTGTGCATATATCAAATAATTTTCTAATCCATTCATCTGTTTGTAGACACCTGGGTTGGTTCCATAATTTGGGTACTATGAATTGTGCTTCTATAAACATGGATATGCATGTATTTCTATAATATTTTGATTTCAGTCCCTTTGAAAAGATATCTAGGAGTGATATAGCTGGATCATATTTTGGATCCATTTCCAATTTTCTGAGGAATCTCCACACCAATCTTCATAACCCCGACACTAATTTGCAAATCAAATGAAAAATTATTATAGAAATATACTTCTTTCTCCATTTCAATTTCATTTATTAAATCATAGAATAACAATAAATTATTGTATTTATAACAGGAGAAAGATAAAGTCTTTATAACAATAAAAATGTTTTTGGATATAATCTTTAGCTAGCAGTGACAAATTAAAAAAAATAAAAACTATATTTTGAGAAGCTACAATTGATGAGATCTTTGGATACTTATTTATCAAGAGATTTAATGAATTCTTAGAGAGTTTTGTTATACACTCTAACAGAACTCAACATAACACACATGTCCAATCCTTTGTAGAACCTTACAATATCTTATTTTACCATTTATATTTTATAGTTTTAGTGAAACACTGAACTGCACTTAAGATTCTCATATTTTTTTCTATAGGTTTTTGAAAAATCTATATGTCAGAGCATCCTAAATATTTATTTACTGAGTATTCTTGATACTGGTTCACTGGCATGAAACTGTTCATCTAAACAGAAGTGCTGTAGAGAGTGAAAGGTGGTATTGTGAACTATAAGGTCAGGTAAATAGTCATAAAACCTTATATTCCCAAGCACCTGGGATCTATAAGAATGAGGTCTAACAATATACTAAACATAAGTCAAAATGGTCTCTGCCCTCATGAACCACATAGTCCAATGTGCATTTGAGTCTTAAATAATAAGGATATCAGACATTAGGGCCCAATTATACATGATTGTTGTTGTTGTTGTTGTTGTTGTTGTTGTTGTTGTTGTATTTTGATTTTTTTGGAAATTTATAATTTGAGAAAATTCCCAAATTGGGTAGCCTACATATATTGGTAAGTTTAAGAAAAGTTTAGGTATGTTGTAAATGCAAAAAATGGATGTGAATAATAGTCTACTTCATCATTCACTGCCATATACTATACACAAATCTATTATAAAAATTGAAATTATCAAAACATACACAAACAAAACACAGACTGCATGTGGCATCATTCCCAGGGGAGAGAAATGTAAGTAAATGTAAACGTTCAGCAATACATTGTACCTGCATAAAATTAAGTAAGGCCTGCACTGCATTACTCTATTAATTTTGTAGCCATCTCCTATTGCTACTGCAGTGAGTTCAAGTGCTAGCAACTGCTGGTGCTAATCTTCTCCTGTGAGCAGTTCCTCTCTCCACCCAGGTGACTGCAGTAGTAAAAACTGATCCCTTGTGATTCTCATCTAGTTTTTATTATGAAAATACTTATATAAAATTCTTGTTAAAATGTAACTATTTAGCCGGGCTGGTGGCGCATGCTTGTAATCCCCACGCTTGGGAGGCAGAGACAGGAGGATCGAGCAGGTTCGAAGCCAGCCGTGCACGCTGGCTTAGGAGACCCTGTTTCCAAATAAAAATGTAAAAATAGGTGTGGGAGTGTAGCCCGGATGTAGAAGGGCTTCCAGGAACCACAGCACCACCAAAAGAAAAAAAAAATGTAACTATTTATAGTTATCTGTAGGCTTCTCATCAACAGCAGGCTGTTAGTAGTCAAGTTTGGGGGAAGTCAGAAGTTATATGCAGAGTTCAATCAGTAGCAGGAGAGTAGAGAAGATGCCTAATTATCAGTCCCCCTACCCCAGAAGAGCCCTTCTAGAACAGTCAGCCGTTCACCATTGCTGTCACCAAGGCCAGCAGGGCTGGGACCCCGCAGCTGCCATCCTACTCCCAGACTCTGCTCTCAGCCCTGCTGACAACAAACCCAAGACAGAAGACAGTATAAGGAGCAGACTTGGGTGGCCATACATGGGCAATGCCTACAAAGAGGAAAATAAAGCCATCATAAAGAAAGTTTTAGGAACAGTAAAATGGTCTAGCATAGGAACAGATATGATTTATTTAACATGAATGGCACCACAGAAATATATTTATATACCACAATGTCATAAAAAAGAATAATCCCTGGAAGCACCTTTATGGTGTAAGTGATGGGGATACCATGTGGGTTGATAGCATTGGAAGAGAAGAGGGTATGGAGACAGCAAATATTATAGGTCTTGATAAAATTTGAGTCCAAGGAACCAAATATGAAGCTGACCATGATTATAATCACTAGCCAGGTGGAAGAGGTCCTCCACAAAATGCCAAGAACAAGCAGAATAATTAGGAGAGAGAAGAATGAGAGACTAATAATTCCGTCCCTAACACAGGAGAAGGTCTCATCTTGCTACTTACTACAGTATTTCAACTCTAAAAGTGCAGCAACACATTGCGATGATTATAGAGACTATCCAGGTGGAAGGAGACCTTCACAAAATGCCAAGAAAAAACAAAATAATGGTGGGGGAAGAATGAGAAACTAGTCTAATACTTCTGACCCTCACACAGGGTAAGGTACCACCTTTCTACTTGCTACTGTATTCCAACGCTGCTGTGCAGGCAGAAAGGATGCAGGATGCTTACAACCAAGGTGCAGGAGAAGAAGGTATATCATTAAGACAGAGTATGTATTTCATACAACTATTCTCTACCAAAGATAGCCTAGAGGTAATGGCAATTGGGAGGGTAAGAAAAACTAAGAAGATAAAATCCATGGTGAGTAGCTACCTCAATGCTCTTATCTCCATATCTTCAATTGTCCAAAAAAAAAAAACTTCAATCACAATATGGCAGAGAAACAAAAGAAGCTGATTCACCAGCTTAGAATTCATCTGCTGCTGAGGCTGGACACAGAAAGGTAGAATAAATGTTAACTTACCAATGCTTATTCATGCAGTTATTGAACAAGAAGGAATAAATATAAAAAGCTCAGCAAAAGAAAATTATCTAAAGATCAGAGCTGAATAGAAGTGTTTCCTTTCATCCATGGACCACTAAACTAGAAATACCTATATTAAATCTTCAGCACAGTATATTTATAATAATATTTTTTATGCAATACAGGGGATGAAACCCAGGGGCATTATACCTCTGAGATATACTCCCAGACCTATTCTTTATTCTTTGTTTTGAAACAGGGTCTCACTGAGTTGCAAAAGGTCTCAATAAGTAGCTGAGGAGGGCCACAAACCATGATCTTCCTGTCTCAGCCTCCCAAATGCTGGAATTACAGGTATGTGCCACCATGCTCATCTTATTTATTGTTTCTATTAGTGATGTCTTTAGAAATACCAAATGTGTATTCTTTTTAAAGCCTAGTTTTATCATTATATCTTTAAATTTTTTAGATTATCTCATATCTGTTCAAATCCAAAAGTTTTAAGACATAAACTTGAAAGTTTGCAGCTTACTCTTTTAAAGAAAAGGGCAACAAATTAAGCAACCACCTATTAATAAAAGTCTTAAATAATGTCTAAGAAATTTCACACAAATTCTGAACTGTGCAAGGATAGGAAACTAATTCTCACAATTTTTTTAGGGATGGAAGTACATAGACGCCAAATAAAAAGTACATTAAAAATGCATTGGCCAGGCATGATTGTGAATACCTCTAATCCCAGTACTTGGGAGGCTGAGACAGGAGAATTGTTGGTTCAAGCCTAGTCTTAAAAACTTATTGACACTCCAGAATGAGACCCTGTTTTAAAATAAAAATACAACAGGACTAGGAGTCTGTCTCAAAGGTAGAATGTCCCTGAGTTTAGTCAGCTCCTTCTGTATGGACAATGGCTATAACTTGCAGTAGTGGTAGCTGAGTTCATTGTGCACTTCAAAGTTCCAAAGGGGTGCTCAAAACACCCCTCTTCCCTTTTATACATGTGCTCCTTTCACTTTGTCACTTTTCTTTATTTTTTTTCCTCTTCTTTGTCTTGTATTAAATCCACTTTATATCATTATACTATGGGATATGTACACAATGGAATCCTACTCAACCATAAAGAAAAACACAATTACATCATTTACAGGGAACTGGATGGCACTGGAGAAAATTTTACTATTTGAGATTAGTCTGTCACAAAATGTAAGAAATTGGATGCTATCTCTAATATTTGAAAGCTAGGGAGATAAAAAGGTCATAGGGGAACCCTATATAAGGAAGGAGAAGCTATAGATGAGCAAATAAGGTGACCTCATTGAGGAAAATGGGAGGGAGGACAAGGAAAATTTACTTCTGTACATGATTTACATTCACAAGCAAATCAAAGTCAACACTAAACCAAACATAAGAAGGAGGGAGGGGGGAAGGATTGGGTGGAATTGGGGAAGGGCTAAATGAGTGACGTGTGCATGTATGCTTCTACCACCTTGTACCTCATTAAGATATATGACTACAATGCAGAAATAAAAATTTAAAAGTATCTTGTAAAGCAGAAAAAGGAGGATACAATGAATGAATAAATGAATACAACTGGAAAGCATTTTGTTATGTGAAATAAGAAAGACTGAGAAAGTCAAAGTCGTTTTTTTCTCTTTTTTTTTTTTGTGTGTGTTGTTTTTTGCGGGTCTGAGGATGGAACCCAGAGGCATTTGACCTCCAAGCTACACTCACTGTCCAATTTTTTATTCTTTATTTTGAAACTGGGTCTCACTGAGTTGCAGAGGGCCTCACTAGGTAGCATAGGCTGTCCGTGAACCGTTATCCTCCAGTCTCAGCCTCCCAAGTAAAAAGTGCTTAATAACCCTTCAATTTATTTTAAAGGCTTTAATAAAACTTATGTAAGAAAGTTCAATGTTTTTGGAATTTGCAAATAGACTACTTCAAAGTTTCTCTATTTTGAGAAATATGTGGTTTTTACTTACTTTCTGCTTTCATAAATATATTTCTGAGAAATCATTTCTCTCATGGCAAATTGATCTATTGGCAAGAAAAGATTTCTTGTTTGTTTGTTTTTAACTTATACTTTTTTACATATCAGAAACTTCAAAAGAAATGAAGGCAGTTCAGCTGCTTTATGAAAGGAAGAATTCAGGTAAGTCACTGTAAAGACTGGCTTGATTATATTACACTTAGTGATAATAAAACAAAAATATTTCTTCAGGCCAGGTGTGGCGGCACACACTTGTAATCCCAACAATTGGGAGGTTGAAACAGGAGGATTGCGATTTGAGGACAGCCTCAGCTACTAATTAGTGAGTTCAGAAATAGTGAATCCACATTAATGGCAAACTAGTCAGTCATCCTTTACCATTAAACGGTTACTTCGTAGAGTGGCCTAACCTATTTTCCCTTGAAATATCCTTACATATTTCTTTTTATTTAAACATTCCAGGCAGGAGCTGAACAATGTAGCAGTACATAAGAACCAGTGGAAGTTCATTTTACTTTGGGAGTTGTAGTTCCTCATATGACAAATTTGGTGGAGAAATGAAATAAAAAAGAAGATTGTATTTTGTGTGTGTATTTTACAAAACCAACATATCATAGTAGCAGGTGTTTTAAAGAGAAGAAAATAACATATAGTCTAGAATAGTTGCAATAGACAAAAAAGTCATAAACACTGAGACCCGCCTTTTAGCTGAAGGTTTGGAAAAAAGGCATTTTAGTAGAAGCAAAGACAAATAATATCCTCTGATTACTGTAAACAGGCTTGCTTGCTATTCCCTTCCTTCCTTCCTTCCCTTCTTTCTTCCTTCCTTCCTTCCTTCCTTCCTTCCTTCCTTCCTTCCTTCTTTCCTTCCTTTCTCTGGTTATGGGGTTTGAAACCAGTGGGATAGTACCTCTGAGCTCCATTCTTTGCCCTATTTTATTTCATTATTTTATTTTTTTGAAACAGCGTCTTACTAAATTACCATGAGATGGCTTTAAATCTATAATCTTCCTGTCTTAGCCTCTCAAGTACTGGAATTATAGGCGTGTACTATCATGCCAGACAATAGATTTTCTTTCTTTGGTAGAAAATTAATTGGAAAGTAGATACCATGGTTCTAATATATAATATTTTTAGAAAAAAAAAGAAACATTAACTTTATCCCAAAGGATTAGGAAGAGAATGTGCTTGTGGATATAGATTATGACAGGTATTAGAAATGAGATTAGTATGTAGGTTCCTCAAAAATCCACCAAGGGACCCAGTTAATACAACTCCTTCAAATGTTTTCAAAATAATTAACATCAAAATACTATAGTGATACATACATACCCATGGTTGTAGAAGCACAATCATAATAGCCAAATTATAGAGCCAATATAGATGTCCTTCAATAGATGAATGAATCAATAAAATATGTTATAAGTCCAGGCATGGTGGTGCATGCTTGTTATCCTAACATTTGGGAGGCAGACACTGGAAAATCTAGGTTCATGGATGGACTCAGCCACTTAGTGAGGCCCTTTGCAACTAGTGAGACCCTGATTCAAAAATAAAAAGACTAAAAAATAGGGCTGAGGGGGTGTAGCTCGGAGGCAGAATGCCCCTGGGTAACATCCCCAGTACCGCAAAAAAAGAAAAAAAGAAAGAAAGAAAAGGAAGAAAGAAAGAAAGAAAGAAAGAAAGAAAGAAAGAAAGAAAGAAAGAAAGAAAGAGAAAAAGAAAAAGCATTTTATATGTATATACACAGTGGAGTTTTACTCAGCCACATGGAAGTAAAAAATAATGTCACTTGCAGGAAAATAGATGAATTTAGTGCATATTATGCTAAATGGGGTCAGCCAATCTCAGAAAGTCAGAGGTATTATGTTGTCTCTCATATGAGAAAGCTAAACAGAAAATAGGAAAGAAAAGTGACTTTAGGTAAATGAGGAGAAACCAGTAGGACAGAAGAAGGGGTTTGGGGTAGAAGATTGAGAGAGGAAAAAGAAGGACTAAGGAAAGGAAACAGTTCAAATAATGCTAAGTTTATACAGGAAGTGATCACTACCATTTTCACTAAATGTACAGGGAGAGGGAAATGGAGGGGGGCGGTTGAAAGGAAATGCATCCAATGCTGGGTGCTTGTATGTTTACACCAGTTTGAATCTCACTATGAAATATAATTGCAATGTAATCATAAAAGTACTTGTGAAGAAAATGTCTGATATCTAAACTTCTTATAATGTAAAAATAAGTTTAAAAGCTGTTACGAATGAGTAGCCCTGTGTTCAAAGAACATAAGATGTGAATAAAAACAGCAGATAATTAATAATAAAAAATAAGTCATTTGAAAGAAAGAAAGATTATAGGATATCTAGAAATGCATGTGTGAAATTAAAATCTTGTGAAATAACTCCTATGATAAAGAATGCATTTGTAATTTTTCAAACATTGAATTACCAATTGGAAAGAGATATTTGAGGTAACCACCCAAATAAATTTTTTAAAAATGAAAATGATGTATAAAAATATTTAAAAAGACATTGTGAAGACCAATGTAATTACTGGATTATAAAATAAATAAAACATTGGAGCCAAAGCAGTTATAAAAACATAGCTTTGGATTCTCTGTAACTATTTAAAACATTGCAAAGAGTAAACTATTACAAAGAATAAAAAATATTTAGCATATTTTAAGAAAAATTACTGAAAGAAAAAACATCTTAGGCATACTCTAGACAATATTTATATGTAATAACTAATCACATAAGCTTCAAAACAAAAAAACTAAAACTACTTATAAAGGAATAAAGTTATACTAACTATATACCTGTATAATACTAAATTTTTATGGGTTATGAAATGGAAATAAAATAAAATAAAGATTTTTTAAATGAATATAAAATATCCTGCATCTGAGTACCATTTTATTTGCTGGCATTCCATAGAAATCTGTAATTGCTTCATTAATCATCCTTTTATGAAAAAAACGTTACTTATACTTGTGAAAATTAGAAACATCCTGAATGCCCGATTATTATAAGATTATGAGATGGTTGAATGAATTATGATATACTCTTTTGGGAAAGAAGGAGATAGCCATAGAGTCATGCTTTATAATGACATTTAATGACACACATATGTACAAATGGAACATAGTAAAATATTAGGATACAAGAATTCTGATCTAACTTGGCACTAAATCTGATTGAATATTTTACCTATATATGCCCTTATTTATTTATAGATATAGGCACCATACATATTGTATGCCATTCAGAATAACTGATTTAAAATTTTGCTTATGCAGCAGTATTTAGGGTGGCATTAATTTCCACTATAAATAATAGATACCCTAACATTTTTAATGAAAATCTCTGCTATATCATTGAATTTGAATGATATGCTATCACACTTGCACAGAGTAAATGATGAATTATAACCTTGCATTTATGCTAACAAAATTAAATATTGCATCGTACTTTGGAAATTTGTGCTTCCATGTTAGCATGTGATATTTTGGTCAATTCCGCAGTAATATATATATATATATATATATATATATATATATATATATACACACAAACTGGGTATCAATATTCATAAAAATTGGGAGTCAATTAACAAAAGAAAGATGAGTTCTTATATGCAATAGGTATTTTATGCATAAAGATAAGTGAATGGTTATGCATGTGACTATTCCATTTAGCAGAAACTCACATGTAGAGCTAGTAGTGTTTGTTAGGTGTATATGTACCTGAAAGGGGAAAGACTGGAAAGATTTCCAGCAAAACATAATAGATCAAATACCATGTTTATTACTGCCCTCTCCCTAAACCCCACATGAGTGAAGGTCAGAGCACTTACACACACACATACACACAGACACACAGACACATACACACACACACACACACACACACAATGTCATGTGCATAGGACTTCAAATTTAAAATTTGAAATTTGTAAATTTGAAATATTGGTAGACATGTCAACAAAACTTGAAGCTTGAATGTTAGCATAAAATTGATAGAGAATTTAGTAGAGTTGAGAAACATAAATGCTATTTATCCATAATATTTTCTCACTGCAGAATCCTGGAAAAGTTTCAGAATTAGAGATAGCAGGTACTGGCGGTATAATGTGAACAGTTCTGAAAAACAAAAAAAAATTAATAAAAGTCTGAATGAAAATTAAAGGTATAGGGGGAGAAACTGAATCAGACACCAGCCAGAGCTAAGGTGAAACCATCCAAAGAGGAAGGGGGTTAAGAAAACACAGCATCCTAGCAGAGACAGCCCAGGATGGCTATCAGCATATAGATACATATCACCACACATCTACAACACATACAGACACATCACCACAGTTACAACAGGAGAGGCCCAGACCAAAAAGATAACATATTCATGAGCAACATCAAGAAAATAGAATGTGAGAAACAGCATAAGACTGCAAAAAAAAAAAATAGGATGCTATAGAAAGTATTTCCCAAAAAGCCTTAGAAAATTAAAATATGGTAGCAGAAGGGTTAAATTAGAAAGGTTAAATTCAGAAAGATTAAATTCAGAAAGATTAAATTAGAAAATAAGTTTAAGACATTATTCCAGAATATGCAACAATTGGCAAAGAAGGCAATTTTCAGAAATGTAATGTTAAAAAGTTTACTCATTTGAATATTTGGGGGGAGGAGTACCCAAAATAGGTATATAAATATTTTAAGAGAATATAGTGATGCCATAGTAGTAAGTACCATAAATAAAGAGGAGAGAAAAGAGATTATAACTAAATCGAGGGAAAATACGAAGTTGTATAAGAAAGGAAATACAATATAGCACATAGTTTAATCATCATTAAATTTGTTTGATAGTAATAATGTAACAAGTGAATATGGAATTGGATATGATTATAGAATAACCATATTAGAAGAGTGAAGTAGGAGATATATATTTAGCTATAAGTTCTTCTGCAAACTATGTAAGAAAGCTAAATTATAGTGCTTATATTTTAAAGTTAAAGAAAATTTATGCTGAATCATAAAGCACTTTTCTAACATGTATAAAGCCACAGCTCTATCTTCAACATCACACAAAGCATAAAATAGAAATATTAAATGTTATTATATAAATATATTTATATAATATTGTTATATATTTATATATAAACACATACATATACAGACATATGCTAAAAAGTCAACTAAAGGAGTTTAAATAAACCACAGTTGGAAAATAGTAACAGGGATTAGGAAATACTAAATAGAATATTTTGTTAGTTTGTCTTTTGGTTCAAGAGATTGAACCCAGGAGCCTTATATCTCTGAGCTAAACCCTTGGACTACTTTTATTTTTATTTTGAAAAAGAGTCTCACTAAGTTTTTGAAATTCATGCTAAATTGCTGAGGCTGGCCTCAAACCTGTGAACCTCCTGTGTCCGTCTCCCAAATCCTGGGATTTTTTTGGTACTGGAGATTGAGCCCAGGAGCATGGTATCTCCAAGATAAACTCCAGCCTATTTTTTTTTCTATTTTGATTTGATTTTGTATATTTTTAATACTTTTTTTAATTGTTTTTATGGGGCCGAGGATCGAACCCAGAGCTTTGGGTGTGCTAGGCAAGCGCTCTGCCACTGAGCCAAATCCCCAACCCCTCTATTTTGATTTGAAACCAGATCTTGCTAGGTTGCTGAGCATCTCACTACTTGACTAAGCTGTCACTGAACTTTCAATCCTCCTGCTTCAGCCTCCCAAGTACTGGGATTATAGCTGTGCCACCATGCACTGCACTTTTTGAGATTATTAAACTCTCCTTTAATGAACCTGGCTTACTATTATGATAAAAGAATTGAGGAAACAATTATAACCTAAAATATTATACCATTATGAGCAAATTATCACATTAGAGAAGATGAATAATTTCTAAAAATAAAGAAATATCTTGTTATTCAACATATTTTATGGAACTACTATGCTTGTAAAGAAAAAAAGCCTTTTTATGAGGTACTGTAAATACTATAAAACTTTGAAGATTGATTTGACAACCTGGATAAACGTATTTGACATCTTGTTTAAAAAGAAGCTGTTGCATTATAATTTTTATGTACATTTTTCAAAAAATGCTGAATATTAGTCTCACTTCATCAGAGTAAAGCATTTTTCTCTAAGTGAGAACAGATGGTTTTTATTACTAATTTGGCATTTTTCCCCCAATAACACTAACTAGTTATAAATGGGATTTCCCAGGCTTATTTCATTTTTGGCCATATGTTTAAGAGAAATTGTGCTTACTCATAACAGACAAGAAAGGATGTTAAGCAAAACTGGATTTATTTGACATTGGAAATATATAGCAAAGGATCTCTTACTATCATAAAGAAACATCTGTTCCCTCTGTTGTTCAAACAACTTGTTAACGATGTTCACATGTACTACTGCCACAGCAGAGATCTTCCCATACACTGGTAAGTGATCATTGCTGTCAAATAACATCATTAAATAAGTTCCACACAAGCTTTGCTAAGTGGACAGAGTAGTGCTAGGACCTAAGAGAAATGTTTATGAACTCTTAAGTCAATTTGGGTGCCTCCTATCTCTTTAAAACTGCAGATTCTTGATTCGTGCTCAACAAAAATGACTTAGATGCTCATGGTTGACCTTACATTTAAGAAAATAATGAAGAACTTTTTGGTTCCTTTGTAAAGTAAGACTTATTTACATTATTCCCATCTTTAAAAAATAATGATTTTCCAAGTGTACATTCATTGACCTTCATGTTGATCAGCCATTTAGTGTTTACGAAGGTTTTTTATATTCACTGTGATTTATGTTAAAGGATAAAGTACTTGTGCTTAGAGAACAGTAGACAGTATTAGAGATACAATATTAAGAAAACCAAATATTGAGCATTTTTAAATACATATTTTAATGAATGTATTTTATTACATTTTATCTTTTTCCCATAAACATTTGAAATAAATGCAAAAATAGTCTGTTGACTTTCAACTAGTGTCAACATGGGACCAGTTTTGCTTCATCTATAACCCTATTCCCAATCCCCAGCTTCAATGTACCACTGAATTATTTTGAAGAAAATCTGACTTTCTTTCTTTTCTTTCTGTCTTTTCTTCCTGTCTTTTCTCTTTCTCCTCTTTCTTTCTCTTTCTTTCTTTCTTTCTTTCTTTCTTTCTTTCTTTCTTTCTTTCTTTCTTTCTTTCTTTTCTTCTTCCCTTTCTCCCTCCCTTCTTTCCTTCCTTCCTTCCTTTCTTCTTTTTTTATTACAGGGAATTTAACCCAGGGCCAAACTACACCTGAGCTATTGTTTCAACCCTTTTTACTTTTTATTTTCAAACAACGCCTTGCTCAGATGATCAGGCTGACTTTGGACTTATGACTTGCCTGCTCTGCGCACTAAAGATTACAGGTATGCATGGCATGGATCACTGTCACCAGCTAGAAAATATATCATTTCAT
Source organism: Muscardinus avellanarius (assembly GCF_963383645.1). NCBI lineage: Eukaryota > Metazoa > Chordata > Mammalia > Rodentia > Gliridae > Muscardinus > Muscardinus avellanarius. The sequence goes on along the minus strand of NC_137787.1, from coordinate 94,482,298 downwards.
CAACAAATATTTCAACTTGATCCTTCTTTTGTTTTTTTTTTAACAAGTTAACAAATATTAAAATATCATGCTTGAAAGAGCAGGATAATAACCATAAAGCCATGTGATCCAAGTTTTCCAAGTACCTTCATTAGTAAGAGGGAAGAGAAAGAGAGACTGATTGATAGTCTAACATGTTTTTTTTTTTTTTTGCCTTTTTATTTTATTTTATTTTTTAGGGTTTTTTTTGTGGGTCTGGGGATGGAACCCAGGGGCATTTGACCTCCAAGCTATACACCCTGCCCTATTTTTTTATTCTTTATTTTGAGACTGGGTCTCACTGAGTTGCAGAGGGCCTCACTATGTAGCTGAGGCTGTCCACGAACCGTGATCCTCCGGGTCTCAGCTAACTTATTTTTAAAGTCTATTCTGATTCTAGATGGAAAAGAATCCTTGCAGCCTTCATTGCTTCTCCCTATAGCTCATCTCACTCCACATCATTTGTCTCCTTTACTATGACTGCTAGTTCATGGTCTCTCCCTACCCCACCCCACATCTCAGTCTCCTTCCTCAGTCCTATTAGCTCAGAGAATTATTCTGGCATGTTGGTATAACTATCATTTCAGTTACTCATGAACTTTCTTAGGAAAATGGAAACCACTTCCATTAAATGGAGAGGGGAACCCTCTCCATTATTCAGTCTCAGGGGCTTATTTGGCTCTATTTCCTCAGAGCTCAGATAAGTATTTGACTCTTAAAAGTTCCTCAGACTCCTTAACTAAAAGAATAAGCAAGCTATACATTTTTCCAGTTTAATTCAAAAGTGAACAGAACAAATTTAAGTAGTTTTATATTTATATTTCACATGGTCTATGGAGGACTCAATGAATGTCATATTGTAATGATTCCAGGAATGAGTCATCTATGTCAGAACACTAATATAGAATTAACCACACTCTTTGTTTCCCCTACTCCTTGGTGATTTTAGAATTGTTCTGTCACTGTCACAGAAAGCCCAGACTGACTGTTAAAACTGGAAATCTGCCAACAGATTCTGTAATGTAAAAACAGCTTGGTATATTTTGTGACAATACATTATAACCTGAGATGTAGAAATTTGACATTTTTGTTTTATTTTAAAGAGTCATACTAATTCTAACAAAATTATGATTGTGTATCATTTTGGTTCCCTTACAGAACATTGACTTTACAATTTGCAGAAAATGATTGAAAAGATCACAATGGACATTTTGGTTAATAAAACTGATTTTTCCAGAAAAAAATATGAGGGAAGAAAAATATTCTTTGACAAGGACATTGCACAATTTTTCTAAAAATAAAAAAGCAATTATTTTCAGACATACCTCAAATAGATACATTCTTACAAAAACGTCTCTCTGTGGCCCCCTTATTCCTTTCTTCTTGAGGTGTTGAGTGGGGGGCAGAGAATCAATTAAGAAAAAACTTCCATTGACATGTATACATGTGAGAATATCAATACCAACCTCAATATCCCTCATATGGAAGTGGAGGAGTGGGGATTGAGCTGCCAAGGGAAACCCATCAAGTACTGTGTGCATAAATGCCAATAACACTGTAAACTGTATTATGATGTGAGACTATAAGGCACCATAAAAATAGGCAGGAAGAAAGAGTGAGAACTCTAGTACATTGTTGGTGGAATTTAAAATTAATGTAACCACTTTGGAAAACAGTATGGAGGATCCTCAGAAGAATGGGAATAGACTTATCATATGATCCAGCAATACCACTTCTGAGTATCTACCCAAAAGAAAGTAAACCAAACTACCAAACTAATGCATGTGTATCTATGTTCATAGCTGCACAATTCACCATAGCCAAACTATGGAACCAGCCCAGATGTCCATCAATGGATGAATGGATTACAAAATTATGGGATATGTATATGATGGAAATTTACTCAGCCATAAAGAAAAACAGAATTACATCATTTATAGGAAAATGGACGGAACTGGAGGACATTATGCTAAGTGAAATTAGTCATTCACAGAAAATAAGAAATCAGATGCTCCCCCTAATATGTGGAAGCTAGGGAGAAAATAGATCATAGGAGGAACTCTAGACAAAGAAGGAGATTCTATAGATGAACAAATAAGGTGATCTAACCGAGCGGATGGGAGGAGGGAAGAGGGAAATTCTCTAATACACAGGATATACTTTAACAAACCTATCAATGTCAATTACGAAGCCAACCATGAGAAGGAGGGAGGGAGGTAATGAGGTGGGGATTGGGTAAGGGCTAATTGGGTGATGTGTGCATGTTTGTCTCCACCATCTTGTATCCCATTAAGATGTGTGACTACAATGCACCAACAAAAAAATTTTTAAAAGAAATGAGAGTCATGGAAGTAGGGACATTAATCTATGAGGATGGGAAGGTACTAACTACTCAGGCCTTGAAAATGCCACAACCACATATTATTTCATATTAGATTTTACAGGCCTGGAGATGTAGCTCAATGATGTGGTGCTTGCCTGACATGTGTAAGGACCTGGGTTTGAGCCTCAGTGTTGCAGGGAAACAAACAAAAATCTAAGCATATAACATTTCCGGTAATTCATTGAATAATTCTTCCACCTAAATCCTATAGGTGAACTGCAGGATAGTATTAGAACTAGGGCCTGGCATGGTGGTCCATGCTTGTAATCCCAGCATTTGTGAAGCTAAGACAGGAGGACTGAGACTCATGGACAGCCTCAGCTACTTAGTGAGGCCCTTTGCAACTCTCTTTCAAAATAAAGAATAAAAAATAGTAATTGGGGTGTAGCTCAGAGGTAGAATGACCTTGGTTCCATCCCCAGTATCACAGAAAAGAGGAAGAAGAAGAAGAAGAAGAAGAAGAAGAAGAAGAAGAAGAAGAAGAAGAAGAAGAAGAAGAAGAGGAGGAGGAGGAGGAGGAGGAGGAGGAGGAGGAGGAGGAGGAGGAGGAGGAGGAGGAGGAGGAGGAGGAGAGAGGGAGAAGAAGGAGAAGAAGGACAAGAACAAGAAGAGGAAGGAGAAAAAGAAATAGTTTAAGAGGAAATGAGACAGATGGATTTATAAATAGGTAGATATTACATTTATATATTACACATGTATAATGTCTGGTTTCTGACTTCTTAGATAAAACAATATAAAATACATATATGAAATCATCAATTATTTGGTAATTAAATGATATTTATTTAGGGACTATGTTAATTTATGCATGATATTATTGTGATTTGTGAAAAAGAAAAGATTATTTATCTCTTACCAGTACAGGTTGAAACATTTCTTTTTTATTTATTTATGTATCTACTATTTGTGGTGCTGGGAGTAGAACCCAGGGCCTCATGCCTCCCGGGCAAGTGTTCTACCACTGAGCCATTTCCCAGTCCCCTGAAATATTTCTTTATGAAATGATAAGTCATATGTAATTTGTTTCAAAGTAACCTAGTGTAATAGTATGTGGGGTAGAATTTGAAAAGAGGAGGCAAAATTGGACAGATGTTAATTGTAGTTGAAATGGATTGATAGCTCAAAAGGATCGAATGGGACTTTTTATTTTTGTGCTTCTTTGAACATTTCCAAAGTAAAAAGTTGTAGAAGCAACATAACATATTCATAACTTTAACATTTTTAAAGTGTGCAATATTGGCTAATTAATATTTAAACCCCAACTATTTTAAATAAAAAAGTTCACTGTGCTTAAATAATTTGAATTAGTTAACAGTGAATAAAAAAATAATAAAACTGAATGAAATGCTTAAAAGTTTGGCCATTACTTTCAAGTAAAGTTATGATCTTTCACACTGATAACATAAATATAATAAACTGGCAATAAACATTTTCATGTTAAACTTATATTCAAAAGAAAGCTCATCTGCTATTTGTTCATATTATATATTTGTCAAAAGAAATTTTAGTGGTGTTTTTTAAAAAATTCAAGAAAGTGAATGTGTTCTAATGACTCTACAAGCTAAAGTAGAATGAAAATTTTAAAATATTTTGGAAATAGTACTATAAATAGGCAACATATTAAAACGTGTAATATATCCATCAAATTAATCATAATTTTAGAAATGTTTATATATTGATATTTGAAATTAAAAAACAATGTTAAAAACACAAAAATATAGAAATATACTTTTATTAATATGTACATATATACACAGTATGATGTATACAAATAATAAATATGAAATCTCTATATTCCTATTGACAGAAAATAGTATGTTAAAGTGAAATACTGTTATGAAATATAATTTGTTTTAATTAAATAACTTATTACTTCCAGTCTAACGTGGAACCTTGACTTCTTGGGGTTCTATGTGAGTTCTGTATCAATCTTCAGTGAACTGGAACATGTGAGATAATGGGTTGTTTATACACTGTAAATCTACTTTCAGTGAGCTGGAAATATAGTAGATAATAGGTTGTTTATGATTTGCAAATCTGTTCAGTGAGCTGAAAATTTGTCAGATAATGGGCTGTTTATGAATTCTAAATCAATATTCAGTGAGCTGGAACTATGTTAGATGATGGGCTATGTATGAGTTGTAAATCTGTTTCCAGTGAACTGGAAACATGGTAGATAATGGGTTGTTTCTGTGTAGTAAATCCATTTCAATGAGCTGAAATCATGTGAGGCAAGGGGTGGTTCCTGAACTGTAAATCTGTTTTGTAGTGAACTGAAAACCTATTTAATAAAAGACCCTTTATATGTTATAAATCTATTTTCAATGAACATGAAATGTACCGGAATAAAGATTCATTTTGACCAGAAGATCCCACTTTACAGAATGAGAAGTGTATAATAGATTCTTCATGAGTAGTTGATCTATGTTCAGTGATTCAATATATGGAATGGTGCTATCCTGTTTATGTAAGAGTTGCAATTTGAATCTATTTTCAGCACATTGTTTCTGCTGAATAATGGTTCTACCTGATGATGGTCAATGGAGTGGAAATGTACTAAAGGTCTGTTTTTAGTAATATGGTACCAGAGTGGTTTTCGAAGTATATCAAGTTTTGTTAATCTTTAACAGTTACTAAGTTCTCCTGGTACTTGAAAAATGATACAAAACATGGAAAGGACCACATAAGAAACAGAATATTCAACATCGTGGGAATCCAGTAAGTGCTACATAAAGGTTTTTATGAACTGAGAAACCCTACTGAAATAAGCACATAAATATCAGTTCACTGAACATATTTTTGTTAGTAATTTCTTGAGTGAGAAAACTAGAGAAAGTAAAAAGACAAGATAATCTTATGTTTATTTCTACAAGTATGTAAAGTCATGTGTTGATGTAATGTACAAATTAAGGAAAACACGTAAAATGCATAAATAGTATATACAGGGGCTCTTTTGCAATGAAAAAGTAATAATGCAAGGAAATTAAAAATGAAGAGAAAAGAAGGGAATAATCAAATTGCATTAACTCCAGAAAGAATTAGATTTTAAAAATAATAGACAAAAAGTGTTAATTAGGAGTATAGCAAAATTCTAGAATTTATATTTTTTCCTATAGATATTAATTAATATAGAAAATAGAATTTTAGTACTGAAATAATGAAATTTTCATTGGGATAGATGCAAATTTTTTCACAAAGAGAGCTCATCAGAAAGATTCTGAAAATTTCACAATATTCCCTACAGCAAACTATTTTTACCTTGGCAGTGAGTATCTGTTTTCAAATGAAATTTGTGAAACATTCCCTTAGGTCTAAAATATCAATTCTCAGAGGTAACTCCACTCCTGCTGAGAGAAATTTAGAAAAATTTTACACATATAGTGAGAAAACTACCAATGGTAATTTTAGTGAAGTGGCTTCAAATGCCTTAGATTGCCAAAATATCAATAACAGAAAAGTTAGAGAATTGTAACTTCTAACAATGACCTATTAGTTTAAATATCTATGATTTATAAGTTTATGAAGGATAATAGTTATAAAAGTCTTATAACTTTGTGAAAGTAGTTTTAAGTAAAACACCATATAGTCTTCAGATCATGAAAAGAGTCTATAATAATTTCAATTCAATGGTCTATCAAATTTCTCAAATTATAGAAGAATAAGTATAGATTTTTCAACCAAGTGTTAATTATTATTTTAGCATCTGACTTCTTCAAACAGGTTAAAACTCCAAATGAGTTTTATTAAGATAATAACAAACAAAACAAAAAAGAGAGAAATTTAGAGAAAATTACAGATTATTGTAGATGTGTCATTGTGGAGTTGTGATGGCTGTTTTCAACTTTGAGACTTCACCATGGTGGCCTTTAGAGAACTTAAAGCATTCTGAGGACTTGGACCAAGGTCTAGACATACCTGATATAAACCAGAGCATCATATAGTCTACAATTAAAACAAATTAACAGTGGGCAATGGGATTGTTTTTCCTTGAAATAAAAGTCACTTTTTCTGAAAAAATACCAAATTTATCTGTATTTGCAAGTAAGATTTGCCAGATGCCAACTATACAAAATAAGAAAATTGAGGGATCCCAAAATTTCTCAAATTGAATGCTACCTAGGAAAAGGAGAGTCTTAAATTGAAGGAAAATTGTCATTCAGGATTTCAAAAAAGAGGAAGAAAGAAAACATAAGTGTTGTGTGCCTGTATTGAATGTGCCTCTTTGAATCTCATTATGGTATATAATCACAATTCAGCAATAAAAGTATATAAAACAGAAAAAAGAAACAAAGAAAGAAAAAATGCCTCTTTGAAAATATTTTTATCTTGATTAATAAGTATTATCTTGATTAATGATTATTATCTTGATTATATGAATAATACAAAAACTCTGAAACTATTGTTTTCTCTTAGAACTGTATTTAAGTATAAAACATGATTTCATAATAATAAAAGCAGATACTCTTGAGAAGTAAATGGATTTGTGATTTGTCCACTAACATACTATTTCAATTTATTTCTATGCTTAAAATAGAAATAAAACATATTACAAATCAATGAATTCAAAACATTAAATGGTTTGTGACATATTTCCTTGATTATCCAATGCTATTCCACTGTGTATTGGCTTTAAAAAACAGAAAAACATTAGGAAAATAAATTCTGACATTTGGAATCTCTTTTCTTTAAAAAGATTAATCTCTCTGAGATATAAAAAATGCAACAATACATTCTTATTTTATTTCTCCATAATTTTTATACAGCAAATGCAAATTTCCAAAAATAATTACTTTTAGATTTAAATCAGCAAATCAAGGCTGACTGTTAGATAAGAATCAATATTTTTGCATCTTTGCTACAAAGACTGAAGAGCTTTGGAATCAGCATCAGATTAATCATTTCAACTACTATTGTGCTGCATCAGAAGAGCAGGGAAGTTTGTTTACATATATTATTCTAAAGGAAGGTCATGCTATGACATACTCTGACAATGTTGAAATGCAAATGCTTCATTTGGACATTATTTTTATTCATAGAAAATTGAACTAAGTTGTCAAATATTTCCCTCTCCCCTGACACTTAAAATAGCATGAAAATGTGGGAACTAAAGATTCATTCATATTTAATCATCTCAGAAGGAACTCTATTTCAAAGACAGTTTTTAAATTCACATTGCAAAGTAGATTCAAATCTATACCTGAGGTTTAACTTTTTATCCCACATAGACTTAAAGGAAATAAGCAAACAACCATCATAATGCTATGACTTGTCTGATTTCTGATAAATGATTAAATGCTTTTAATCATATATATCTTAATTATTTTTCCCTTTTTCCATACACTACTACTATGTGGCACTTATGCCAATTTTAATGAGTGCATCAGAAATGTACCTACTATTGCATGGTCCCCTGTAAACTAAATACAAATATATTTCTGAAACTGCCTGATCTCACTTTGCTTAATATTCTCTAGCTCCATCTAGTTTCCTGAATATTAGATATAATTTTTTTCTACATTGTGGCTAAGTAAAATTCCATTGTGTAAATACACCACATTTTCTTTATCAATTCATCTGGTGACAGACACCTAGATTGGTTCTACAGTTCAGTGATTGTGAGTCGTGCTACTATAAACACGGATATGCATTTATCACTAGTATTTTTTATTTTTTTGGTAGTACTTGGGTTCCTGGAAGCCCTTCTACTTCTAGGCTACCTACATTCTCAAACCTATTTTTTACATTTTTATTTGGAAACAGGGTCTCTTAAGCCAGCGCGGCTGGCATCATACCTGTGCGATCCTCCTGTCTCCGCCTCCCAAGCATGAGAATGACAAGCCTGCGCCACCACTCCCGATGCTATCACTAGTATTCTGGTTTATTTATTTATTTTTTGCAATAAAGATACACCCCCAGCACTATTTTTTATTCTTTATTTTGAAACAGGGTCTTACTGAGTTGCAAACAGCTTGACTAAGTAGCTGAGGCTGTCTGTAAACAAAGATTCTCCTGTCTCAGCCTCCCAAATGCTGATATTACAAGTATACGCCACCATGGCTGGCTCTGATTTAACTTTTAAGGATACCATGCAGTGGTATAGCTGGGTCATATCGTGGCTCTATTCATAGCATTTTTAGAAACCCTCATAGTGATACCTATAGAGGTAGTATCAATAAACAATCTCAACAGTATGTAAGAGTTACTAATTTCCCACATTGTCCCTAGCATTTATTATTGCATGTATTCTTGATAATTGCTTTAATTGGAATTGTAATCTCAGAGTAGTGTCAAATGTGGAAGCTAGAGAGAAAATAAACAATTCAAATAATGCATGTCCACATATGAAAGTATCACAACTAATTCTCTAATATGTATAGAGAGGGAGGGAAAAGCAGGGTTGGATGCAGAGGGAAACATAGCAAGTAATGTGTGTATGCAGATTGTATTATTTTTAATCTCACCATGATGTATTATTACAATGTACCAATAAAAGTATAAAAATTTAACAAAAATAAATTTAAATTTTGATGGCTTGTATGGCCAACCCCGAAACAACAATCTTTTTTATTTATTTATTTTTATTGGTGCACTGTATTCATACATCATAGTGGGATACAAACTTTTGTAGACATACATGCACACATCGCCCAGTCAGTCCCCACCCGATCCCCACCCAATTCTTTACCCATCCCTCCCTCCCATGCTTGGCTTAGTGGTTGACATCTAGTATTATAGCAATTTATCCAGAATTAAAAATGATAATCTCACATAACAGTTTCATTTGTCTGATACCAAGCTTTTGATGACTTAATGATAACATTTCAATATTTCTTTTTACCTTCCTTCTTACCAGAGAATATTTTTTTTCTATTTTTTTTAGGTGAAACTATCATATATTTATATATTTATTTTTCAGAAAAAAAATCTATCCTAATATGGAATATGGACTCTAGATACCCAAAACGATCTTGAAAAAGAACAAAGCTAGAAGATATATATTTTCTGATTTCAAACCATATAAAGCTACAATAATTGAAACAGTGTAGTACTATTCTATAGGCAGATATATAAACTCTTGGAGTTAAATAAAAGCCTAGAGCTAAATTCTTCCCTATATTGTCAAGTTATTTTTGACAAGGTTTCCACGAACATTTGGTGGTGGAAATAATAATCTTTTAACTAAATATTGTTGAAATATAATAATTATATGGAAAAGAATAAAGTTGGACCCTTACCTAATCCCATATACAAATATTAACTCAAAATAGATAAAAGACCTAAATATAAATCTTAAGACTATAAACTTTTAGGAGAAAATCTGGGTCATAAAACCTCACAACATTGAAATTGGCAGTGATTTCTTGGATACAATTTCAATGGCACAGGCAACAGAAGAGTATACAAACTCCCTAAAAAATAAAAAAAATAATGTATATCCAAAGACAATGTAAACAGAGTTAACAGTTACTAATAGAATGGGATAAAATATTTCCAAATGCTATATCTGAAGGTATATTAATATTCCAACTAGAAATCCTAAAATTTAACAACAATAAAGGCAAACAATACCATTTAGAGATAGGTAAAAGACTAACATAAGTAATGAATCTCCACAGATAACCAATCTTAGTTGACTGTTGGATGGAAACTCTTTTTTCTCTGGTTCTGGTGTGTGTTACCTATTTCTTCTTTGTAGTTAATCTCTTTGAGTATTTTCTCTAGCGCTGGTTTTGAAGACATAAATTCCTTCAGTTTCTGTTTGTCATGGAAGCTTCTTATTTCTCCATCTAATTTGATAGGAGGTTTTGCTGGGTAGGAAATTTTTGGCTGGAAGTTGTTTTCTTTCAGAGTTTGGAATATGTTACTCCAAGCCCTTCTGGCTCTCATGACTTGGTTTGGGAAGTCTGGAGTGATTCTAATTGGTTTGCCTCTGAATGTCACTTGGCCCTTTGTTTTTGTTGCCTTTAAGATTCTCTGCTTGGCTTCCACAGTGGTCATTTTGACAATTATGTGGCATGGGGATCCTCTTCTCCGATCCTGTCTAAAGGGAGTTCTATAAGTTTCCTGGACCTGTGTATCAACCTCTTGCTCTATGTTTGGAAAATTTTCTGCTATTACTTCCTTGAAGAGATTGTTGATCCCTTTGGTTTCACTTTCTTTTCTCTCCTCTATTCCAATTATTCTTAGGTTAGGTGTTTTAAAATGGGCCCATATTTCTTCAATGTCAGATTCCTGCTGTCGGATATTTTTTCTAGATTAGAAACTATGCGTTCATTTTTGGAATGATCATCTTCTAAGAGCGAGATTCTGTTCTCCATGTGGTCTAATCGGTTGTCCATGCTTTAAATTGAGGCCTTTACTTCATTAATTGCATCCTTTATCTATTTTTGGCTCTCTCTGAGTTCTTTTCGAAGCACCTCTATTATTTCTACAGTTATTTTCCTGATTTGATCTTCTAGAAATCTCTGATTTTCTGTTTTATTGGGTTCTGATGTTGTGGGGTTGTGGGCATTCATTGCTCCAGTGTTATTCCTCTTTCCATGATTTCGGAAGTTTGTGCCTTCTCTGGGTTCTTCCCTTGGGTCACTATGACTTCACTTAAGGTGTTCTGGATCTCGAGTCAGTAGTATCTCAGACCCCACTACCCCTTTACTGGCTTGTATCACAGAGTCTCCGACCCAGAGAGTCGATAGAGGCTGCTTTAGACTGTGGGGGGTGCCAGGTTGCACGTTCTCCTATGGTGTAATATCTCTGCCACCACCACTCCCCCACTGGGTCAAGTCCCAGGGAGTACAGTACTGGGATTTCTCCTCTGTGGCCCGCAATTTGACTCACTGTTCTTGAGTACGCAGATGTAGCTGTACTGGATTCGGTGAATTCTCTGCTGCTGCCGTCGGTGGCAATATCGCGCCGCTGCTACACCCTCTGCCGTGAGGCTGGCGTATTTCTTCTTCTTTTGAATTCCACTCTGAGTTCTTGCAGCGTGTGCTGAGCTCAGCCACTGGGAGCTTTAGATTTTACCTGCGGCGAGAAATCCTGCCTGGCTGTTGCGCAGCGGCTCACCTCGGCTTGCTGTAGCCGTCTGGTGAATTTGCCGCTGCTGCCAGCAGTATGGCGCTGCTGCCGCGTCCTAGGCCTTGAGGCCGGTGTATCTCCTCTGTGGCTCTGAGCTCTGTTCTCAGTCAGCGCTCTCTCTGGAGCCTGGTGATTTTTTTGTTTCTCTGGTGAAGGTGTTTTCTGGCTATGAAAGGCGCTGATTTTGTGGTAATGGAGATTGGTTGTTAGCGGGGCTCTTAAGCCCAGCTTTTCTCGGTCGCCATCTTCCCGGAAGTCCAACAATCTTAAGTGTAGGTTGTGAAGCTTGGCCTGGTGGTGCATGCTTGTAATCCCAGTGTTTGGGAGGCTGAGACAGGAGGACTGCAGTTCACAGACAGCCTCAGCTACTTAGTGAGGCCCTTTTCAACTCAGTGAGACCCAGTTTCAAAAAAATAAAGAATAGAAAATAGGGCTGGGGGAGTAGTTCGAAGGAAGAATGCCCCTGGGTTCCATCCCCAGTATCTTATAGATATATGTTGTGTACACTCAATGAAAAATTTCTGCCAAACAAAGGAATTTTGTGTACTGCATAAAACATAGGATCTAAAATTAATGATGGATTTTCATAAGAAGTAATGGAGTTGTTCTTATTCTAAAAATAAAACATGTTTTAGCTGGGCGTGGTGAAGAACACTTTTAATCCCAGTACTTGGAAGACTGACACAGGAGGATCAGGATTCATGGCCAGTCTCAACTACTTAAGTGAGGCCCTCTGAAACTTAGTTAGACACTGTTTCAAAATAAAGAATAAAAAATAGAGCTTGGAGGGTAACTTGGAGGTAGAATTCCCCTGGGTTTAACACTTAGTACTGCCAAATAAATAAATAAATAACACGTTTTATTTTTTTTTGTATAAAATTTAAGAAGTAATGAATTTCCACTATTCTCTCTCCTGATAATATAAACTGTAGATAATTGTTTCTGCAGTTTTAGGAATTTATATTTATACTACCTTCCTCAATCTTATTCATTCCAAAGAATTATGTCAAAACCAAAAGTATTTCATTATGATTTCTCTCCCCCCCACCTCTCTCTCTCTCACACACACACACACACACACACACACACACACACACCTGCTTTTTAAATTGGGACAGAGTGAGGAAGATTCAAAATGAAGAGATATCTTTAAAGAGAATTCTTACAGGTTAATTCATGATGAACACTGAGACTTCTCTATCTTATGTAATTCAGTTATAAAGGAAGAGACTCATACAAGCTTACATGTGAGACAAAACTTGGCATAGGACTTACATTTCATTATCAACGTGATTATTACTTAAAAGATGACAAGGAGATATTTGCACCAATTTTATGCTCAGAAATTGTACAATTTAGTTAAGGATCCTAAGGTCATCAAGAAACCAGTATTTCCAAGGGTTACCTTAAAAAAAAAAAACTCAGTGTATTTTATATCAAATTCTTGGCTCTGGCACTAGGACTGCTTAAAGAAGATTTCCTACAAAAGCTTTTTTTTTTTTCTGTCAGTCTACAAGATATTTTACAAGAATCTTGACAAGGTGTAGGTTTTGAGATGCAGAAGTGGAAAAAACACCAAAAAGAAACTTTAAGTTCTGCCATCAGAGAGTTCTTTTGCCAGCAAGGATGCCTTACATAAAGCTAATGCACACTCTCTCTAAGGCATCAAACCTCTAACTCTTTTCTGGAATTAAGACAAACCACATTTCTTAAAAGTGTCTTGCTCAAGTATGTAAGACAGAATATATTTATTATTATATTTTCTGCCAAACCTTGTATTCTGAAGTCACTGGTATGTTTAAAATGAAGAAATAGAAAGAGACAAGTTTCAAAAAAATTGGGTACTTTGGCATGATATGGTGTCCTAAATAACATCTGCTTCCCACTGGATGAGAGACAATGATACTATTACATTTGTTATTACCACCATCCCTGGGACAGAGCAGACAATAAATATTGAATAAATAAGTGCATGAAAAAAATGAAATGCAGTGAAACTACGTTGTTGAAGACTAGAAGTTACCTATTTAGCTATTATTACCTCGCCCTTGATCTCATCCTTCACACATAACCGTCAGACATCACACATCCCTGTAAACATCAGGCAGTAGAGTTGGAGCATTTATTTTAGTTTTCTTATGCCCTGAAGGAAAAAAATGTTTACCTCAAGAGCAATTTATAGCTGGCTTGCTCAGCCCTCAAGCCAGAATGACTGCAAATAGTGTCTACACATCTTAGATGCATCTTGCATGGAATTGTTAGATTTATTTTAAAATTTTGATGTCTTCACATAATTTCTTTGCTGCAGCGTACAGTATCTTTGATCTACTCAAAACATTTGAAAAATCCATTTGCTTAATTCCTTTTAGAATCCACGTGTTCCCTGCCCCTCTATCCATAACCTCTTTCCTAGTTACAGAGATCTTTTCACTCTCTTTAGCACATACAATTAGGCTATAATTTTATGGATTCATAAGATTCTCAGAAATAAAAGTAATTTTTTCCATTCTCTCAGAGTACATGTTTTTAGCTCCCTTGGAGCATTAATTATATTCTGCCTTATTTTAAACTATTTTTTGTATGATTTTGTCTTATTTTTTCTATATAACACAAAAAGTAAAGGTAAGAACTAAACTGTGCTCATTGTGAGTTCTCCATTATTAGAAAGAACAATGCTTTAAAAACAGTTGGAATTCACAAAATTTCTAATGACTTTTTTTTAGTACAAATCAACTAAAGAATAAAAGCAAACTTCTTATAACCTAAAATATTAGAATATTTGGTCGGCAGTAAATGTAAGAATATACTATATATTACTTTTCTTATTTTAAATTATATTTTGAAAAGCTAACTGAATTTACAGCAACAAAATCACAATAAAGTTATTAAAGGAGAGTTACTGTAGACTTGGTTTTTGGTAATAAGATTCACACTAACTATAATTAGATAATATTAGGCTTCTTAGGGAGTCAAAATATATTCCTTTTTTTTTACCAATTTTTATATCCATAGACTATTTGCCTTTTTGAAATTGCTATTGTCCATAAAGACAACTTCCCTCAAAATGAATTTCACAAACTAAACAGAACACAATTTTTATATATGCTTCCAAATTGTATACAAATATTACTCAGCATTTTAAATATGGTTATGGATTTGGTATAAAATATCTATCTGGCCACTGCATATTTTAAAAATAAGGAGAGAAGCTTCAATGGCACAATTAGCGCACAGTACTTATAAAAATAAGGACAAAGTGATTTCTAAGAATTCAGGAAAAAAAGGATGTCACAATGGACTCTGTGAAACTGACCAAGAGTTAAACAATGGAAGACAACAAAGGAAAATTTTCCAGAAATGTTATCTTGCAAAGTGAAAACCTAGAACTGAAAACTTATATTAAAAAATACTAATGTGCTTATGGAAGAAATGGAAAACTGGAGTAGAAATGTAGATTCATCTGAGGAGCTTTTAGTAACCAAGATGCCTTTGGTTAAGGGCTGGGGCACAGGGTGTCTGGGGAGGCTGGAACTGGCTGTCAGTACAGTTAGTACACCAGAGAACAGAACTGGATAGCAGGATACCTGTATTCCAGTGTTTTCTTTGTCATTTTCAAGCCATGGATGCAGCAAGTTATTATTTTTTCTTTATTAGTACATCAGTACCTGCTCTACTGATTTTAAGAAATTAAAAAGGTGACAGTAAAAGGAATAATTTTATAATACACATAGTACAATTTTTCACACAAGGCACTATCCTGTTTCATATTTATATTGGAAAACTTTATTAGTCCCAGAAGTCTATAAATCACATGATTATAATAGATAAGTTAATAACAAGTGAAAGGTGGATCATTCAGGAGGAATTTTTTTGTATTGTTAGAAGAGTCGAAAATAGGGAAAGAAACAGAAATTTAGGTAATATATGACAATAAATTGAAGATGCAAAATAAACTGTGTTCCAGGATTTCATTCTCTTTTTTTCACATAAAACTGAACAACTACTCCTTAAGCACTTACTATGTTCTAGACAGGCTAGAGAAAAAGGAATATATAATTGTTGCTTAAACTGACAACATTTTAATATCGGGTAATCCTGTTTTGCCTATATAACATGAGATTTTTTTCGTTAATATTGATTATAGCATTATTAAATAAGTTTAAGATTTGTAGTCTAAGGATTAAGGAGTGTTTGTTCTTTAAAATGCTTAGATGATTTCAAATTCTCTAGGCCCTTTAACATATATCATTTATATAGACTGTAATTATCACATGCATACTAATTTATATCATTGCTATCATTTTTGTGAATTTGATAAAATTTAGGCAGAAGTAAATGAGGTTTTTCCTATGATAATGCTTTAGAGATTTTAAAATATCTTAACACAAATTACTCCTACGAATAAAGGATAGAGTTTTTTAATGTTACAATATTAGCAATGAGTTTAGATCTAGGAGAAAAAATTGACAAGTGGAAAATGTTTTTGCAAACCTATCTAAGAATGTTTCCCAATGAGAATTAATTCTACTTTAAACTGGTAATGTTAAATGGAGAAATGTATATCATAAAACAAGAAAAATAATAAGTATCAAATTTATTTTATTTAATTTTGGGAGAATTGAACACAGTGACATGTTTGCTTTGAGCTAGACCTCTAACCTCTTTATTTTTTGGGGTTTTGAAATAAGATCTCCCAGTTTACCAAGAATCTCCCTAAGTTGCTGAGGCTGGTCTTGAAACTTCTATCCTCTTAACTCAAACTTCCAAGTCCTGAGATTATAGGTATGAGCCACCATGTCTGGCTAATCATTATATTTATATTAAATATATGCAAAAGATCTTAAAATTGAGAGTGTCAAACTGCTTACCTTCCCTTCTAAAATTTCATTAAAACTTTAGTGAAGTTATAATAAAGGAAGGTTTAGAAAACATAACTCCAAAGCACAAAGATAATTTCAAAAGAAATAGAAGAAACAGTGTAGAAAACAGATTGTTAATGATAAACTCATGATAGAGATAAGGATACTCAACTCTTCAAATGTGGTGAGGAGATAAAGTTGTCAATAAGAATAGGTTTGACAGAAGGTCTATTAAGAGGCAGTAGGTTCTCCAGATCCTCTCTATAATTAACATGTCCAGACCTCAAAGATCCCATATGTAGAATATTGTATATTTATTCTCTTTAAAGTAAAAGGTCTAGGAATTTTCAACTGAAAGCTATAATTAAGATAGTAATGGCAGGCTTAAAATATTGAGATTGTTTGAGAATTGATAATGAGTATTGAGATACTTCCTTTCTCTCTAATTGCCTCTCAGTTAATGACAACTAGAATTGTATCTTCCAGGCAGGACAAGAATTCAACCAGGACACTCTTAGGAGCCTGAGAAAAGTGATATAGAAATACTGACATTAGTTCCTTAAAGATACAGGCTCAGCTAGATCATTCGTATGTGAAAAAACACACTCACATTCTACCTGCCTATTTGCACAGGTCTAATCAGTGGGTTAGTATTCCACCCCAATATCCAGAGAAATATATATATATATATATATATATATATATATATATATATATATATATATATATATATTTACAGAAAATCCTTAACAGGAATAGAGGAATACTTCAAATAAGAAACATAAAATTCAGTTAAGACAGTGAGAATTTCTATATGAAGCTAAGTAGTTCCAATTAATTATTATTTTATTCTCAAAGAGATAGAACTAATGCATCTATGAAATTTAAAAGGAATACTAAAAAAAATCAAAACAAAAAAGAGTTCTTGAAATTGAGAAAATCGAGACAAAACCCCACAGCAGAAATGGAATATCCAATAGTGCACCTGGAAAATCAAGTTAAAGCAACAGTGAAGTGAATAAAATGAAAGGGTTAGTCAAGACTCCCCAACAGTAGTAGAATATGAAACCCCATGAGAATCCCTTATGAAATTTTAGCCAAACACAATTGACAAAGACTCACCAAATTTCTGGTGTGATGAGGAAAGAAGATTCAATAGGAGGTTCTAGAATATGCTAAGCAGCAGCAGATCATAGAATTTTAAGAGAAAATGATTTGTAAATTTGAATTCTATAGCCAGCCGGTGTCAAGTAAAATATCTAGATCAATTAAAGATATTTTCACGTACATAAGATCTCCTAAATCATATGTACCATGCATTTTTAATTTTAAAGAAATAAGGAGTAGCCCTCAAAATATTTAAACATAGGTTCAGAATATATAAGACATTGCCGGGGGTGGTGGCACACGCTTGTAATCCCCGTGCTTGGGAGACAGAGACAGGAGGATCGCGCAGGTTCGAAGCCAGCCACGCGCGCTGGCTTATGAGACCCTGTTTCCAAATATAAAATGTAAAAATAGGTCTGGGAGTGTAGCCCGGAGGTAGAAGGGCTTCCAGGAACCCCAGTACCACCAAAATAATAATAATAATAATAATATACAAGACATTGCAGTCAAACATGAAGCTAAGAGAAGCATTACAATAATGGTGAAGCCAGGCGTGGTGGCGCACACTTGTAATTCCAGCATTTGGGAGGCTGTGACAGGAGGATTGTGATTGGTAGTGTCAGCTACTTAGTGAGGCTTCAATAACTTAGTGAGATTCTATTTCAAAATACATAATAAAAAATAGTGCTCAGGTGTAGTTCAAAGGTAAAATGCCCCTGAGTTCCATTCCCAATACCTCAAAAAAATTTAATTTCAACGTCCTGAAATTTCCAACCTATGTACATCAATAAAAGAAAATTTCTTCAATGTCTCACAAATTCAAAATTCTAAAATTTTACCATCTGAATGAGATATGTTTAAAATTTTAGATATAATCCATTCTCGCACTAACTTTCTTTTTTTTCCCATCTGTGGTATTGTCAAACTAGAAAATAAGTTATCTATTCCCAAAATATCATCATGGGGCAAACAAGGCATACCAGTTTTAAATATTCTTGTCCAAATAGGGAAAACATAAGAGGATAAAATGAGTTATCAGTTCTAAGCAATTTTATATCCCCCCAAAAATCCATCATTCATTTTTAAGACATGATAAAAAAAAATCTACTGGGGCTAATGGATTTTCCCTCTATACAATCACCTCTGTCTTCTAAGTCCTTGTCATATGTACTTACAGATAAATAATATAGTTACCTTATTTCTTGCATGTTGAATTTTGGTAGTTTGAAAGCTTTTTTCATTTTATTTTCTCTCTATAACTTTCAGTACAAGCTGGCCATGTTACTGCTAAATAATATTCTCAAAAGTCTAACAAGTCTTTTGTGTATGACATGAGGATTTGTTCATAAGTAAGATGCTCCTCTATGAATAGTTGCAAGATAATTCCATCCTTATTTTCAGCTTCTGCTGAGATGCAGAAAGAGATCCATGAGTAACATGATTGATCTCTTGAAGGAGCCTCATATGTTACTTTTACCTGTTGGGATTTTTTTTTTTTGAGGCACCAATAAAAGCCTGGCCAACCGTAGTCCTGGCCTTACTTCCTATGTAATCTGGATAGGCTTCAAATCATAAATTATTGGTTCCTTCTTTCTTCTTCTCCTTTTTCTGCTTCTGATTCGGTTTCAACTCTCCCTACACTATAGTAAACATGTATTCATTCTTTAATTAATTAAATTTTTTATTTATTTTAATGAGTATTAAAGTGAGGGCATTCCACCTCTGAGCTACACAACCTTCCAGCTCTATTTAATCTTTGGAACAATGTCTTGCTAAGATGCCAAGGCTTGCCTTGAACCTGAGATCCTCCTGTCTAACCTCCCAGGTACTGGCATTACAAGCACGCACAACTACACCTCTCTTCTCTAGTTTTTAAATGTTCTCTCAAAATTAAAAATATAAATACAGTCAAATACTTATTTCAATCTTTTAGTCTTTTATTTTTAAACAAAGCCAAGAAAGTGCTTAATATATATTAATATACATATATATGTTGCATTTATATATGCCAAGGGCTTCCAAAATAGGAATTAAAAAATTCTAATGGCATCAAACTGAAAATATTTCTACATAGCCAAAGAAACAATCAGTAATTTAATGAGAGTCTATTGAATAGGAGAAAATCTTTACCAGCTATTCCTTGGATAGAAGATTAATCTTCAGAATATGAAAAATAAAAACCCTAACACATACAATAGAGATAAATAACACAACAAATAGGCAACTGAACTTAATAGACATTTCTCAAAAGAATGAATACAAATGGACAGCAAATATATGAAAAATGTTCAACATCTTTAGCAATAAGGGAAATTAAAATCAAAACTACACTGAAATTTCATCTAACTCCAGCTAGAATGTCAGTCATCAAGAACAGAAATAATAATAAATGCTGGCAAAAATGGAAGAAAAAGAAACACATATACTGTTGGTGAGATTGTAAAATGTGGAAGCTAAAAATAATAGGGGAAAAAGTGATATCATAAGCATGCCTGTAATCCCAGTACTTAGGAGGCTGAGACAGGAAGATTGTAGGTTTGAATCCAGACTTAGTAACTTAGTGAGGTTCTTTGCAACATGAATCTTGTTTCCAAAGAAAAATTAAAAATAAAAGCAGAGAGTTGTGTCACATGCTTGTACTCTCAGTATTTGTGAGGCTGAGACAGGAGAATCTGGGTTCTCGGCCAGCTCCAGCTACGTAGTGAGGCACTTCACAACTTAGTGAAACACTGTTTCAAAATAAAGAATAAAAAAATTGGACTGGGGGTATAGCTCAGAGGTAGAATGTCCCTGGGTTTAATCCACAGCACCTCAAATAAAATAAAATAAAATAAAATAAAATAAAATAAAATAAAATAAAAATAGGGCTGGAGGTGTGGCTTAGAGGTAGAATGCTTCCATGTTCAATCTCCAGCACCACAAAAGGAAAAAGAAAATGAGTTGTTTTTTTTTTTCAAAATGGTGACTGAGGGACACAGTACTCCTCAGTAGCTGAAGCAAATAAAACTTCAGATACTTAGAAAGCTGTGTCTTAATCAACAAAATAAATACATACCAGGAACCAAAACAAATCCTGGTACCTCGGGGGAACTCTGAACTTGAAGAAGAAGAAGAACATAGACCCGACACCGGACCAGCTGCAAACGCTGATCGGCGGCCGCGGGCTGCTTTCGCGGGCCCACGGAGCTGCCTGCCGGATAGTCCCGCAGCAAGATAATCCGGGACTGAAAACAGCGAGCAGCTCCCATGTCAGAATTCTGTGTGCTCACCAGCGACTGGATCACAACAGCATAGAGACTCCCACGAATCCTGAACCAAGGAAGACAGGTACCTGCGGGCGCCCAGGGAAGTGCGGACCCTAGGGTGCGCTGCACTCCAACCCCCCAGCACACCCAAGCCTCAGACCCGAGCACTCCCCTCTGTGCACCTTGTCTGCGCCCCGGTTCCCTGCTAGCGGTCATTGCCTGTCCCACTCTCTCCACTAAATTGGAGCCTACCTGGATGTCTAGCCCCCCCGCCACCTTGCCAGAGACTGCATTCAAGGCTTTGAAAGCCCTGTGTAAACCGGAAATCTCCTTGGGGCACCCCCAGTTTCTACATCCCGCGGGAGGCAGAGACCATTACTGGGCACCACGCACTGGATCCTTGAGCACCTATCCTGCACTCCTGGCCCACCGCTGGGTGTTCCCACCCTCCTGCTAGCCAGAGGCTTAGTTCTAAGTGAGAACTCAGCTCAATACACCTTGGAAGAGCATACCAGCAGCAACAGACAGCTGCATCCACTCACTCCTGGGTCCAGTAAAAGCAGCACACCCAGCCTGCACCCTTGGAATAGGCAGAGCTCTGGCAGCAAGCGTGGGCACCCAGGAACCAGCACCCATTTGCCCAGGGTACATCTTGGGACCACACCGGCTAACCCAGCTGGAATTTCCAGAGACACAGGAAAATCCATCGGGCCACAATATCTGCACAGGACCTCAAGGGGAGGTTCCAATTATACTTTGGTCATTCTCCACCCCTGCTGTAGGGAAGCACAGGCTGGAGTCTAGGGTGGTGAGTGCAGAGGTGCTGACCACAGGTTAGAATTTCGCAAAACCTGTGAATTGTACAGAATCAAATAAAAGTGAAACCAGACATCCGGACACATAAACCTAAAGCAGCTAAAGGAGAGAAGGTGTCCAAACACCCAGAGTGACCTAAGAAGATAAAAAATAGAGTACAAAGAAAACTAAGAGACATTGGATGGTATTCTGAAAGTTACCAAAGCAATCAGATACGCACATATTATATAGACCTGACCCCATATGCGTAAATAAGGAGGACTGTTTATTTTACTTTTAATGTGGATGTTTTGTTGTATATTGCTTTTACAGTGCTTTTGTTTTGGTATGGTTATTGCTGTGTTATTTTTTTTTCTTTCAACCCATACTTCTCTTACTTTCACATGTTGTTTTTTTTTATATATATATTGGATAGTTTGCCTTATTTTTTTTATTTCACACAGATGCTAGCTCCTTTTATTTTATTCTTGTTCTTTTGTCCTCTTTCTTCCTCTTTCCTTCCTTTATTTTCATTCTCCTCCTTTGATTGGTCTTCCTTTTTCTTGGATTACATAATAGTCTTGGTATCTTGTGTGGATTTCTTTTTCTATTCTTTTTCTATGTCTGTCTGCTCCTTCCATCACCCCTATTTACAAACCTTCCCACACTAACCCTACATACTTTTCTCCCCCAAAACTTTTCCACATAATATACCTCCTGGTCTAATACTCTAAGTATTTCTTACATTCATAATTACTCCACGAACGACAAGAGTCCTAGTAGTTAACTCTCTCTCATTCCTAGCAAGATTTCACCTTACCATACTTAAAGTCTTTCTCAACCTAAACATATCCTCTACCTAATCCGACTCCTTTACTAATCACCCCAGCTCCTCCCACATCACCCACCCTCAACACTGGAAAGGCTCTGCTGACTAGCTGATACCCCAACTCCTAATATTAAGATTTGACTAAGCATAATACTCACGAACGATGAGTAGAAGCCAGAAAAACAGGACAGAGAACGCTACAAATATGAGAACCAGGAATTATGAAGAGACAGCAGAAATCACGAATACTGACCTACTAGAAATGCAAGAAGGGGAGTTCAGAATCTTGTTGTTCAATATGATGAAAGGATTCAAAACAAGTATAGAGGAGGTTAAAGGTGAATTAGAAACACTAAAAAAGAATCAGAAAGAGGTCTGGAATGAAATGAAAGAGGCAATAAGTGAAATGAAGACAGCAATTGAAAGAAACTCTGGAAGATTAGATGAAATGGAAAACAGAATATCAATATTAGAAGACAGTACATCCCAAACCAAAAACACAGTCGGCGATATACAGAAATCTTTACAGCAACAAAACCTAAACATCCAGCAATTATGGGATAATATGAAGCGCCCTAATTTATGGATAATAGGCATTGAGGAAGGGATAGAGGTACAGACCAAGGGCATCTGTAATATCTTCAAGGAAATAATCTCAGAGAATTTTCCAAATATGGAAAGAGACTTCGATCTTCAAGTCCAGGAGGCATACAGAACTCCACTGAGACAAAACCAAAGAAAGACCACTCCACGCCACATAATAACCAAATTGACCAGCATAGAGGCCAAGGAAGGAATCTTAAAAGCAGCGAGAACAAAAGGACGGGTGACATATAGAGGCAAAACAATAAGAATCACCCCAGACTATACAACCCAGGTTAGGAATGCTAGGAGAGACTGGTACGACGTGATTCAGACCCTGGAAGAAAATAACTTCCAGCCCAAACTAATCTATCCAGCAAAACTACTATTCAAGATCAATGGTGAATCCAAAATCTTTCACGATAAACAGAATCTCAAAAAATTCATGAATTCAAAGCCAACACTAGAGAAAATTCTTAAAGAAATAAACCATAAGGAAGAAAAAAGAAGCAGACTTCAGAATCAGAGAAGAGAGGAAGTTAATAAGTGGGCCACTTAAGTAAAGAAGAAAGATCACACCACCCAAGAGTAGACAGAACACAAAATGGCAGAAAACAAAAATCATATTTCAATAATATCTCTTAATGTCAAAGGACTTAACTCACCAATCAAAAGACATAGATTGGCAATGTGGATTAGGAAACATAATCCAAATATATGCTGTCTGCAAGAAACACACCTCACAGCCAAAGACATTCACAGGCTGAAGGTGAAAGGATGGAAAAAGATATACCATGCCACCAGTGACCAAAAAAGAGCAGGGGTAGCAACCCTAATATCCCACAAAACAGACTTTAAACTAAAACACATCAAAAGAGACAAATCAGGGCACCTCCTTTTACTAAAAGGAACACTATACCAAGAAGATATAATGATAGTAAATATTTATGCCCCAAATATGGGCGCAACCACATTTGTAAAACAAACCCTTCTGGACATAAGATCCCAAGTAGACCCAAATACAATAATTCTGGGAGACTTTAATACGCCTCTCACACCACTGGATCGATCTTCAAGGCAAAAGATGAGTAAAGACGTTTTAGAACTAAAGGAAACCATAAACCAAATGGACCTAATAGACATTTTCAGAGTATTTCAACCAGGAACTACAGAATACACGTTCTTCTCAGCAGCCCATGGAACCTTCTCCAAAATTGATCACATCCTGGGACACAAAGAAAATACCAGCAAATTCAAAAAATGTAATATAATTCCTTGCATCTTTTCAGACCACAACGGAATAAAAGTAGAAATCAACAACAGGAAACTCGAAAGAAAGTATTCAAATTCATGGAGAATGAATGATACACTATTGAATGACGAATGGGTAAGAGCAGAAATTAGGGAAGAAATAAAGAAATTTATGGAAACAAACGAAAACAGAGACACAACCTACCAAAACCTATGGGACACCATGAAGGCAGTACTAAGAGGAAAGTTTATTGCATTGAGTGTCCACATAAAAAGGACGGAGAACCACCAAGTAAAGAACCTAATGACACAACTCAAGGATCTAGAAATTCTGCAACAGTCTATTCCCAAAGCCAGCAGAAGGCAAGAAATCATCAAAATTAGAGCAGAAATAAATGAAATAGAGAACAAAAAAAACAATTCAGAGAATCAATAAAACAAAAAGTTGGTTCTTTGAAAAGATTAATAGAATTGATAAACCCCTGGCCAACCTAACCAAAAGAAAAAGAGAATCAACTCAAATTATCAAAATTATAAATGAAAAAGGAGATATCACCACAGATAGTGAAGAAATTCAAAATATTATCAGAAACTACTTTAAAAATTTATACTCCAATAGACTTGAAAACCTGGAAGAAATTGATAGATTTCTAAGCACAGTTAACCTTCGTACACTCAGCCAAGAGGACTTAGCAAGCCTAAACCAACCAATAACAACCAAAGAAATAGAAATGGCCATAAAAATTCTTCCACCAAAGAAAAGCCCAGGCCCAGATGGGATCCCAGCTGAATTCTACAAAACCTTCAGTGAACAACTAATACCAATACTGCATAACATGTTCTGGGAAATTGAAAGAGATGGAACTCTTCCAAATTCCTTCTATGAGGCCAGTATCACATTAATCCCCAAACCAAATAAAGATATCTCAAGAAAGGAAAACTATAGACCAATATCCTTAATGAACATAGATGCAAAAATTCTAAACAAAATACTAGCTATACGCATTCAAAACTATATCAAGAGAATAATACATCATGACCAAGTCGGTTTCATCCCAGAAAAACAAGGCTGGTTCAACATACGAAAATCAATACATGTTATTCACCACATAAATAGAACCAAGAACAAAAACCACATCATCATAGCAATAGATGCTGAAAAAGCATTCGACAAAATCCAACACCCATTTATGTTAAAAACACTGCAAAAAATTGGGATAGAAGGAAAGTACTTCAACATCATTAAGGCAATATACTGCAAACCCAAAGCCAACATTATATTGAATGGGGAAAAACTGCAAGAATTTCCGCTACAGTCAGGAACAAGACAAGGATGCCCACTTTCACCACTCCTTTTCAATATAGTCCTTGAGACTCTTGCTGCAGCAATCAGACAAGAGAAGGAAATCAAAGGAATTCACATAGGAAGGGAGGAATTAAAATTATCCTTATTCGCAGACGACATGATCCTTTATCTGGAAGACCCAAAGAACTCAACCAAAAGACTTCTGGACCTGATTGACAAATTCAGCAAAGTCACAGTTTACAAAATCAACCTAAAGAAATCAGTGGCTTTTCTTTATGCCAACAACGAATCCACGATGAAAGAAATAAAAACAATTCCATTCACTATAACCTCAAAACCAATAAAATACCTAGGAATAAACCTAACCCAAGATGTAAAAGACCTCTACAACAAAAACTATAAAACATTAAAGAAAGAAATTGAAGAAGACCTTGGAAGATGGAAAGATCTCCCGTGCTCATGGATAGGCAGAATAAATATAATCAAAATGGCCATTCTGCCAAAACTGATCTATAGGTTCAATGAAATTCCCATTAAAATACCAGTGACATTCTTCAGAGACCTAGAAAAATCAATCATGAATTTCATATGGAGAAAGAAAAGACCAAGAATAGCCAAAGCAATTCTCAATAACAAGAAACACGCAGGAGGCATTACAATCCAAGACTTCAAACTATACTATAGAGCAATAATAGTAAAAACAGCATGGTACTGGCACAAAAACAGATATACTGACCAGTGGATTAGAATAGAAGATACAGAAACAAACCCACACATCTTTAGTCAATTAATCTTTGACAAAGGGGCCAAACACATACGCTGGAGAAAAGACAGCCTTTTCAACAAGTGGTGCTGGGAGAACTGGCTAACCATTTGTAGAAAGATGAATCTAAACCCCTATATCTCACCAAACACAGGAATCAACTCAAGATGGATCAAAGACTTAGAAATTAGACCTGAGACTGTGAAGCTAGTAGAGGAAAGCATAGGTTCAACACTACAACATATTGGCACAGGCAGTAACTTTCTCAACAAAACCTCCAAAGCTCAGAAAATTAAAGCAAGAATAAACAAATGGGATAACATCAAACTAAAAAGTTTCTTCTCATCAAAGGAAACTATCAATAACCTAAAGAGGAAGCCTACAGAATGGGAAAGGATCTTTACCAGCCACCATTCTGATAGGGGGCTAATATCCAGAGTATACAAAGAGCTCAAAAGACTCTACACTAGCAAAACAAACAACCCAATCAAGAAATGGGCAAATGAAGTAAATAGACACTTCACAATAGAAGAGATACAAAGGGCTAATAGATACATGAAAAGATGTTCTTCATCACTGGCCATCAGGGAGATGCAAATCAAAACTACACTGAGATTCCATCTAACCCCAGTCAGAGTAGCAAGCATAAAGAAATCAAATCACAACAAATGCTGGCGAGGATGTGGGGAAAGAGGAACTCTTTCACACTGTTGGTGGGAATGCAAACTAATTCAACCACTATGGAGATCTGTGTGGAGATTCCTAAGAAAGGTGGGAATAGATCCACCATATGATCCAGCTATACCACTCCTGGGTATCTTTCCAAAGGAGTTGAATTCAGAGAACTACAGCAACATATGCATACCTATGTTCATAGCAGCACAATTTGTAATAGCCAAAATATGGAACCAACCCAGATCACCATCAACAGATGAATGGATAGCAAAACTATGGGAAATACACACAATGGAATTCTATTCAGCCATAAAGAAGAACAAAATTATATCATTTGAAAGAAGATGGAAAGCCCTGGAGAACATTATGTTAAGTGAGATCAGCCAAGCACAGAAGAAGAAGATACATATGTTTCCTCTAATATGCCCAAACTAGGAAACACAAAGAATACTAGAGGGACTCCAGATATTGAAGGCGAAATACTAGCTAAGTTTGGATGGTAAGATAGGAGAGGAGGAAGGCCGGTCTTGATTAATAAGGGTCTACACTTGAACATGTGTAAAATTATGAATAAGACATGGTTAACCTGGACAACCATTGGTGGGCGGGGGGGATGGGGGCGGGGGGGGAGAGGGCAGCAAATATAGTGTAAATGTATACTATTTATGTTCAATAAAAAAATTGTTATAAAAAATAAAAAATAAAAACCAGAGATGAGACTTGGAAACAAATGATACCTGCATTGAAAAAAAAAAAGTCAAAATATTATGTCATTGGCAGGGAAATGAATGGAAATGGAGAACATATGCTGAGTGGAATTAGTCACAAAAAGCAAAAAATCAAATGCTTTCCCTATTATGTGGAAGCTAGGGAAAATATGGGTCAGAGGAAGAGCTCTAGATGAAGAAGGATAAACTATAGATGTGTAAATAAAGTGACCTAACTGAGGCAAAAGGGAGAGGGGAAGAGGGAAATACCCCATGTACATGATGTTTATTCACAAACACATCAAAGTCAATCACTAAGCAGGAGAAGGAGGGAA
Organism: Muscardinus avellanarius; assembly: GCF_963383645.1. Lineage (NCBI taxonomy): Eukaryota > Metazoa > Chordata > Mammalia > Rodentia > Gliridae > Muscardinus > Muscardinus avellanarius. The sequence goes on along the minus strand of NC_137787.1, from coordinate 94,454,368 downwards.
TGGGGTGGGAATTGGAGAAGGGCTAAATGTGTGATGTATGCATGTATGCTGCTACCATCTTGTACCCCATTAAGATATATGACCACAATGCACCAATAAAAAAATAATTTTAAAAAGATTAAAAAAAAAGAAAATGATACCATGAAGAAGAGGAAAGAGAACTGTAGAGGAAGAAGATCTAGGGAGAAAGGAAAGAAATGGGAAGCATGCAGAGGGAAACTGATTAAATAATGTTATGTATCTATTGGAATATGTCACAGTGAATCTCACTAGGAAAAACAATTACAAGCACCAAATAAAATTTTAAAAAACTTATTTAGAAGATTTGGTCTCTTTGGAAATTGCCAAAATGCATCCATAGAAGCCCTCAGAAGTTCCACAACTTAAAAAAACCTGTTCATACAAAGTGCTGTGTGCACATTTCTTTCTATCACTCTGAACCTCATTATGATGTATAGTTATAATACACCAATAAGAGTATGTAAAAAAAATAAATAAGAGAAAAAGTGGAAAAACTTGTTTTTAGAGGTTTTCACATGTGCTATAATATCACCTGCTCTGGATCCATAAAATGCTTTATTTAACGTCAATACCTCTCTCCATTGTCATCAAAATTAACCATCTTCAAATAGGAGTTATTCTTTTAATGTGCCACTATTATTTTCATCTTTTTTTTTTTACTTTTCTATGTGATAATTTTCAAAAATTAGGAAAGTAAGTCCCTAAAATTAGGTGATTTTTCCTGGAACTACATAAAGTACCATCCCATGACAAAATCATTTACTTGTAACTTATTTTTTAGTGACAGTTTTCTTCAAAGAAATACATTAGATTTAAATTATTTATGCCCAGGACATTCTTAACAAGAACTCTTATCTGTCTATCTACATATATTTTTATTGGTGCACTATAGTCTCACATCATAACGTAGAATACATTGACAATGGCATATATTTACACAGTACTCGTGCCCTTCCCCCGCCTCTCCATTTTCCTCCCTCCTAATATTGAATTTCTAGATTAACAATGTTATATTCATATGTATACATCATTAATGGACCTCAGCCTTCTTCCTTTCTGGCTCCACTGAGAATCTCCTCCATTATCTGAAATCCTTCTGGTATCCCAAATACTCCCTACCAGAACTCTTTTACTGCAATTATAGGAACTGAAATCAGCTGCTAGTGAGCCAGTTAGGGTACACAGGACATAGTTCACTTTTGCTTAACATCTCTTCCTTGAATTCATCTCGCTATTTTAGCATTTATTATAAGCAGAAAGGAGAAACCAGAACATAGACTTTCAACATTTTTTATAGGACTATCTTCAGTTAATCCTATTAAAGTTCCTTTCTTACAACTTTTAGTTTCCATGTAACAGTAGGGAAAATTTTCTCCATGTTTTCTACAACTATATTACAAGAAACATCCTCGCTTTAGTTTCCAATAGTGTGTCCATTTCCTTCTGAACCCTCTCAGCCAAACTGTTAATGTCCATATTCCCAAGAAAAGTTGACTTATCATGATTTAAACATTCTCTAAGATAGTATGGGTTTCTCTACCACATTTTCCTTCCTGAGTCCTCACTAGCTAAGTCTTTAACATCCATATATTTATAAACTGTCCAAACAAAACAATTCCTCTACCTATTTCCAAATATCAAAGTCATTTTACCTTTTTAGGTGTATGTTACAGTCGCACTCTGCTTCCAGTTAACACAATCTATATTTGTTCCTTAATACAACAATACATTGTCACCAATTTAGCACAGGCATGTGCCACCACACCCAGTAGCTCCCCCAATTTCTGGTGTTAGACATACTAGTTGGGCTCCTTTACTGCCTCTCTCTAGTATATGCTCTTAAACAATAAAAAACTTATTGTCTTATATATCTGAAAGTGAGAATTTCAAAATCAATCTCATAGACAACATGTTTGCAGAGCTTTTTCCTTCTCAAGATTCTAAGAGAGGATCTCATCTTTGCATCTTCCAGTGTTCTAGAAGCTGAAGATATGACCTGGCCTGTGACTTCCTCTCCTTCTGTTATCACTTCTATTTCTCTCTGTGCATTTCGACCCTCCTAAATCCTTCTTCTAAGGACCCAGGGCAATCTCCTTTCTTTCTTTCAATCACATCTATAAAATAAGTTCATGGCAATATCAAGATTAATATTGATTATATAACTAGGGACTATAGCCTAGTCAGGCTGATATATTCAACTTGCCATCACACACAGACAATTTGTAATAGTGTAGTCATGGGAATTTTAATAAAATTTTACTAATATGTTAACTTCCTCATACTTTTTACAATTTATGTTTAAAATGTATGCAAGAAAATTTAAATAACAAAAAAATGACTATGTGCTAGAAATGAAGCTTAGTGGTAGAATCCAGCATTCTCAGGGCCCTGGGTTTAGCTCTTAGCACAAAGCAAAAATAAAATAAATAACAAGCACAGCTTCTATAAACATTTGATTAAATATATCATTTCAAAGTTAAGTCATTTATTTCATCCTCTTCTTTGCATGCTTAAGATACTCAATTGTGTTTAATTATAATGTATTTTAATAAAATACAATTTCATTACCTAAAAAAGTTATTTAAAAATTAGATAAATTTGAGGTCAGTATTCAGCTGAGTATTGATTGCTACCTCTATGTCTCAGTGACTCTAATAGAAGTTGACATAATTAATTAAAAAATACAGAGACTCTGACCTCATTTTAAGTTTTAAGAAATGTCACAAGAAAATTAAATATGAATACAATAAATTTAAGTGGCATTTGAAAGGAAAGCTCTATAAAGGTTAACATAGGATATATATATATATATATTCATATAAAGAGCAACCAGTTATTCCAGAGTTCAAAAGTAGAAAAATTTTCTCAATCTCAACCTGATATATAATATATATTAGGTAAAAATGTATTAACACAATTTATCTCCCATAATATTCAATCATAATTAAGAGCGAGGTAAAAATAAATTTAAAAAGCACAATGCTTTATTTTACATGGTATTAAAAGAAAAAAAATACTTCCAATTTATTTGTTTCAAAGCCATGTGTTTTTAAACAAAGGCATTTTGGGATAATATTTCTGTTAAATCTATTTATTAATATCACCTATTTCAAAAGTAACATAAAACTAAAAGGGCTAGATATGTAATATGGGGACAGAGCCCATGCTTTTAATTCCTACTATCATAAAATGCCCTAAGTATAACCTTAAACATGATATTAATAAATAGATTTAACAGAAATATTATCAAAAACATACTCAGCACAACTAGATAATTAGGACTGGGAATATATCTCAGTGGTAGAGTACCTGCCTAGCATACATGACACTATGGGTACAATTGCCACCACAGCAAAAACCAACTAACCAAACAAGCAAACAAACAAACAAAAAAACTAGAAAGTTAAATTATTATTAACTATATCCCTACAGATAAGATGAAGTTTAGAACATACTAGATGCATAATAAATATCTGGTACATAAAAGAGTTTGATTTGTTTTACCCTATGTGTTTTTTAAAATTTTTAAAATTGGTGCATCGTAGTCATACAATGGAGTACAAGATGGCAGGAGCATACATGCATACATTCCTCAGTTAGCCCTTACCCAAATCTCACCCCATTCCCTCCCCTTCCTCCTTCTTATATTTGGCTCAGTCATTGACTTTGATAGGTTTGTGAATGAACATCACATACATTAAGGAATTTTCCTCTTCCCCTCTGCCATGCTCCTCAATTAGTTTGCCTTATTTACTCATCTACAGTTTTTCCTTCCTCATCAAGAGTTCCTTCTATGACCCTTTTTCTCCCTAACTTCTGAATATTAGGGAGTGCATCCGATTTCTTACATTTTGTGACAGACTAATCTCACTTAGCATAATGTTCTCCAGTTCCATCCATTTCCCTGTAAATGACATAATTTTGTTCTTCTTTATGGCTGAGGAAAATTCCATGTATACATATCCCATAGTTTTGTAATCCATTCATATGTTGATGGACATCTTGGCTGGTTCCATAGTTTGGCAATTGTGAATTGTGCAGCTAGGAACACAGATACGCACACATTGAGAACATCATCAGAGAGCAGACAGAATGGGAAAAAAAAAATTGCCATCTATTCCTCTGATAGAGGAGTGATATCTAGAATACACAGAGAACTCAATAAAATCAGTGCTAAGAAAACAACCCAATCAAAAGTGGGAAAGTGAACTAAATAGACATGTCACAAAAGAAGAAATTCAAGTGGCCAATGAATGCATAAAATGTTCAACATCATTAGAAAACTGAGAGATGCAAATCAAAACTTTTCTGAGATTTCACCTAACTCTAACTAGAATGACAATTAATAAAAAGACAAACAATAACAAATGCTGGCAAGGATGTGGAGAAGTGAGAACTTAATAAATTTTGGAAGGACTGCAAATTAGTGCAACCACTTTGGAAAACATTATGGAAGATCCTCAAAAGAATGGGAATGAACCGGGTGTGGTAATCCCTGTGCTTGGGAGGCAGAGGCAGAGACAGGAGGATCGCGCAGGCTCAAAGCCAGCCTTGCTGGCTTAAGAGACCCTGTTTCCAAATAAAAATATAAAAAAAAATAGGTGTCTGGGAGTGTAGCCCAGAGGTAGAAGGGTTTCCAGGAACCCTCATACTACCAAAAAAAAAAAAAAAAAAAAGGGAATAAACCTACCACATGATCCAGCAATGCCACTTCTTGGTATCTACCCAAAAGAATGGAAACCAAACTACCAAACTAATACATGTGTACCCTGTGGTTTTTCGACATGTGCCCATAAATTGTGGATTTTCCACATGTCTCGATCTTTAGGAGCATAGAGAAATGCCTTATGATATAAAGTAATAAATGGTTTATTGATGGATACCTGTCTCGGCCTCCCAAGTGGTGGGATTACAAGCGTGTGCCACCATGCCCGGCATGCATAGAGTTTTAAGACGATGGTAAAAAAAATAGTATGGGAATATGTTCAAAGAAGCATTTTTATATTTATCATAAAGTATCTATTTTTTGGAATGAGACACTAAATAAATTGTGTGTGATTTTAATAGATATTTAGTGGAGGGGATTGATGTCATTAACTTTCTTAATTAGGTAGTAGTATTTGTTTCTTTCTTATAGGATTTTTCAAATAAGTGTCTTAGTTTTTAAAATCTCAATATAATTTATGTAAAAATCACTCAATATGTTTTTTGAAACTTTAAGTATTTTCTTTATATCAAGTAAAAATGCATTTGCCTTAAATCCTTAAAATACAAATGCTATAAAAATTCCTATTAAAAATTTCAAGTAAGTTGAGTACAGTGGAACATGCATATAATCTCAGTACTTGGGAGGTTGAGACAGGAGGATTGTAAATTCAAGGCCAGCACATGACCGTTTCAAACTAAAAAATAAATGGAATGGCAGTGTATCTAAGAGGTAGAATGCTGCTGGGTTCAATCCCCAATACCACAAAAACAAACAAATAACCTCAGAACATATTATCATTAGAAGATAAGACTTTATTCTTTTATTCATTAACTGGATAAGGCATAAATGTATTTTTATCTCTTAAAAAACAAAAAGAGGCACATTTAACTGATGTTAACTCTACTTGTCTGTTTTCCTCTAAAATAAAACACTGAACTCTCTTTTGAATATTTTATGATTACTAGGGTAGAGATAAATAAATACCTTGTTACATGTGGCTTAAAAAACAGACATCTCTTTTTTCCACGTTCTGAAGCTGAAAAGTCCAAGATGACGGCATCGCTAAGCTTATTTTCTCCAGTCCCCTCCCTTGGGTGTGCAGATGGTCTCCTTTACCTGTCCCCACAGGGTCAGCTTTTGTCTATGTTGCCTTTGTCCTAGTCTCTTTTTCTTCTAAGGACACCAGTCATATTGGATTAGGGTCCTCCCATATGAACTCATTTTTCCTTAGTTACCTCTTACTAGATCTTATTTTCAGAAACAGTCACATGCTGAGATACTGGGAGTTAGGGTTTCAAAATATAAAGTTAGAAGGTGGGGGTATAATTCATTCCATAAAAAATATTTAAAAACATTCAAGTTTTGTTTCACTGTCTAGTCAGAACAAAAGTGGAACTTCAAGAACTACTTCTTGAATTACTTCAAGAATAGGTTTGTATTCTCATTATTCTTTGCATCTTTTACACCCTGAAATTAAAATCTAAAACCTGAGCATTTTCTGTGTACTCATGGAGTAAAATCAACAGTGGCGCAGGCGTGTGTGTGTGTGTGTGTGTGTCTTACACTGGGGATTGAACACAGAGATACTCTAACTCTGAGCTATAACTTTAGTTCTTTTTCTTTTTCTTTTTTAAATTTTGAAACAGGGTCTTACTAAGTTGCTGAGAGCCTAAGTTTCTGATGCTGGTTTTGAACCTGAAATTATCTTATCTAAGCCTCTCAAGGCTGGCATTATAGATGTGCACCACCATACCCAGCTAAGGACATACCATTTTTCAATGATTTTATAAATAAGTAAAGTTAAATTATTATATTTAATGTTATTGGAAGTAATAAAAAGCAAATCGACAACTCTTTTGAATTGTGACTTTGTTAGAATAGCAAATGATCTATCTCCCGTAGTACTTTGGCTGAGCTAAGGGTCACTTTCCCTTTACAATGGAAGAATTGTTTCCGGATTAAACTTGTTTATGTTCTTGGCATTGTGGTGAGCACTCCATTGGCTACAACACCGTTGCCTTCATAAATACTTTTATGCAGTTACCTGATGCTATTTTTTCTCCCAAAGTTTTAGTAAAGAAACACTATCACAATGGACAGAGCGTGGTTGTGAATCTGGTTTCACTAATTCCAAAGCCAATGCTTTTAGCCTCAAAAGAATACTAACTTAATTTAAAGAATATTATGATTATGTGGAGTGAGATACCAGGTATGACAACTCTCTGAATGGTTAGTTTTGTGATGACAATGGACAGAGAATTACTTAGATATTACTTGTATACCTTTACATATGATTAGCACTCTTGAATAGAAAATACTAAGTGTCCTACAGTATACAGTTGTGTAAATGACACTAGTGGTTTTGTGGGAGTCAGATGGCAGCACTACATGAAATGGTTCCTACATTACATGTAAAGCTAGACTTTGTGGGGCATAAGCTATGGGAAAACATGACATTATAAAAGGAGCTCTATTGGCATTATTGAACATAATTGCATAATGGACACCGAAGAAAGGACATTGGGTTTATTACTCATGATTTCAATGATAACAAGTTTTGTCGATATTATTATATGTAAACTACATCATTTATGACATTCCAAATGAGAAGCAGGTGTATTAAATGCAAAAAATATTTGTGCAATAAATGAAATGAAAAAGAAAGAACAATCTGCATCTTCTGTTTATTTATTCACATGCAAAGTCAAAAGAGAAACAACTTATGCTAATAAAGTATATTTTTATATCAGTAAAATAAAACACTCTAGTGTTTTCTAATAAAAATAAGTAAATATATTTCTAAATAAATATGATTTCTATAGCTTTCTAAACCTGATGTAAAGCCCTTCTGCTAAAGAGATATGTGCAAGAAAAATACTATAACTTATAAAATAATAGATCTTTTAATATCTTGTTTCAAATGAGCCTAAGCATTCTGTTCTTAGTAGATTATAAATGAATATTTGACAAACAAAATTAAATATATCAAGAAAAAAATGATAATACAATGTTAAAGACTATAGGGAGGTGATAATTTCAAATTATAATGTAATCTTGTGCAAAAGTATTATACTACCTGACAACTAACTGTGATTCTGTCTCCTTAGTTAAAGATAAGAAAATATTAAGTTTTAGCAGAGCTCATCTTTTGTTAGGATGATTCAGATCCAGATGCTAAATTGATTTCTAGCTCTACTACCAAACCAATTACTTTGGCATGAAACTCTATAATACAGAAAAAACTGATGATTTCCTGTGTCTTCACTGAGGAAGGTGAACAGTAGCACACATTACCTTGGTCTTTTAGGCCAAAGAGAGCGTGTACCCTGGGAACACAGGACAGTAAGTGCGGATTGAACTGTTTCCTGTCTTCTGAAGTCTCTTCTATTTTAAGAAGCCATTTGTCAGCAAATAATTTTTAAGTAAGATAAATATTTGTTATCTTAATAGTATTCTCAGAAGATATTTATAACCTGAAAGTATTAATAAGTATAAAACAATCATCTGTTTTACTCTATGGCTATTTACCTGAGATCATTATAATGCAGAAAAACTGGCATCTCAGTTGGTCTGCTCTGTGGAGCCTCCTTCAGTTTTCTTCATCCTCTCTGAAAGAAAGCTAGCTGTACTCAGAGTGCCTGTAAAATTCTGTTTATTCTCATGCTACACTTGTACCATGCTAACTCGCACTTCTTTCTACCGGGAAGATTTCCACTACTACTTTGTAAATTCTAGGAGGGCAGAATCCTGACTTTCAGAGGGCATATAGCTTCTGCCTTTGATAAATATTCACTACTTGTTCAGTAAATCCCAGGAACTTTGCAGCCAGGGTCAGGCTCCCCAAAGACATCTGCAACAGCAGTCAACACAGCGTCCAGAGTGTCTGCAACACCTGGGCTAGAGATACACTGATGAGAAAGACACACAGGGTCCGCTCTCTTATTGCAACAAAACCAAAAAGGATAACAACATAAAGAAAAAATAATATTAAAATAAGATATTTGCAAAATATGTTGACTGGGAATGTACATACACTTAACTCTGCCTTGAGGTCTTTCTGTATGTTTCTGTGTGTGTGTGTGTGTTGTGAGTATGAAGAGCTAAACTGAAATTTGACATGTGAAGTATAAACTAGTTAAGTAAATGAAATAGAGGTAAGACAACAGCACATTTATTACTTATTTTGAGGTAACAGAGAAAATGGCCTATTAGTTACACTGAAAATTTGGTAATGTACTTGTTTAATAAATCTTAATTTGGATATCTTGCTTCAGTTATACAATTTCAGGAATATGAGACAGATCTCTTAATTTTCAATCTGTGCAGTTCATATGCACAAATTACACAGAAAGAAAAGTCTTCATTGGAATACATGTAAAAGTCTATACACTGCTTTTTATATCTTATAGTCTAAACCATTTGTTATCAGTACTTACCAGAAGGACAATTTTATATTTGATACGCACACACACACACACGTAGATATGTAGATATATGTATATGTATATATGTAGATATATATGTAGATATATATATCATATATATGTGTGTATGTGTGTGTGTGTGTATATATATATATATATATATATATATATATATATATATATATATAATGCATCTAAATTTTGGTACTTTGCTAAATTTGCCTTCTTGCATTCTGAATATATGTGTTTACAGTAGTAATGTAAATAAATCACAGAATGAGTAAAATATTATAGAAGTTCCAAAATACATTATACATAAATGTCTACAGGCTATTTAAGAAAAATTTAATCTGTTACTGAATTTGGCTTCTAAGTATGAATACATATAGTGCTTGTCAGCCAGATATAAAAATTACTTGGGAAATTCTGTTTCTGGCGTTATTAATTCTAAAACAAATGTTGATCTTCCCTTGGACTTCCTTTGTTCCCTATTTGAAACTGTCAGGAAAGGAAGATTGTCGATGTCATTTGAATAGTAACTAAATTAACCTCATTTTCTCTTATTATCTATCAGACTAATAGGTCCAATCACCAGGCTCTTCACAGGCACTGGATGCTTCTGACTGAAGCACTCCTATCTTTATAAGTATTCGGGATGCTGAAATAACCTTTCTTGCCAGTTCATCTCAACACACTTAGCCCATTCAAATTCCAGAGTTTTGTGAATATAGCAAAACCAGCAAACTTTCTAAAGGTTTTGCCACTTTCAGATATTATTCTTGGATTAATAATAAATTATCTCCATAACTATCTCTTGACACATGTTTCTATAATCAGGCAGATTCAAAAGGGGTGAGGCAAAATGAAGTTATTAAAAGATGCTTTATTAAAGGATATCCACTTTCTGTTGGCATAATGGAACACCTGAGACAGGGTGATTTATAAAGGAAAGAAATTACTTAACTCATGGTTCTAGAGGTGGCTGCAGCTTCTGGAAGAGGCTTTCCTAACGCATTGTAAGGATGGAAATGTGGAAGGGCGATCGAGCAAGTGCAGAAGAAGCAAACCAGTGAAGAGCGAGCTTGGTTTGTAACCATTCACTCTTTCTACTTCCATGGAAAAAGGCACTACGTCCTTTTAAGGAGATAGTGTGTGTGTGTGTGTGTGTGTGTGTGTGTGTGTGTGTGTGTGTGTGTGTGTTATTGGGCATTGAACCCAGGAGTAATCTACCTTTTTATTTGTGTATGTGTGGTACCAGGTATAGAACTCAGGGCATTCTACCTCTGAGCGACACCCCAGCCCTATTTTTTACTCTATTTGAAAACAGGGTCTTACTGTGTTGCAAAGCGCCTCACTAAGTAGCTGAGGCTGTGCTTGAATCGTGATCCTCCTGTCTCAGCCTCCCAAATGGTGGAATTACAAGCGCGCACCATCATGCCTGGCTTAATTCACCTTTAAACCACACCCCTCATCCTATCGTTTTATATATTTTGAAGCAGGGTCTCACTAAGTTGCTGAGGTTGGCACTGAACCTGAGTTTCTTCTTTCACAGCCTCACAATGATTAGGATTACAAGTTGGCAAATGGCTATTATCATGTCTTAAAGGTCCCATATGTCAACACTAATAAAGTGGGAATAAAATTTCAACATGAGTTTCAGAGAGTACACACCATAGCACATAATATAGGCATTCTTATATATCTGATACATTCTTGTTTACCATACTCATTTCTAATCTTATCTTTAGGCTTTATTGGCATTACTTTTGTATTTGCATTAATAAGAAATTATCAACAGTACCCACGGCACAACGGATAGAGAACAGAGAACTGTTTCTAGCTTTGAAAACCCATTGCTTCTAAGGAAAGAAATTCACACTATCACCTTAAATATATCACTTCCCATTGTCTCTTCATATTTATTCACACTTCCTTTGTGCACATTCTACTACTGGCGCGTGTGTACCTTCTGTCATGTAATCCCAAGGAAAATGTCCGACCCTCTTCAGGACATACACCAGCCAACGCAGGTACTCAGAAAACATTGTGTGATGAGTGAGGGACTAATGAGTCCTAAGTCCTCTTTATAGAAATGTCTGCTTTGTATAAACCCTCTTTAGTCATTCAAGTGATCTGACAAATGCGGGAGCAAACATGCATTTGCTCTTCAAAAATTTTGTATGCTGTCTGTAGTGGTCAGTTTGCATGCTGAACAGATTCTACCTACTAACTTTTAATGATGAGTAGTTTTGAGAAGAATGAGCTGATTAGTGAAAATACAAGCAAATATTCAAAATTGTTTATGCTAATTCATGTATTGTCTAGTGGAGAAAGTCACTACTTGAGCAAAAGCCTACATCCTGGGTCAGAAATCACCCATAGGCCTCAAACGCCAACACAGGGAATATGGATAGTTGACTTCCATATCAACTCATTGGATATCAGCACAGAGAGACTGCTACTAAAATTATCTTTTGTTTGTTTATTTATTCGGTGATACTGGGGATTGAAACCAGGGTGTGTTCTACCTCAAACTACATCCCTGGCCCTTCTTCTTATTTTTTTTTTTAAATAAAGTCTTACTAAATTACACGGGGCGGCCTCTCAAATCTTCATATACTGTGATTACAGGCATGCACCTCAGATTATCTTTATATCTAAAACATGAGACTGACCTGGGAAGGAGCTCACGAGTACTATGTGCGTGCATGTCCCTGTGACTCTGAACTACTACATAATAATATGAGATTCAAATGTGCCAATAAAAGTATTTAAAAATTAAAATAAAATAGAAGACTGAGAGGAGAGGGTGAATAATTTATCTACGCACACAGCTTGTAAGTGATGAGCAGGAGGTGAGCTCACAAATTCATTCAAGATAGAGATTCTGGCTCTAATATCTCTGATCTTAACCAGTATTCCACTTCATCTCTCATAGGCTTAGGACACTACATTCTATGCTCCCAGCTGTCCACCTTAGTACACCTATGCAAACTATTTAAGTCAACAATTGGTTCACATTGCAAATGCAACCTTACCAGAAGTCCTCTAGCAACTTAATTATACAGCTGGCATAGGAAATTCACAATAAAACATGTTATTTTTATTACTAAGTGATGGTTCTGTTTTACATAAGAAGAGTTGCAGAAAAGAGGATATCCGAAGTATTCTTCCTACCACTACTTGCAAACCACTTGATATTTCTTTCTGCCTTTGTTTTTAGTTTGTTTGCATTTTTTTATTTGCTGCTATCAATTGAACCCAGTGTTTTTCACATGCTAAGTACATGTTCTGGCACTAAGATGCACGTCCAGCCTCCCACTTGGTATTTATTTGCTTAAGAAAATATCAACACATGAAATATTTTCATTTTTATCAGTAGTTGAAAATGAAACAAATAAAATTTAATAGTGACAAATAAGAAAATGATTAAGAATAGGCACCACATACGGCACTGGGATTTGTAGTGTGAAGGGATTCGAATTTAATATTAAAGATGCTCTAAAACATGGATTGTTGGAAAGGCCATAAAAATCCCTTCTGTTCTAATTTAGCTCAGGAGTAAAGATATGAAGTTAGAGAAGATAGAATGTTCTAGAGAAACTAAAAAGATGTGATTAAGACTAGTGGAAAGGATGAATTCAACGTAGTGGAGACAGTTTGTGAGGGATGAATCAACTAAATGGATAACACATATAACTAGAGTTATGGTCAGTGGCTTTTATTTAAGATTTAGAAAATACACGCCAGGCGTGGTCGCGCACGCTTGTAATCCCCGCTCTTGGAAGGCGGAGACAGGACGACCGCGCAGGTTTGCAGCCAGCTGCGCTGGCTTAAGAGATCCTGTTTCCAAATAAAAAGTATAAAAATAGGTCTGGGAGTGTAGCCCGGAGGTTGAAAGGTCTCATCCCCAGTAGCACCAAAAAAAAAAAAAAAAAAAAGAAAGAAAAAGAAAATACAGAGTCAATGAATGAATGCTTTAGGAAGTAACCAAATGAAGTCATTGTTTGCACGATATCTAGATTTCTAGAAATTCAAATCAAGTAAAGAGAAAATGAGTAATTATTTAGTAGTGAAAAATTAAAAACTAACCTTAAATAATTACAAAAGGAAGAAAAGTACACAGCGAATAAAAGAGTCAAGAGATATACGATCAGAGAGTTAAATACTTATGAAGTTGAATCCTACTTATAAAAAAAGATTTTTTTTCAATAATATAGTAGGGGCTCCTACTTTTAGATAGAAAATATGACTTTGATATGTTGACGGTGGGTTCATAGTAACATGTGAAAAAAGCAAAATTTTGGTTGGTAAATGCATTACTCAATAAATAATTAAAAATTTGAATTTGTTGGGATAATAAATAATAAAGGTCCCATTATACATCATCGCAATGATTGAGTCATGTAAAAGGGAAGTCCATTGGTAGGAAGGAAGTTTCTGTGGAAACTGTATCTGTAAAATCAGAAAACAGAAAGTAGCATTGATAGTAAATGCAGTGCATTTTGATCTAGATCTGGTTATAAATTATAGCTCTAGTCAATATAGCAAAATATAATTTTTTTACCTACTTTTTTTTTTGGTGGTACTGGGGTTCCTGGAAGCCCTTCTACCTCTGGGCTACACTCCCAGACCTATTTTTACATTTTTATTTGGAAACAGGGTCTCCTAAGCCAGCACACGTGGCTGGCTTCGAACCTGCTCGATCCTCCTGTCTCTGCCTCCCAAGCGCGGGGATTAAAAGCGTGCGCCACCACGCGCGGCTGTAAAATATAATTTTTTTAACACTTTCATTCTCTCACTGTTGCTCCCTCTTCCCCACATTTAGCCAGTTACACATTATACTGAAAAGCTAAGAACTGTAGGTTGAAGGGTGAATATGAAAATAACATTTCTGGTAATATCACTCTTTCTTGAATAAAAGTATGAAAATATGAACACATTTCATTAGGTATATGAAATGGAAATATCTTGCATTTTCAAACAATAAAACACAACTTCACTTCCACAGATTATAATCATCTTTCAGGAAGAAACCTGGGTTCACTCGTGCCCTTGCATAATCCCACAGGTACCCTTAAAATTTTAAATTCATCATCCAGCCCTTCAAACACCTATTTACAATTCGTAGTAGATTGATTTTATTTGATGAATATATTACGTAAATCCCTCAAAAGGAAAGTTCTAATATGTATTCTTTCTTTTATTACTCCCTATAAATAATGTTGTTTCTAATACTACGTCACAAACTTTTCCCCTTAGTTATCATTTACGGCAGACTGTGTTCAAATCAAAACTATAACCAAACAAAAAGTATAAGAAAAATAAGTTTCTCAGTACATTGCTTAAACAGAAATGCATAGCAATTAAGCCGTCTTAATAGCAACCAGGCCAACCGGGAAGAATTAATGAGGAAAGTTCAGCATCATTTGAATAATTCTGAAACAGCTTATACATAGTTTAAGGTGATTAAGTTTATTAAGTGCTATTGAATCGGCTAACCCTAGTTTTATATCTTTTTCCCTACTAAACAATCCTTTCCTGCTTCATTTTACTTTATCATCAGTTTTAGATTCATTTAGCTATTGTGAATTGTGCTACTGCATGATATTTTCTCTCACAGGTGAAAACTAGAGAGAGAAAAAGGAAAGAGAAAAGATCTCATGTAAATGAGGAGAGAGACCAGAGGAGTAGTAGGAGGAGCCTGGAGGAAGAAGGAGGGAGGGAGGGAGGAGCCAACTTCAAGGAAGGCCAAAGGCCAGAGATGTTAGGTGAAACTCCATAGCATGTACTATAACAATGCAACAGTAAAAATAATATTGATTTCTACCTAATGGAAAAGTCAGACAGGATGGTCATAGTTCACTGTTGGCTGTCAGGAAATAATATATAATTGTATAAAACAAAGAGTGAATCTGTGTGTGTGTGTGTGTGTGTGTGTGTGTGTGTGTGTGTGTGGTATTGGGGATGGAACCCAGGAGCATTCTACCTCCGAGCTACACCCCCAGCCCTATTTTTTATTCTTCATTTTGAAACAGGGTCTCACTAGAGTGAATGTTTTTAAAAGATTTATGGGAACCCAGACACCATAATATGAGTAAGTTATCTTTCCTAGCAATTACCTAAAACAACTTGCCCATATTTTTATTAGTCTTTGTAGCGGTAATTAAAACTCAGGTTGCTGTCTTGAATTGCTTTGAAGGATTACAAATATATTCCACCAGGCTTTGTTTTCCTTTTAAATTTCTTCATTTTTTCTTCTGCAAAGGGTTTTGAATTTTACTAAGTTAAAATCTAGCAAAGGGTTTTCAATTTTACTGAAGTAAAATTTATTAAACATACTTTCCTATTTTGTGTTTGTTAGAAAATCTGTTCTGGGTGACTATGAGTTTATAAATATAATTTATATATTTTGGGTATTTATACAACTTACCTCAGTCATATCTTTAAAACACTTGGAAATTTATATTTCAATATAGTTTGAGCTAGAGATAGAATTTCATTTTATTTCTTGAATATATATTGTTCTATCATTCACTAAGTACAGTTCATTATTTTTCTATTTAATATAAAGCCAACTTGGTAGTACGTAACACATTTACATGCAAGTTATATAGAGTTATGTATAAATGTTTTCTGTTCTGTTTCATTGAACTGTTTTTTGCATAATGTTGTCAATAATAAATTTATTATGGCATCATAAGAAAAGACACTCATTTGAAAGCAGCTTGGTAAGGCGAATTTTATGTTTTGCAAAAAGGGATCAGGGATCCTGCCACCAGTAAGGTAGGAGTGCAGTAACAGCCTGGCAGAAACCTGCTGGACATTTTATTTCCAGAGAGGGGCTTCTGTTTGTGCTCCTATTGGTGGAAACATAACTTCACAATTTTTACACCATTGGCTGAAGGGGCTGTCAGGAAAAATATTTGCACTCACAATTTCTAGGAAATGCTATCTTTATAAAAATACAAACACACAATTGAAGTTTTACAAAATGGAGCTTACAACAATCTATTCTTTTGATAGAAAAGACCTAATTATACTCTCACAATACCAAATTGTTTTAACTACATTAGCTTTTTAATAATGATATTTTCCAAGAAGAAATTATGGATTTACATTTCTTCAGATGTTCATCGGTCATTGTTGCCATTTTCTCTTCTATATAAAACTTGCTATTCATATGTGAATTTTCATGAAGAAAAAAAATCACTTTGAATTTTTTTTTTTTTTTTTTTTGTATGTGGTACTAGGGATTAAACCAAGAGGCATTCTCTCTCTAAGCTATATCCCCAGCCCAATTTTAGTTTTTTTGAAAAGGAGTCTCACTAGATTGATGAGAGTTTAACTACATGCTTAGGCTGTCCTCATAATTATCATCCTCCAGTCTTGGCCTCCCAAGTACTAGAATGACAGGTAGTGTGCCACAACCTCTGACTGGCATTTTGAATTTTATTAAACTTACAAATTATTTTGAAAAACTTTTCACAGATACAGAATTGAATTTTACCCAGGCGTGGTAGCGCACATTTGTAATCCCAGTATTTGGGAAGCTGAGATAGGAGGATCACAGGTTTGCGGCCAGCCTCAACTACTTAGCAAGGCCCTTAGCATCTTAGTGAGACCCTGTTTCAAAATAAAGAATAAACTATAGGGCTGGGGATGTAGCTCGAAAGTAGAATGCCCCTGGGTTCCATCCCCAGTACAAAAAAAAAAAAAAAAAAGAATTGAATTTTTCCATCATGATCATTAGTTTCTACTTTTATTTAATATCACCCTTTATGTCCAGTAAAAACATTTTCTAATTTTCTTCATTAAGGTCAGATAAATCATTCACTTTTATACTAGAATAAACTAATAGCTTTTACAACTTACACATTTAACTGGCTGTGGAATGTAAGAACACTATTTGAACCTATATTAAGTACGGTTTATTTTTCTTACTGAAGTCTATGCAGTGGGTTGGCTAAACAAAACACCAAAATATATCCTACAGAATAAGGATTTTGCTATGTAAAACTGAAACACCTATATTGAGTTGCCATGTGAAATGCAAAATTTCTTTCTTAAGAGGTAGTATAGCCAGGTTTAAAGCCATTTTTTAGTCAAAATACACAGATGATTTGTTATTGACTTTGTATTTCTGAAATAATCTGAAAGTCTTTATGTATTACACAATAATTATTTTGGTCATGTTTCCCGAGGAGTCTGAAGCTGTCACTCCCGGTCCTGAGGAGATGTCTGTTTTGGTTCCACTGTCTTCTGTAGATGGTCTGTGTAACTGCATCTAAAGGTTTCGTGTTTCCATGGCACTCACTGCTATTTTCCTTTGAAGGTTGACTTAATTTTATTATAAGATCGACACTTAGATTGCATTTTCACTTTAAGGATCCATTTCATCTTCCACTTTCAGTAAACTCTGTTATCATCTTAAGATTTTTTTTTTTTACCCTTCTTTCTCATCTGTGTCAGCTGTCAATATTTGCTTTCTAAAAACATGTAAACTTACCAGTTTTATCCTCCAGTTTCACAACTATTTTTACGTATTTTATGTTCTCTTTCTGTATAGTTTATGAATTAATTCCATCCTAATTAGAATCTAATTTGTAGCTGGGCGTGGTGGTGCATGCTTGTAATTCTAGCATTTAGGAGGCTGAGACAGGAGGATTCTGGTTTGCAGACAGCCTCACCTACTTTGTAAGGTCTTTTACAACTTAGTGGGACCCTGTTTCCAAATAAAGAATAAAAACCAGGGTTGGGGGTTTAGCTCCGATGTAGAAATACCCTGGGTTCCATCCCCAGTACCACACACACACACACACACACACACACACACACACACACACACATTAATTTGTATATTTGTCACTTTGACTATCTCAGCATTAAGCCATTTTTTTTTTTTTTTTTGTGGTACTGGGGTTCCTGGAAGCCCTTCTACCACTGGGCTACACTCCCAGACCTATTTTATATTATTTTATTTGGAAACAGGATCTTTTAAGCCAGTGTGGCTGGCTTTAAACCTGTGCCATCCTCCTGTCTCTGCCTCCCAAGCACGGGGATTACAAGCGTGCGCCACCTCTCCTGGCTAAACCATACTTTATCAATTGAAATTTTCAAAAATATTCAATATATATATAGTGATCATCCTTTTCATTTCCAAGGTATTTAGTTATTTTTTTAATGAAATTGTTTTCTCTATATAATATTGACATCTTTGATTTGACTAATTCTTATTCCTTTTAAAGGCATTTCCCTTTTTACCTTTGATAAATTGCCAAGCAACTTATAAAATTATTTTTCAGATTTTTATATTTTTATTATAATTTCTTTTAATTTTTTTCTAACTATATTTCTGAAAATCCTACATACTGTGGAAATTTAATTTGTAGATTCTCTGAGTAAAAGGGTTATGTTTTTAACATTTCTTCCAGCAGTAGATTCTCTCTATTGGGTGGTTCGGTAACTGTTCATTTGACCTCTGGGCCTTAAACTGCAGCCTTTTCTTTATGATTCAGTTGGGTTTTTGGTCCATAAGGTATATGAAAATTTGCAGAACCACTGACATGCACAAGTTGTTCTCAGGGCTGTTTCTGTGGTCTCTAGGCCTCTGGGGTTAGTAACTTTCTGCAAGTGCTTAGCTCAGCAGCAAAAGACACCTCTTAGCTTCAGCCTTGCTCCCCATGGAGCAGCCTATCCCAGTCTTCTGTTTAAGAGAGCTCTTCTTAGACCCTCTCTCTGTAGGTTTCATAGCTGGAGGACTCAGAATTCTGATGTCTTCAGCTGTTTTCTCTGCTCTGTAGTTTTGCCTTGTCATTCAAAAATCATTCTGGAGGATCCTCAGAAGGATGGGAATGAACGTAGCATATGATCCAAAACATTTTGCATTGTTCTTCAATACTAGAATTCCCTTTTTAATTTTTATTATTTAAAAATATTAATCACTGCTGTATTTTTAAAGCCAGAGATGGCCTCCAAATGTACATTTTCAATTTCTTGAAATTGTCTTAGCTCTACCTAGGAAATATAAACCATGTTATTTTCCTTTCTATATTGTGAATTCTATATTGTGAATTCATAAACTTTAGGAAAGAGATATATTCTTTACCTACTCGTAATTAATAATATATAGCATACTATTAGTACCTAATAAATGTTGAATTGTATTTAATGACTCTTCTTTCAAATTTAAAAGCAAAGTGTTTCATTTTATATGAACTGCATACATCCTATCCTTTCCCATATTCAACTATATGAAAGATCTAAATTTCTGATATGTTTAAAAATGCAATAAAAATTTCATTAATTTAGTAGTTTTTTTTTACTAGGTAATGATCTAATAAAATGAAGTAATCCAGATTTAATAAAATGGAATATCAAAAGTCATGACTTTTATAGGATACATGTATATGTGTCAATTACTCTATTTGGGGGGATTGTTTTGTTTTCCTTTTGCTTTTTGAGGTGGCAAGACAGAATATAAATTCTCCTACAAGACTAAAAGGAAGGATTGTAATGGTTAAATTTAATTCCAACTTCTTAGTAGAGGGTGGTAAGGAGAACCATTAGAAGAGTTTGCATGAATTTTCAGTGTAGACTAATCTTAATTAATTCTCAGGTTATAGTCAGACCTTATTCCATTACCTCATATATATAATTATAGTAATTATTTAGGATTGTTTAACTACTCCACTACTTATGGTAAAAAATAATTTAGGTCAAATATAATTATTCTAAATGATCCACAAATAAAGTAATACAATGCTTTAAGTTGAAAATGTGCTTATTTGTAAGTTCTTTTCATACCTGTTCATGTAAAATCTTTACATGCACAGAATTGTGGGTTAATTTCTGGTTTTGTAGGTGAGGAAATCGGCACTTAGTGGCACACAGGAAATTAATAGTGAAATGGAATTTGACTCCCTGTTTGAATAATTTCAGACTCGTAGCCATTAAGGCTTAATTTCTCACCTATACCTGTGAGTTAATACTTATCTTCATTAAGGTATTATTGATTTTGCTTGTTCTAAGATTTGCTGAGAGGATAAGAATGACTTGGATGTATATGTACTTTGATTCATATCTTACAGCATAATTTAAAATAGTATATGAAATATTGTGAAACCTCCCATGGCATATCTGACTTTAGAAAGGGCCCTGACACTTTTTAAACATACCATGTAGAAATGTGCCTTACATACCAAAACACACCTGCTTTACAACACGCTAAGCCTTTTCCTTCACCAACTGAATAAAATTAAAAGTTGTTAAATTGGATTTTTGTACAATGTTCATTGCAATGTTACTTACAATAATCAAATGGAGGAAACATTAGTATCCATGAAAAGATGACTGGGTAAACAAAAATGTGGTATATTCATACAATGGAATATTACTCAGCTGTAAAAAGGGATGAGATTCCAATATATCTTAAAACATGAATGCACATTAAAATATTATGCTTTGTGAAATAAATGGCAAAGGACAAATATTTCCAGATCCCATTTACATGAATTATCTAGAATTTTCAAAACTATTGAGGGCTGTGATTTAAAATGCATAATTGGCTAGACGTGGTGGCACACACCTGTAATCTGAGTATTTGAGAGACTAAGACAGGAGGATTGCAGGTTTGAAGCCAACTTTAGTAACTTAGCAGGGCTCTTAGCCACTTAAGCTAGATCCCGTTTCCAAATCAAAAATAAAATAGGGCTGGAGGTGTAGCTGGGAGATAAAATGTCTTTGGGTTCAATCTCAAGAAGCACAAAAAATAAAAATATAAAAGTAGAATGCTGAATTGTACTAAGGATTGAACTAAGGGGTGTTTTACCTTGAGCTATACCCCAATCCCTAATCTATTTTTTTTTTTTTTAATTTTGAAACAGAGTCCAAGTTGCTGAGGGCCTTTCTAAATTCCCGAGGCTGGTCTTGAACCTGTGATCCTCCTGTCTTCGCCTCCTGTAATCTCTGTTGACATTATAGGTGTGTGCCACCATGCCCGGCTTAATAAAACTAATAAAACTTTTTTTTTAAAAAATGTCTCTTTTTGTGTGTGTGTCAAACCAAGTCCTTCACTATCAGGTGCCTTCCTCCCATTCATTTCTCACACATTCATACCACACCAACTATTTCAGTCCTACCAAACAAATCTTAGATAAAAAAGATCTTTACTAAAGGGTTGAGATTTAATAAAAAATAGTAATTTCTACCCTTTCCTTAAAGATAATCCTAAATTGAAACTGACTCTTTCTGCTAAACGACAGTGAAAAATACAGTGACGACACATACAGTTTGATGACACTATATTGACGAATGCCAAGGGGCCAGCAAAATTTAACCACAGTTGTGATATCAGGGCCAATGCCAACAATACCTAGACAAGAAAGGCAAGACTTGGTTATTATGAAAATGATTTGGATCTATTAGACCACTTGACTATATATTAGGTGTCTCCAGAGATCCAGACTTTGAGAATCACAGACTGAGAAGTATTCTTCCTCCTTTTCTTCTCCATCATGTGGCCACTTGATTAAGATATTTTTCTCTCTTTGAATTGATGCGATACAGCTCTGTACCTTACCTTATCATCTTTAACAACTTTGTGAGATTCCTTACCCTTCCCCAGGTAGATTTTTTAATTCTCCAAAACCCACAAGTATGATGTAGATACTTGGCATTTAAATGTTTCTTGAAGTTTTCTTTTTTAAACTATTGCTTCTAAAGATCTACAGACCAATGTTTATCTTCCTATGCAGAATGTCTGACAAAGAATCTAGAGTGCAGAAAATTGATGAACAACACAATCAATCTCTCTCTCTCTCTCTCTCTCTCTCTCTCTCTCTCTCTCTCACACACACACACACACACACACACACACACCACACCAGGAATCAAAACACATACAAACTGGCATAAATTACTAATAAATATGTTAACCTATAGAATAAAAATGAAAATGTGCATTTTTAAAATATAAAGAACTGATTTTAAAAGACTGAGTAGAATCACAATAGGCAATAGAGAATATTGAATGTTGAAAGTGCAAAAATGAACAGGAGTCAGCATGAGCATGACACGGTGATGTACAATATCAAGTTTGCCCTGAGAATATTTTTGTATGTGTAAACATAGGATTAGTTGCTGGATCTTGTTAGTTATCACATAAAATGTACATTAAGATGAGGCAAGATTTTTACATGGTGAATTTTTATAAGCTAATAAAAATAAAAAAATTATTAGAAAATATACCTTTCTATAAGCAATTTGTTAAAATTTAAAGTTATGGGATTTTAATGCCCATTGACTGACTTAGTGCTTCTATTTCTAGGTCTCTAAGAAAATAATCACATACTATGCCAACAACAGCATGCACTTACATATAACATATATGCCTACTATATGGAATGATGAGACACCAGAAACAATGTTCATAAAAATAAATAAATAGTTGATAGTGTGTACAGGGTTGTTTTTTTTTTTTTTTTTTTTTGTACTGGGGATGGAACTCAGGGGTATTCTATCTCCGAGCAACACCTCCAGCCCTATTTTTTATTCATTATTTTGAAACAGGGTCTCACTGAATTGCAGAAGGCCTCACTATGTAGTTGAGGCTGGCTTTGAACCTGCACAATCCTCCTGTCTCAGCCTCCCAGATGCTGGGCTTACAAGCATGCGCCACCACACCTGGCTCTAGATACAGGATTTTAAAAGCATGAGATGAAGTCATATATACTGAAATAAAACTTCTGTGATATATAGTATATAAAACAGTTGGCTGATTAATACACTAAGCATTCTACTTTTATAATTAAAAATTATTTACACACATACACAAAAAAATTCTACAGACAATTACATTTGTCAGTTCTGAGTAAGCAAATGGAATTGATCTTTGCAGTGACAAGGCAGCGGTTTTATATTTAAATTCATATTGTTTGATCATTTTATATTTTTATATTATTTTGCAATTTAAAAATACTGGTTTTAGTATAGTAAAATAGAAAAAGCAGGAAATATATGAAACTTGCATACTGATAGAAGAGAGAGGCTGTGTGAGGAAGATGATGATGGTCCATGGGAGCATCTGAAGATGGGAAAGGTTTCTCTGAACTGTGTGGATTATCCATACTGAATATAATGCCTGAATAATTACATATCCTATAACATTAAAATATTACATCATTTCTATAATGATGTTTTCCATCAATACTCATATTAAATATAGTTATATATGCACACATATATATGCAAAATAATATCTGATATCTAACAATACAATTAACTAAAAAGTTTTAGGCATTCTCAAAGATAACATTTAAAACACCGGAAAATAACCAATTAGTCACTACTAGACAAAATACTTTAAAAATTTTTAGTATAATTCCTTGTAAGAAACATTATGATGAAATCAGAAAAATTCCATGATTAGAAGCTAATAGTCAAAATATACATGCTTCACAGGCTGGCAGTTAATTCCTTTTTTGTCATTTGGGTAGTGAAATGATATAGTCATATCTATTCTTTAATATAGGAAAATGTAATCACTACATGCAATTCTACTATTATTTTTCTAATAATCCAGATGATACTCATTTTCACCCGACTATTTAAAATTAAATTGTACTTACTTTCAACAATTACTTGTCTGTCTTCCCAGTTGTCATTAATAAGTTGTATATTTCCAAAGTGTGCATCACTGTAAAAGATTCGATTGGTACCTTTTCTTCTTTGATTATAATCAAACGCCAAGGCGATGACATTCTTGAAATAATGTGGATTCTCATATGGCCTTATTGGAGAATTTAGATTGGTTTCATCAGAAAGATGTATACTTTTTAATATTGTTCTCCCTGAATAGAGCAAATAACCTTCATGCCTTAGGCAAGTAACTCCATCCTCTGCCAAATATCCATGGGCACAAGCACAAGTTCTCTGGGAATTTCCTCGATAAAGGCAGAGCTGCTTACAGCCTCCATTGGCCTTGGCACAAACATTGGTTCCTAAGAAAAGAAGAATACACACACACACACACACACACACACACACACACGGTTTTTCTTTTCTTCTGCACATAAATTTTTCTTTAGAGAAATATTAAAATTTAAACATTGAACATTCTTTTTATTCTCAGTTTTAATTATAATTTGTCAATAAAATAACAAACATTAAAAAGTACTGAATTTTTAATCATGAAGTATAAAATCTTGAATTTCTACTTGAAGGATCATCTTATTCTGTTCCTTTCATTATAAAATAAAACCATGTAAAATTTTTTATTACTAAACCAGTTAAGTCTATACATATTTTAAAATATTGATATAAGGATTACTGTAGTTTTTATAATAGATTATAATGTTTAGCATGTTTATCACTGACTCACACTAAATATGAAGTGAATTTATCAAAAAACATGCATTGCTTTATACTCTGTTTATAAGGTAAATATGGAAGATGTCAAATAAATTTGTGACTCCTCTGCAACTAACCTTCTGTACATATTGGGCATAATTTACTCTAATTTTGATTAAAGATATTAGGCTACTAAGATTTTAGGCTGTCTCCTCTATGAATTTATTATCTCTCCAAAAATATTATACCAAGTTTTTATGCAAATAAAATCGATTATATTTTATTTTAATAGGAGTAAAGTTTTTTTTAAAAAATGTTCAAATTGCTGGGCATGGTGGCGCACGCTTGTAATCCCTGCGCTTGGGAGACAGAGACAGGAGGATCGCGCAGGTTCAAAGCCAGCCACACTGGCTTAAGAGACCCTGTTTCCAAATATAAAAGTATAAAAATAGGTCTGGGAGCATAGCCCAGAGGTAGAAGGGTTTCCAGGAACCCCAGTACCACCAAAAAAAAAAAAAGTTCGAATTGCTATTATATTGTTTTTTTAGGAGGTGATGATTTCAGAAATATTACACATTAAAAAATTTGCCTCCTGAGGCTATAACCAAATTTTATATTAAGAGATAATTGAAAGCAATAATTTAAGTGACATTTTAAAATATCCTAATTGTGTTTTTTTATTTTTTAACAATCAGTATATTTATCAATTTTACATTACTTAAATCAACATTGGACAAGCTATATATGTAACATGTTTATGTCCATGTGCTATCTTAGGCAAGCATGCTTATATGCATCCATTTCCTTATGCCACTATATAATTATTCTAAGTAATTAGAAGTTAAAAAATTAAGATTTTGAGGTTTTAGATGCATATAAGAATTGTTTTTTCAAGTAAAATACATGGTTAAAAAACAAAAGTGAAATAACCTAAAACATTCTGATTGTACACTCTTTTCAATGTGCTGACCTTTCTCTCTTACTCGGTTAAAGATTTTAATCTCCTTCAGGTTGACTCCAAGGCCAGTTCTCATGGTCACTGCTTCTGTGGCATCATTCTTGTGGCCCCTTCTCACCGACCCATTGGCATGTGCTCTGTTAAAAGGTTGAACATGCATGATCAACACCCTTCAACTAATTAAAACCAAGTCAATTAGTTAAGCTCAAGATAACAGATGGCCCAGCTGAAGGGAAAGAAATCAACTTTAATCTGAAATACTGAACCTGGAATAGTCAGAGTGCCTGCCTTTTCTGTGGAAATTACATGGCTTTGTGAAATCCTTTTCTGTGACCTTGCTAAGGTATAGCTAATCCTGCAAGGCTAAAGCAACTGGCACTGAAATAACATTTCGAGACCCAAATACTTATGAAAAAATAAATTACCTGTCAGACCAGTAGATGTAAGCCCCAAAGACTGCGACTGAAAACATATCCACATTGCCGCCTGACAGTACCACCTCCCGGCTCCCTCCAGCCTCAAGGTCAATTCTCTCGATCTTGTCTGTACGAGCATCACACCAGTACAGTTTATTCTCCTAAAGATCGATTGAAAAGGGATATTACAACGTGTTTCGGTTGTTTCATTATGAAAATAAGGAAATACAAAAATGGACTAATGCAAGTTGGCAGTGAAAGCCTTTGAAAAACTTAAAAAGCAATCCAGCAGACCTCATAGTCAATGGAGATGCCATTTGGCCACGCTATTCCCATGCTCACAAGGACAACCTTCTCCGAGCCATCTAAGCGAGCCTTTCCAATGCAGGGCATCTGACCCCATTCAGTCCAGAACAGGAAGCTGGAATTAAATTGTAGATTTGGAGTAATACATAAACACAAAAGACAGCAATCATCCTAACAACAACAATACTTATACAAATAAAACAAAAATAATACATTTTAGAAATTAATACATGAGCATGTTTATTTTTGTGATAATTCTTTTTTGACCAAAACTATTTAGCCAGCTATAAAAATCACTATGGGTCTTAAATTCCACCAAATTACCTGCTCTATTTGCTATTCCCTATCTGAAATGTTCCTGTCCAACCTGTTTTTCCTAATTTGCTCTTGCTTTTCATTTCACAAATATTTTCTTGAAGAAGTTTTTTCCGAGTCTTCCTGATTATTGCTGCTTTGAAGCAAACTACATTGCACTACATGCTCTGGTTCATAAAAGCAGAGCACATAGATAAAAATGGAGAAGTCATACCCCCTGGCTGTGAGAACATTGGTAAATGAGGACAGTAAACTTTTCTAAGTTTTTTACACAAATACAACAACAGCACCAGATAATTAGAACAGATAATTAAAAACAGAAATAATAGTAAATAAATAATTTATAAGTGTAAACATTCATGAATACATCCTGACTCTCAATTCTGTCCCCTTAGATCATGAACTGTAACTATTCCAATTTGAATTTTATAAATTTTCTGTGATGCCCCTCTTGAAAAATGTTTTCATACAATGGAAGGCATTCTTAAAAAATTCTTAAAAAAGGCTTTTTTAAAAAAAATTAAAATGTAAACCAGAAAGGAAACCTTAAATATGCCAAAATAAAACAATTAGTGAAAAGGGGAATATAGAAAAAGAACTGGTAATCTGTGCACATTTTTGTATATTTATTCAACAAGTCAACATTTATATGACAACAGAAATTCATGCTTTTATGTACGAATTGTTCATTCTAAGTCATGTCCACTGAAGTTTTTATTCAACTATTTAATGACAATGACCAAAGTTTAGAAAAATATGGGAATAACTGAATCATTAAGGCAAAGAGGGTGTCAATTTTATGCATATTTGAATATACTTGCATAAGTGATTATACATGAGAAGAGACAGAGACTGCATATAGAAAAATTAAAAAAAACATTCATATCTTGTATACTCATCGATGTCATTTTACCAGGAAATACTACTACATAAAAATATATGCATTCTCCTTATGTATATTGTTTTGATTTATTTTAATAGTTGATTTTTTCTGAAAAAGCTATATAAAATAAATGTGTTGGAATTTTATAGCCACATAAAAAGGTGTGGTTAGAATCACAAGTATATCAATCATGAAGATATTTTCATTCATATTTATTAGTTCTATAAATCAGAAATAGGAAATTCAGTAGCAGAAAAGCAACCAAGATTTTATTGGTGAAAAAAAACTCAACCAAGATCTTGGTGAAAAAGATTTGTAAACTAGTTAAGATATTTAAGAACTTAAGGGATATTTTTATTGTGTTAAAATGTTACTTAAAATGAGTGCCAGGGCATGGCTCTAGCCACCTGGTATTTGAAATGCTAGAGCTGCAAACGTGTCTGCTGAGGTCATGCACTCAGATCCTAGGTTGGTTGTCTACGTGTGGGGCCCACTGGTTGGGAAGTAGATTGCCAAAATGACAAGCACAAAGGAAAAGACACCCAAAATATATTCTCTAGGCTGTTAGAAAACATGGAGTTGTTCCTTTGGCCACATATATGCAAATCTACAAAAAAGATGATGTAGACATTAAGAAAATGAGTACTGTTCAAAAAGGAATGCCTGACAAATGTTACCGTGGCAAAACAGTAAGTGTCTACACACCTACCCAGAATGCTGTTGGCATTGTGGTAAACAAGTGGGTTAAGGGCAAGATTCTTGCTAAGAGAACTGATATGCATATTGAGCATATTAAGCACTTCAAGAGTCAAGAGAGCTTCCTGAAGCTGGTGAAGGATAAAGACCAGAAACAAAAGGAAGTCAAAGAGAATGGAATCTGGTTTCAGCTGTAGCTCCTGCCTGAGCCACCCAAAGACTAACACTGTGTGAGAACCAATGGGAAGGAGCCTGAATTTCTGGAATCTGGTCACTATGAATTCATGGCATAGTGGATGCAAATCAGTCAATCAATCAATCAATCTTGGGCTATAAAAACAGTTAATTAAATAGAAGCATGTCTTCTCCCTCAAAGAAATATTTAAAGCAATATTGTGTCCCAGCTGATTGATGGACCCAGCCCATGTACTTAATATTGTATGGACAAATGCTAAAATGCAGAAAGATGCTACACTGTAAAGAGGCATTATGAGAGGAGAGACATGTGTTCATTCCATCTGAGTCTTATCTACTTTTAGGATACTCCAAAGTACCTAATCTGCTTTCAAATGCAGTAGTTGAGTAATGAAAATAATATCTTTTGAGTGAGTAAGCAAAATAAGCCATTTTACATATTTAACCCAATTCTCACAGCTATGGAAATTATTTTGGAAAGTTAATGATCCGGGCTTGCATGGTCATTAAGAGGGACAAGCTAGAAACTACATTCCGGCAAATCTGTACCATCCCAAACCTGTACCATCTCCTATGTAGTATTTTGTTTCACCAAATTATAATAATATTATATCAAATATATTTTTCTTGAGCTATAATGAGTTCAACAAGATATCTTCATATATAATCAAAACATAAAAAGACTCAATTAAAAAATCTTTTTTCAGGTAATCCCTATTTCCTTTGAATTTGTAATTCTTCTATACAGGGTGCTTAGATAAACATTGATAAAAAATTATGTCTAATATTTATTATAAACAAAACTATTTTGAATGCCCACTGTATGCAAATTTTCCCTCTGAAAAACAGTAAAGATCTAAAAACTTCCACAATATATAAAAACAAATCTGACAGTGTAAAAATCACTTTAGTGGTTAAGTAATTTGTTGACTCAATAATATTAAAATATTTTATATTTACAAAATTAAGAAATATTTTATAAATGTCCCTTATATTTTATAAATATTTTATAAATGTCTGGCAAAATATACTTTATTTGTTCCTTAATCAAAATTGAAAATAAGCTGGGTGTGGTGACACACGCTTGTAATCCCCGCACTTGGGAGGCAGAGATAGGAGGATCTCACAGGTTCTAAACCAGCCACGCTGGCTTAAAGAGAACCTGTTTCCAAATAAAAATATAAAATAGGTCTGGGAGTGTAGGTCCAGGAACTCCAGGACCACCAAAAAAAAAAATTGGATATAAATAGCTGAATTAATTATCAGCCTAAGAACCTTTAGGATTTATAAACAAAACTTACAGAAATAATACTCTCTGAGGATGTAAAACTTTAGGTAGATGCTTATAATTTAAGATGATATTTTACATAAATGTAAATATCTTTAATGAACATAGCTTTTTGGTATCTATGTGTTCTTCAACATAGGAAAAAGTGGACAAATTCATCACTAGCTTTGAGAGCTCTTGGAAATTGTCATTCAGTGACAGAAATACTGTCAAGTATTGACATTTACATTATAGAAAAAAGACCCCATTTGAAAATAGTGCAGTTTTAAAAGACAGCATATACTCCTTAGGCTCCGGCCTTATTGCATTATTCACATAATAGTTGTACTGATGTCTGAATAAGTTATACACCGGTACATTTGTAAAGAAAAGCAAGAAGGACTTCCGGAAGATGGCGACCGAGAAAAGCGGGGCTTAAGAGCCCTGCTAACAACCAATCTCCATTACCACAAAACCAGCGCCTTTCATAGCCAGAAAACACCATCACCAGAAAAACAAAAAAACCACCAGGCTCCAGAGAGAAAGCGAACTGAGAACAGAGCTCAGGGCCACAGAGGAGACACACGCGCCCGAGGACGCGGCAGCAGCTCCATACTGCCGGCGGCAGCGGCGAACTCATCGGACGGCTACAGCAAGCCAAGGTGAGCCGCTGCGGAACAGCCAGGCAGGATCTTTTGGCGCAGAGAGGATTTAAAGCTCCCAGTGGCTGAGCTCAGCACACGCTGCAGGGATTCAGAGTGGAAATCAAAACCAGAGAAGAAAAAATACGCCAGCCTCATGGCCGAGGGCGTGGCTGCGGCGCCATATTGCCACCGGCGGCGGCAGCAGCAGTGAATTCGCCGAATCCAGTACAGCTACATCTGCGTACTCAAGAACAGTGAGTCAAATTGCGGGCCACAGAGGAGAAATCCCAGTACTGTACCTCACTGTACCCAGTGAGGGAGTGGTGGTGGCAGAGATATCACACCATAGGAGAACGTGCAACCTGGCACCCCCCCATAGTTTAAAGCAGCCTCTATCGACTCCCTGGGTCGGAGACTCTGTGATAAAACCCAGTAAAGGAGTAGTGGGGTCTGAGATACTACTGACTCGAGATCCAGAACACCTAAAGTGAAGTCATAGTGACCCAAGGGAAGAACCCAGAGAAGGCACAAGCATCCGAAATCATGGGAAAGAGGAATAATACTGGAGCAATGAATACCGCCCACAACCCCACAACATCAGAGCCCGATAAAACAGAAAATCAGAGATTTCTAGAAGATCAAATCAGGAAAATAACTGTAGAAATAATAGAGGTGCTTCGAAAAGAACTCAGAGAGAGCCAAAAAGAGATAAAGGATGCAATTAATGAAGTAAAGGCCTCAATTCAAAGCACAAACAACCGATTAGAACACATGGAGAACAGAATCTCGCTCTTAGAAGATGAGCAATCCAAAAATGAACGCATAGTTTCTAATCTAGAAAAAAATATCCGACAGCAGGAATCTGACATTGAAGAAATATGGGCCCATCTTAAGAGAGCTAACCTAAGAATAATTGGAATAGAGGAGGGAAAAGAAAGTAAAACCAAAGGGATCAACAATCTCTTCAAGGAAGTAATAGCAGAAAATTTTCCAAACATAGAGCAAGAGGTTGATACACAGGTCCAGGAAACTTATAGAACTCCCTTTAGACAGGATCCGAGAAGAGGATCCCCACGCCACATAATTGTCAAAATGACCAATGTGGAAGCCAAGCAGAGACTCTTAAAGGCAACAAAAACAAAGGGCCAAGTGACATTCAGAGGCAAACCAATTAGAATCACTCCAGACTTCTCAAACCAAGTCATGAGAGCCAGAAGGGCTTGGAGTAACATATTCCAAACTCTGAAAGAAAACAACTTCCAGCCAAAAATTTCCTACCCAGCAAAACTTTCTATCAAATTAGATGGAGAAATAAGAAGCTTCCATGACAAACAGCAACTGAAGGAATTTATGTCTTCAAAACCAGCGCTAGAGAAAATACTCAAAGAGATTAACTACAAAGAAGAAATAGGTAACACACACCAGAACCAGAGAAACAAGATTTTCCATCCAACAGACAACTAAGATTGGTTATCTGTGGAGATTCATTATTTATGTTAGTCTTTTACCTTTCTCTAAATTGTATTGTTTGCCTTTATTGTTGTTAATTTTTAGGATTTCTAGTTGGGATATTAATATACCTTCAGATATAGCATTTGGAAATATTTTATCCAATTCTATTAGTAACTTTTAACTCTGTTTGCATTGTCTTTGGATATACAATATTTTTTTTATTTTTTAGGGAGTTTGTATATTCTTCTGTTGCCTGTGCCATTGAAATCATATCCAAGAAATCACTGCCAATTTCAATGTTGTGAGGTTTTATGACCCAGATTTTCTCCTAAAAGTTTATAGTCTTAAGATTTATATTAGGTCTTTTATCTAGTTTGAGTTAATACTTGTATGTGGGATTAGGTAAGGGTCCAATTTTATTCTTTTCCATGTAATTATTATTTTTCAACAATATTTAGTTAAAAGATTATTATTTCCACCACCAAATGTTCGTGGAAACCTTGTCAAAAATAACTTGACAATATAGGGAAGAATTTAGCTCTAGGCTTGTATTTAACTCCAATGGTTTATATATCTGCCTTTAGAACAGTACTACACTGTTTCAATTATTGTAGCTTTATATGGTTTGAAATCAGAAAATATATATCTTCTAGCTTTGTTCTTCTTCAAGATCGTTTTGGGTATCTAGAATTCATATTCCATATTAGGATAGATTTTTTTCTGAAAAATAAATATATAAATATATGATAGTTTCACCAAAAAAACAGAAAAAATATGCTCTGGTAAGAAAGAAAGCAAAAAGAAATATTGAAATGTTATCTTTAAATCATCAAAAGCTTGGCATCAGACAAATGAAACTCTTATGTGAGATTATCATTTTTAATTTTGGATATTGCTATAATACTAGATGTCAACCACTAAGCCAAGCATGGGAGGGAGGGATGGGGAGAGAATGGGGTGGGGATCGGGTGGGGACTGACTGGGCAATGTGTGCATGTATGTCTACAAAAGTTTGTATCCCACTATGATGTATGAATACAGTGCACCAATAAAAAAAAAAAACTCAAAAAAAAAAAAAAAAAAAAAGAAAAGCAATTAATTTCTATTAAACTTAGATATATTGAGCTAAAACATATATATTCAAAATTATTACAAACTTGAATAATACATTTTTGAGAAGTAAAGCAAACATTGGTTAAAAACACTCTGATTCTGATTAAGTAATGATAAGAAAGATAAAAATGAGGAAGTCTAAGTTGCTGAAAGAGAAAAGAATATTCAGTGTGGCTCTGGTGCTTTAGAATATGGATTACAGTGAAAAGCAACTTACACAAATCATTTTTTTTTTCAATTTAAAAGTTTCTTTTTTGACTACAAAACTTTTCCTAAAATTCAAATTATGGTTGGATTTTTTATAATAAACTTGCCTTTTATCCCATATCTAACTTCTAAAAGTGATCATGACTTACTTTGTCAGATATAATAATATAAAAGAAAATTGAAGTAAACCAAAATTTCTATGCCAATACAGAAATGAATATCATGGAAATCTTTCATCTAGGCATTTGCCTTAATAGAGAATAGAATCAAGAATGTTTTGTATCTTCTCTTAGAGTAGGAGTAAACAGGGTTACCATACCTGCAAAAAAATAAGCAAAACAGAAAACACAAATCCTATTCAACAACAATAGTAGCATGAATTTTTTGTTCAAACTACTATTGTGAGCATGAGCTTTTCATTTGAAAAAGCTGCCTGTGATTTTCAATTCTTAACAAGTTCATTTGAATCAGTTGAAATTTATAACTGAAGCCTTGTAGGCCAACATGTCCATTTCTCCATCTTCAGGGTAAAGGAAAATTATAAAATATTTTAAAAATTTGAATGTATTTCATAAATAGATGAATTGACATTCTTCATTCCCATGAAGAGTAAAATATAATATAGAGCCATGTTTATTTCTATGAGGGCTTTTTATCATTTATTTTTCTTCATTAATGTGCAGTGTTGCTTTGAGAAAATAATATGTGTCAATCTTAAATCACTTTTCAAGTTATAAATATATTACTATTGTTTAAAGAATCTTGTACTATAAGCCTGGCATGATGGTGGACATCTATAATTCTAATACTTGGGAGGCTGAGACAGGAGAATCTCAGATTTGAAGCCAGGTTTAGTAGCTTAGCAAGGCCTCAGCAACTTAGTAAAATCTTATTTTAAAATAAAAAGTCACATTATTTTTGGGTGTATAGGTCAAAGAACAACTCTGAGTTCAATTCCTGTAACACAAAAAGAAAATAAATGTCCTATCATGCAAAAATCTTTAATTTTTTATATTTACACTCTATTTTTATTGTCCAGAGACCTTAGGGAATACGGGAACAATTATACATGTATGTGCAGCTCTGCCTGGTTTCCAGGTAGCATGGCTTCATGTGGTCTGGGTTAGGTCATCTCTCTGGCAGTGAGTGGTGGCCACAACTTTATGCCCTCTCTTTCTTTCCCATCAGCCACACAACTGCAATGATACCCAGGTCTTCTTGATCTCTTTTGACACTTCCCCACTTGTAGGAGAAGGGAGACCTAAGATTCATGTTTAGAATTAGAGAAGGGGAATGAAACAAGGGTGAGTATAGACCTAACTTCCTTTGAAATAAGACTGCAGTAATATTTTTGGAAAAAAAAAAAGATCCTAACAGAAAATGGTGTGGCATTTACTATTCCATTTTTTGTTAAAAATTTGTCCATATTTCCTCCTCAGACACCTAAGGAGGGAGAATGGCAGTTGTGATTTGCAGCATGTCTGTAGTATTCCTCAGTTACTTGACCATCATGGTATCTGAATATTAGGTAATAACACCTGAACCCACCATTCTTACTACTGCAAATCAAATTAATTCTGTTTAATTTTATATGTGTTGACTTGCTTTAATATGTAAAATATACTTTAAACAATGGTATTAAAATGTGTTAGGCTCCACCTCAACACATGTTAAACTTTCAACTGAGGTGTTCATCATGTTGTTGAACGTACTGCAAGAAGTATATACATAATCAATCAAAGGCCATTTGACAATATGTACGTGTTGAACACCAAGATCCCATGGCAGTCATGATCCTTGCATTGAAAAGAAGGATTCATCAGCAAGCTATTTATAGTCACAGAAATATAAAGATACATTTTAGAGGCAACCTAAATCCTGGTGCCTAAGAAGAAAAACAACCACAGTATATGTTTCATAGCAACTCTACCATCTGAATATAAGTAATTTTTTTCAATATTATAATGTAGCTTTCTATAAATTTTGCTTTTGTTAGTAGAAAATTACTTTCTGGCATAAGGAAAATTATTACACTCAATTTTTCAAAAAAGGAAATGATGTCTAAATAAAAAAAAAGAAAGAAGAGAAAAGAAATAAAAAGTTAATGGAGAAGAGAATCTGATTTTCAAGCTGAACTAAATTCACACATGGTTTCTACTTTGCATTTGGCTACATTTTAAAAGACCTCAAGTCACTATTGTTCAAAAACGGGCTTCATGCCCGATGTTCAAGGCACATTTATATCTTGGATTCAGCTAATTTACTCCATTATAGTTCACCTTTTCCCTTGGCAATACCACCTGCCGTGTTTTTACTTCAAACAGAATATTAAAATGCTGCATTTTATTTCTATGATACAAATTCTGACACTTAAATTTCTATGTATTATTAGTTGGAAATCAATTTTGAAATAATTTTACATAGGTCCTTCATTTAAAGCCTGTTTTCCTCACAAGTCAAGAAACCTATGGATAAATTTTAAGTGGAAATATATTGCTGATATTTTCAAGTAGTAAAAAGTATTTCCTATAAACACACAGCATTGAAGTAACTATGTCTACTCTTAATTATAAACATGAAAAATATTTACTCACATGACAACTTTATTTAAGAAATGCTTTTAAAAATAAGTGAAGATATACAGGCTAATATTTGAATGCTGTTACAAATGTCAAAGTTTCTTGCTTTGTAGACTGAAATATAAATCTCATTTTAGGGGTTATTTTAAAATCCAAACTGTGTACAGAGATCTTCCTGCTGAGTCAGTGATAGACTGGTAGTTACAATGGGGAGAAATAGAAACAGCTGGAAAACACCTGCAGAGAAGAAGTGGCAAGTTTGGGTGACAGATGAAATGTGTGATGAGAACTGTAGAAAGTCTAAAGCTATGTCTTTCATGGTAACATAAAAAGAAGTGTCATCTTCATAAAAGTGAGATAGTAGATGAGGAGTAAGAGAACATGTTATATTCTGGTGACAGGAATTCAAATGAATAATTATAGAAGAAAATATAAAGACATGAAAAAGATTTTATTTATATTTTGTATATATTTAGAGTACCTCACTATATATGCAATGATTAAAATAAACAACACAAAATCAGGTCACTTAAAAAGATAAATATAGCAAGAGAGAGGATAGCATGCAACACCTGAATGAAAAGAAAGAATCAGGTAAAATGCTCATAGAAACCTCCTAGAGGGGGTCAGAGAGAACCAGGAAAGTCAGGGATAGAGAAGGTTAAATGGAGAAAAGAATTCCTAGGTAGACTGTCCATGGAAGAAAAGCATCAAGAATAAGGCCGGTGAAGTAAAACTTGAAAAAAGAAAACATTTCTGTATTTGATTATGAATGAGTTAAAAAAAATTCTGGATAAATAGAAGCTGAAGATTTTCTTCAATTTAGTGATGAGAAGATATTCATGACGCCTGGCATGGTGGCGCACGCTTGTAATCCCCGCGCTTGGGAGGCGGAGACAGGAGGATCGCACAGGTTCGAAGCCAGCCGCGCTGGCTTAAGAGATTCCTGTTTCAAAAAAAAAAAAATAGGTCTGGGAGTGTAGCCCTGTAGCTTGGATATAGAAGGGCTTCCAGGAACCCCAGTACCACCAAAAAAAAAAAAAAAGGATACTCATGGATCATTATTTTAAAAAAATGAAATGTAAAAATGTGGAGAGTAATAAGATAAACTCTTTTCCAAATAATAAGATTCTGAATCTATTCAAAAGCAAAGTGTTAGTTTCCTAGACATGAGATGTCTAGGAAATGAGATGCCACTCTGAAAAAAGGTGAAGTTGTTTTAAGTAACAGTGAACATTTTCTCTGGGGTCATACTCACATAAACATTCTCATCAGGAATTTACACATTCTACCTTACCATACCACCACATCATCTCTCAATCACAATTATCTGCCACATTTATTCAGTAGATTTATCTGACTAATAGCATTTCCTAATTGGCCCTCTACTGCTGATCCACTTGGGAACTTTATGACTCATGTTGATTCCATGGATATCTCAGGTCATAGTTCCTCATCTTTGTTGTTCCAAAGACCAACATCTCTCTGACTTTACCTTAATAAGGAAACCCACAAACTAATCATAAGTATCACAAGAAAATATTCTATTTGCAATTTGGAAAATTAAGAAACCATTCTCTCATAATTTACAAAGCTTTCTTAGTCATTCATATCTGCTGAGCATTCTCCTTTCTTTCTCTTTCTTTCTTTCATTCCTTTGGTATACAGTTTTTTTTATTTCTTATTTCATAACCAGCTTCCAGATCTTATTTTCTAATTGATAACTCATAGTAATCTATTATAACTGTCAACTTTGAATCAGTCACTTCCTACTTCCTTTTGTCTCACTATTTCTACTTTTCTCTACTATCTCTAAGTTGCCAACTATTATTTTTGAAGGCATACAGATATCTCATTAGATCCTTGAAAATCATTCCAGGTCATCTTCTGTAGCTTGAGAACTATTTTATTCATGATTGTGAAAAATATTAATCACAGTATTTTAAGCAAACCTTATTTATTCATTTAAAGTTTTTAATCTTTCTATGTAGATGAGTTTCTTTAATTTACTGATTTAGCATCATCTAAAATTCTATATTCATATGTCATTCCTTCTTTTACTTCATTTCTAAAGAGGAAAGTGAAGATAACTAGCCCTTACTTGACTTAATTCTCCCACTAACTTAAAAAGATATAGACATTTAAAGCCAAAATATTTCAGAATATCTCAAATGTCATATATTCTAAGCTGGAGTCCTAAACTGTAGTTTATGTAGATGACCCTCACATGCTGTGGATCTGAAATCAGGTTATGGGTCCTTTACCTCTAGCAGCTCACGCAAACAATTTTCTTTGGATTGTCCTTGGGCTACTAAAATCTCTTTTCCCACAAATGCTAAGAGCCAGAATTTTTAGGACCCTATACTCTATATCTTCACAGGTGATCTTTATCCATTAGAATATAAGTTGAAAGCACCATAGCCACAGCTTCCCAGAGAATGAGTCTGAGTCTTGAACTTTGCTAGAAACTGAAGCGTTGTTGGATTTTTTTTCTTTTTCCTACCTGCTTTTTTTCTATTTTTCCTTTTTTTTTTTTTTTCTTTCTGAATTGAATTCTCACTCCAGGACCTGTGTCTGGACCATGGAATGCAAGGCATAAATTTTGACGGAACTACATCATATCTCCTATTCTCCTTGCTCCACTCTTTTGACTCTTTTGTTGAATTCTTGTCTAGGTTGCTCTTAAAATCCTTAGAACGTTTCCTCTTTAACATTTATCTTCACTCTCTTCCTTTCTATAGTTTCTTCTCCTCTGCCTTTGAATATGCACAATACTCTGCTCTTTCATACTAAGAAAAATCCTATTTCCTAAATATCTTCTTAATTTTCCTCCTATTTTCCTCTTTAGTTGTCCAAGTTTACATCTGTATAACCTATGTACATTAGCTCTATTTTCTGTCTTTCATTTATTAACTATTTATGGAATTATTGACAATAAGCAACACCGTCTTGATGATTAAATGTATGTTCTATTTCCTGCTTTTATTTATCCTTTAATGCCAGCTTATTCCTCTAGAATGCTCTCCCTTTACATACTAAAATATAATTTTCTGAGGACTCAAAATATCAGATTTACCCCCACTCTCTTTTGCCTTCTTGTTGATTTTTATTACTCTACTTTTATCTTTTTTTTCTTGGCTATTTCAAGAAGATCCCATAACTAAAAAGTAAATTCCTATTATATGAGCAATATTATATTGTTAGTTAAAAGTAATATTCAAGCATACAAGACTAAATATTTAAATATCAAACATAAATTTTCCATCCATTTAAAATTTCTCATTCCTTTCTACAACTTTGATCTTATGGTCAGCTTTTCATCACTGTGACAAAGAGCTGAGAATTACAACTTAATAGAAGAAAAGATTTAATCTGGCTCATAGTTTCAAAGGTTTCAGTTCATGTTTGGCAGGTTCTGTTGCTCTGAGCTTGTGATAAGACAGAGCATGATGATAGATGGGTATGGTAGAAGAGAGTTGTTCACCTCATGGCAGCAAAGAAGGACAGAAAGACCACTGGGGACAGATATGCTCTTCCAGAGCACCCTCCAGTGACCTACTCCCTCCAACTAGTTCCTGGAGTTTTCCCTACCTCCCGATAATTGCCCTAGTTCCTGGAGTTTTCCCTACCTCCCGATAATGCCATCAAAGTATGACTCTATCAGTGAGTCTGCTGATGAAATCAGAGCACTCATGATCCAAATATTTTCCAAATGCTTCACCTCTGAACACTCACTGGTACATTATGGACCAAGCCTTCAACAGAAGAGCCATTTGGGGACGTTTCATATGCAAACTATAATACTCCTATTAGCCTGGAAACTTGCAATAAAAATGGAACAGTATTCTTCATTCATTTACCATATTTTTTCTTTATTTTGTCTTTTATATATTTCTGTCTAAATCTTTGTACCATTTGGCTTGAAGTTAAGGAAGAACCCCCCATTCTTCCTTTATAGAAATGATAAATTACTATTCCTAACATTTTTTATTTTAAAGAGTGCTACATCTTCTCCAGATTTTCCATTTTGTTGGAGTATAGTTTTTCAAAGTAGTTTCTGATAATCCTCTGGATTTCTACACTGTCAGCAGTGATATCTAGAACTCAAGAAATTCAGCACTAAGAAAACAAATAACCCAATCAAAAAATGGGCGAGTGAACTAAACAGACACTTCACGAAGAAAGAAATTAAAATGGCCAATAAATGCATAAAAAGCTCAACATTATTAGCATTCAGAGAGATGCAAATCAAAACTACCCTGAGATTTCACCTAACTCCAACTAGAATGGCAATCGTTCAAAATACAAACAATAACAAATGCTGGCAAGGATGTGGAGAAGTGAGAACTCTAATACACTGTGTGTGGGACTGAAAATTAGTGCAACCACTTTGGAAAACAGCATGGAGGATCCTCAGAAGAATGGGAACAAACTTACAATATGATCAGCAATACCACTTCTGGGTATCTACCCAAAAGAAAGAAAACCAAACTACAAAACTAATGCATGTATATCTATGTTCATAGCTGCACAATTCACTATTGCCAAAGTATGGAATTAGCTAAGATGTCAATCAACAGATGAATGGATTAAAAAATGTACACAATGGAAATTTACTCAGCCATAAAGAAAAACACAATTATGTCATTTACAGGGAAATGGATGGAACTGGAGAACATTATGCTAAGTGAGATTAGTCAGTCACAAAAAATAAGAAACCCAATGCTCTCCCTAATATGTGGAAGCTAGGGAGAAAATGAGTCATAGGAGGAACTCTAGATGAAAAAAGAGATTCTACAGATTAGCAAATAAGGTGATCTAACTGTGGGTATTGGAGGAGGGAAAAGGGAAAGTCTATAATGGACATGATGTACTTTAACAAACATATCAATGTCAATCACCAAGCCAAACATAAGAAGGGGGAAGAGGGAGGGAATGGGGTAGAAATTGGGTAAGGGCTAATTGGGTGATGTGTGCATGTATGTCTCCACCATCTTGTATCCCATTAAGATGTATGACTACAATGCACCAATAACAAAATTTTAAAAATGAATGCTACATCTTCTGTAAATTCACATAACACCTTGGACCTCAGGTTATGTTGCTTTTGTGGAGAGGTGCCAGAGAGGAGACTTAGGATAGAGAAACCAAAATTGGTTTAAATCTGACTTAGTAAGTCACTAAGCCAATTTCTTTAATACATGAAGAACCTTACCACCTCTTCTATAGCTTCCTGCCACATCATCTGCTCTTTTCTACTGGTACCTTATGTACCTACAGTCTCTCAAATGGCCTTTGCTTTGCCCCTATGAGTCTTCAATTATGCTATTTCTCCTTCATATACTATACCCATACCCCTTTTCAGAGACCTTTCTCTTTTAATTATTCTATAAAAGCTTCTACTGACACTACCATTGTGGCTATTACCCTTACTCTTATTACTTATTCTAATAATATGTTATCACTTTAAAAAAAGCTGAAGGAACTTTACAGAAGTCTTATAAAATTATTACTTCAACATGAGATTTGCATGTGAGATTTAAGATTGAATTAAACTGATTATTTTTCTCATGCACAAAAATGCCTCATTAAAATATGATTATTTTTGTAAGTGAAAATTTTGTAGTATTTAAACTTCCAGTTTAAAAAGAAATCTCTTTGTGAACAGAAGCAACATGCTATTCATGCTATCATACTTGACAGTTCCTACCTGTCTCTTTTGTAGGTATTGCTATTTTGTCAAGATATACCAAATTGAAGGCCCAAGAGAACCTCAGGTTGATGAAATGCCCTGGTTTTCAGTGCCTGGTACTCAATAAATATTCATTGAATAAACTGACAGCAAGTGGAGTGTTTGAAGGTTCCCTTGCCTGATGTTCTCAATCAACCTAGAGAGAAGTGGGTATAGCCATATGCCTAAGATAGATGTGGAGAGATAAGCGGTACTTAAGAAAAGGAAGGTTTGGAATATCAACTTGAGACAGGTACTTGAAAGTTTCAACAAGAAGTTAAAAGAAAACTACTGATTGACAAGTAGCAGCAAGAGGCTTGTTATGTTGAAATACATGGATCTATAATAGGCCAGGCACAAGAGAGTCTATACAATAAAAATGAAGTATTAGATTTATAAATACAAAAGGAAGTAATACTTTATTAGAAACAAACTAAACAACCACCTTTTATTTATCCCAAAACTGCATAACATTCAAAGTATATTAGTCTTTGCCATAAGAGCAATCATTCATAGTCAAACAGTGGTTCAAATTTTTCTCTATTAAGGCCAAAATGATTTATTGTTTAATCATCAGTTATAAATATATATATTTGTGGTACTCGGGTTTCTGGAAGCCCTTCTACCTCCGGGCTACACTCCCAGACCTATTTTTATATATGTTTTATTTGGAAACAGGGTCTCTTAAACCAGTGAAGGTAGCTTCGGACCTATGCGATCCTCCTGTCTCCGTCTCCCAAGTGCAGGAATTACAAGCCTGCACCACCACGCCTGGCATCAGTTATATTTTAAAGAAATCTTTAAAGTACTACTACATTGTAGTAACATATTCTTATTTTCAAATTTATAGATGTGATGTGGCCACATTTAATGGAATAATATATTTTATTGTTGGAATTGAACACAATTATATTCCTGTTCCTCGTTCTTAATATGCAATGACATGAGTCCAGCTAGGGGCAAGAAATGGGAAGCAGGAGTATATATTTTTGCTATATACTTCTACCTCAATTTTTTAAATTTTTTCTCATTATTACTTATTTTCTTTTACCTATAGTTATAATCTTTAAATTAACATTATAATCTTATTCTGAAACTATTTTCCTACATATTCTATTAAATTTTATTTAGAAATATATATATGGTACATGTAATACATATATATATATATATATATATATAGAGAGAGAGAGAGAGAGAGAGAGGGAGCGCATAATCTTCAGAATTCAGAAAGAAAAACCTAGTTTTCCTATAAATCACCTTGCTGACAACGTGATAAATTTAAATTGCTGTCTTAGGTTTATAAACCATTGTATGGAAAAAATTGTGTATTCTGGGCTTTATATGAGACTTACAATGAAGTAAAAGAAGCTATATCGGTGAAATTTGAGTAAGGAAATTATATAAAGAGCCTATATTGTAAGGTGATCATCTTTGTCTTAGAGGAAGAACAGATAGTAGGTATATAAGGGTAGAAAATATTGATACACAATTCAGAATTCCTGAATATTACATCACAAAATAAGATGAAATGTCTAACTGGTTCTCTTGAGATATACTTAGAAGCTAGACACTGCTGGGAGGAAGCTAAGAAACCCCTGGAGAAGCCACCTGTAAGATTTCCAGGCAGTGTGGTCCCAGCTGAGAGACTGCACTAATTCCAGACATTCTGAGTGAGAGAGCCTTCCTAGGAGCCCAGTCCCCAGCTGGAATGATTATTTAAGCCTCTATGTTTGGGTTAAATGATTATTTAAGCCTTTGTTTAGGTTGGTTTAAGTGGAACAAGATCCAATAGAATATTTTTCAAAATTGTTTTGTGGTACTGGGGATGGAATCCACAGGCATTCTACCTCCAAATTATAGCACAACCCTCTCATATTTATTTATTATTTTTGTTTTGAAATAGGGTCTTGCTAAGCTGCTGAGAATCTTACAAAGTTGCTGAAGCTGGTCTTGAACCTACGATCCTCCTGTCTCAGCCTCCCAAGTACTGGGATTACAGGTATGGTC
Source organism: Muscardinus avellanarius (assembly GCF_963383645.1). NCBI lineage: Eukaryota > Metazoa > Chordata > Mammalia > Rodentia > Gliridae > Muscardinus > Muscardinus avellanarius. The sequence goes on along the minus strand of NC_137787.1, from coordinate 94,411,095 downwards.
ACTATTAATTCCAGGATTCAATAGAAATCTTGATCTTCACATGCCCAAAAGTAAACTTGATTTTTCTCTACAATTATAACTTCTCCATTTGTTGATGGCAATTGCATTGTTTCTATTGCTCTGGCAAGGATGTGGGACATCTAACATTTTATATGTAATATACCAAGACATTCTGTTACCTTTGAATTCTAAATTCTTTCCTATTCTACCTAGTTTTCATAAAAGTTTCTGAATATGACACTAATCTGAGCCATTATCATCTCTTGAAAAAATTTCTGAATTTGTTCTTTACATTTTACATTCATCTCCACCAGTTCTACAGTATCTTAAATCACACATATCCAAGATTATGAAAAAAAAAAAGGATTTCAACTCCATTTAAAAAAAATGTCTAAGCCAAGTGGGGTGGCGCACACTTGTAATCCCAGTACCTGGGAGGCTGAGACAGGTGTATCGCGCAGGTTTGAAGCCAGCCTCAGCTAATTATTGAGGCTCTCAGCAACTTAGTGAGACCCTGTTTTCAAATAAAATATAAAATAGGTCTGGGAGTGTAGCCTCTGGATCCCATCCCCAGCACCACAAAAGAAAAAAAAATGTCTAGATCACAGCATAAATAAGATGCAATAATATGGAAAAAAAAACTATCTGCTAAAGGTCTCCAAGTAAAAATGTTGGATATAAGGTTGAACATAAAAATCTAGAGTTCATGAATAAGATCTGGTCTGGATATATTTGCATTTTGGAGTCTTTATTTTTTGCAGTACTGGGGATTGAATTCAGGGGCATTCAACCTCAGAGCTACACCGCCAGCCCTCTTTTTATTTTTTATTTTGAAGCAGTGTCTCCCTAAGTTGCATAGGGCCTCTATAAGTAGCTGAGGCTGGTCATGAAACTGGGATCCTCTTGTCTCAGCCTCCCAAATACTGGGATTCCAATCATGTGTCATCATACCCAGTTTTTAAAATTTTAAACTACCATATATTTATTATTTTATACTTTTATTGGTGCATTGTAATCTCACATCATAATGTTTATAGTGATGATGAAATACATGCACATAGTACTTAGTAGGCTTTCCCCTAGATCCCTCCCCACTACCCCCGACCCCCGACAGGGCATTGAGATTGACATTGGTATTTTCACATACATAATATCAATGGAAGTTATTCCTTCATTGATTCTCCCCCTCCCTGTCCACCTTCAGATGTGATGAGACTAACAAATAAAGACAAAAACTGCAACAAAGTCTGAAGTCAAAGAGTAAAAGAAAGAAGAAAACCAACAAAACCAACAGGAAAAGTAAGTTAAGAAGATTACTGAGTTGAACTAAGATAATTTTCTTCTGCTTTATAATGTCTCTCTGAATTTCATCCCATCAAAAGCTCTCCTAGTAAAAGAAACTGAGTTTGTTCAGACATCTACTGTATATTCCTTGGTTTGGGATGCTATGTCAGCTCCATGTGATGAATCATAACTTATCTAAATATTTCAAGATAAACTGTTTTCTTTGGCTATTGACTCAACTAAAGATGGACATGCAACTCACTTCTGCCTAAGGAGAAAATAAAAGATTGATACTACTTCCTTTCTCTTCCCAAATAGCCTAACAAGGAAAAGAAATTTTATCCTTCTTCTTGAATGATATATTGATAACCTGCCAGATGATATATCAACATGTTATAACAATGGACATTAATATCATGCATAAAGACAAAATATAAGCTAGTAATAATAATTTAAGGAAGATATAAAGATAGTAAATCAAATGAATAACTAAAAGCAACTATCTAATTTCAGATATTTTTCATGAAAAAAATGAAGCTCCTTTCTGCTTATCATTTTTAGCTAAACTATATTACTTAGAATCAGCCATACTTCTAACTAATGCACCTCCTAAAGTGTTTATATTTTAGTCTTAGTTTCAGGTTATAATGTGACCAATTGTTTTCTAATAGCATAATTTAGTTGTGTAGCATCTGACAAAAATATAGGGCAAGAAATCATTTGGGGAAAGGTACATATAAAATTAGGAGAGGTTACAAATTTTCCTAAAAGCTGATGTTTTGTGCAGATTTGACTTCATTCCAAATCAGTGTTCCTACACTTGTTTATCTAATATACTTTCACTTGACCACCATATATTCACTTTTTACTTTTTTTCTGCTAATGTGATTCTATTTGTCTCATTAATAGAAAAATATCTTCCCTTCTAAAGTTAAGTGATGTCATACAACAGTGCAAGAAACACATTTGTGGAGACTATAAAAGTCTTTAAAGTGGGAAACATTTTCTATTACTATTTAAACAAAAAGTGGTTTCCAATCTACTACTTTTTTGTTTGTTTTTGATATACTGGAGAGGAATTTAGGGGCATTATACCTGTGAGCTACACCCCCAGCCCTATTTTTTTGTTTTTTATTTTGAAACAGAAAAGTACTCTAAATTGAAAACTTTAAAATATATTGATATTCTCATTTGGATTTATATACATATAAAGTAACTGCATAATACATGTGACTTTATTAAATATGTACTAAAATATATATGAGCAAAATAAAAATAAACCATTTTCTGCTCAAGGTATTTTTGAGTTTTTTCAGATATAGTTTTATCTAAAAATAAATACTACTATGTCTGTCTTGTTTCTAATAAAACTTAAGCACATACTCAGAAGATATATTCAAAGTCAAAAATTACCCTTTCTCTGGGTGTACAGCTATAGATCTTGGTTGATCCAGGCCTTGGGAAATAATTACATAACGGAAAGAACCATTGAGTCTTGCTACTTCAATTAAATTGAAACCATGATCTGTCCAATAAATGTTACCTAGGAGAAATACAGAAAGGTTTATAATACAGCTGTGAGAGGGGAAATTCTTTATTAGTTATGACTAAAATTAAATTTCTGAGCATTCCTACAACTATCAAAAAATTGTTAACTTCCTACATTTTTAATTTTTTTTAGGACTAGAGACCACATTTCTTTTACAGCTCTAAAAATTAATATATCACCATTAGCAGTGTAGTATTTGTTTCAGGTCACATGTTTGGGGAGGGAATTCTGTACAACCCAGCCCATCTACAGGTCCGGGCAAGTCTTCCAGAAATGTCTAAAAAAGCCGTGCGATGTGACATATACAATAAGGAGCTATCTATGTTCAAGAGATAATATCTAGAACAAAGCTGTATATTTTCATAGTGGGAATGAACACAGCTTAAAATACTCTGGACTAAAATCTTCTCATAGAGCAAAAGGCAGAATTTTATTTTCTTTAACCTTTTTTTAATGTTATAATAAAGTCAGTGAGAAAAACAGAATACTTATTTGTGTATCAATATGTCTGGCTAGCCTGAAAAGGGAAGTTTCCAATTTTTACAGAAAAGCTCTTAAGCAGAAAGGTGTTAATAACCTTAGATGAAAAAAACTAGCCCAATCCTAATCTCATAAATATTTGTTTAAACTATATAATTATACATTTATATATATTAAAAATAAAATGAAACTTCTCCCACGCATAAAATAAATCTATCTTAACTTTTATTAACTTCAGGCAAAAGAAAACTAACGTTTTTTTGTTTACCTGCCTTATAGGGTTCTCAGGAGATTTGGGCAAAGTTCTTGCTACAAAATCTATTTCTATATTAAAAAAAAAATCTTATCCAAAGGCTTAATAGCTTTAGAGAGAGTAGAACCAAAAGCAAAAAAGACTATTTACCCCCATGGCAAGAAGTACAAAAATAAATCATTAGGAGTCAGAAATATAACTTTTATGAAGCAGATTGATTCCCTAACAAAACAGGTATGAAATGAGAAAAAGTCATAGATTATACCAGCAATCCAGTCAATAGCTATTCCTTCCACTCTTCCCAGGCCATTGGAAATGATATCTTCTTTCCAAGTCTGATCTCTTTTAGCTCGGCTGATTTTATTGAAGCCCATGTCTGTCCAATAGATGGTATCATTTTCTGTGCATAAGACAGAGAAAACATACACACACATACACTATAAAATGTATCAATATATATGTATATGTTGCTCATGCAGCATAAGTTTCTTTGGGGTTATCATCCTCAGTGTTCTAAAATATAATATTCTTCAGAATAATTGAACAAACAGTAAGAAAGGCATTAAAATGCATGAAAAAAATTTTATTTAGTTTTATTTAGCTTAAAATATTTAAAAATATCTACAGAAATTATCAATCCTATTCTTTATTATATTTTCTTTTTCTAATTTATTCTATCTCAACATATCCTTATTTTCTGTGAGTTTGCAACTGATATCAAACCATGTTATTTTGGAACACATTTTTTTTTTCTCCACAACTATACCTTTGAGTCTTCTAAGTATAAAAAGAATATTACCAGGGATGATCAACTTGACAAAGTCTCAAAGGACAAAGACAACAAAAAGAAACATAAAGACATTTCAACTTTATCAAGGGTATTTTAATCATAAAGTCACTCACCTATATAAATCCTTAAAATTACCTTATCATCAAATTATTTCTTCTGCAATAAAAGTTTCCCAAATGTCAACTACAAATACCTTAAATAATTTTTTACAAATGGGTGTAAGGATACTTGAAAAATTGTTCTATGCTATCACAGAGCCTTTAAATAACAGTGCTTTTTGAATACTTGAATGAAAAATGTGCCTAAAGGCTATAAATGAAATATATTATATAAATATGCATATGGATAAATGGTGGTAATTGTAGGCCAATAATTTTAAATACAGCCACTAAAAAGGCACTAGAGACCAATCATTAAATAATAACTTTTCCACCAACTAAGTAAGCTTTGTGTTGTGACCTGCATGGTCATTTGAAGAACAAATCCTTTAAGACTAATATAATTTCCCTCTGGCACAGTGACATATTATGGAAGTAAAGAAAATGCTATTAGTATAGTAAAGTAATTTGTCAATAAGAGTCTGGATTCTATTTTGTATAAAATATAGTGTGAATTTATCAACCTATTTGGAGAAAGATTCCAAATATTCATGTTTTCGACACTTATAGAGTCAGACACAAAACTGATTGAAGCAAAGCAAAAATATCATACCCAAATGTGTGTCTGAGAAGCAAGGACATGTTTGATATGCTAGCTTTGTAAAAAGTATCAAGCATCAGTTAACATGGTCTCATAATTTAAATAAGGATTCAATCAACGGAGACAAGAATATTGAATTAATAAACCCAACTTCCTATTTTTTGCATAGAAAAGGCAATCCGGATATAAAAAAAAAACCACCAATTCTGTATTTTCTATCTTGAACATGGATCTTTTAAAGCCTTCTTCATAGCAAATCTCCTCCATGCCCTAGTACTATCATGGATAGCAATTGCATCCTTTCTTTCTTGGGCTTAAAAACTTCAAGATTATCTTTGATCGCATTTTCTTATGGTACTACCTATCCACTTTTTTACCAAATCCTCTCATATTGAATTCATTTCGAAATTTAGATCTTTGTATCCTTCTTCCAAAGTATAACCATCATTCAACCACCTCTGAATTTGTTTAATATTTCTATTTAAATCTAAACCACCTCTTGCCTGAAGTCTTACAATTGCTTCCTAACTGGTTTGCCCAGCTTCTACTTCTGCACCTGTCCTTCCTTTTCTATGAGCCATTTCTCCACTTAGGTGCTATCATTATATTTTTAAAAGGTAGTAATGTCATTTCTTTATGTTTTTATGGTACTGGGGATTGAACGCAGGGGCATTCTATATCTGAGCTACACACCCAGTCTTGTTTTTATATTCTTTATTTCTTTCTATTTTTTTAAACAGAGTTTCAATATGTCTCAGTCTCTTATGTACTGGGATTACAAGTGTGCACCACCATGCTTGGCTTAGTAAGGTCATTTCTAACCCCCCTCCAACCCAAGAATCTCATTTCTCATCTCTTCCAAGGTGGGATCAAATATTTTCCCGTGACATTCAGGATCTAGCTTCTATATATCCCTCCACTCTTTCCTAAATACATCCATCTCAAGTTACCCACATATTCCTTTTCCTATGGGAAACAAATTTTCTTTAGTCTAAGGTGTTTTATATACAATTTTCTTTCTGTCTGAAAGTTTTTTCCAAGTTATTTGCACATGTGTATCATCTAAAATTTCTCCTTGCTACTGAAATATTCTTTGACTATTATTCCTTTACCATGCTCTGTTCTACTTTATCAAATTGTGTTTTTCACTGTAAAACACATCAATTTATCACATTTTTATTAGTTTGCTTATTTGATGTTGATCTGTCTTGGAATGAACTTATCCAAGGGTTGGGACTTTATTGTGTTCACTGCTTCATTGCTAGCATTAGAATATTGTCTCACACCTGGTAACATCACAGTAAACATTCGGTAAATAAATAAATGAATGCCTATGGTGCATAAAAACTGGTTGGGAATAGACAGAAGGAAGACACAGATCTTGCCATGAGAAAACTTATAAACTTGTCAAGGAACACAAAGTACACACATGAAGAAATCGCTGGCAATTTGTAGCAGAGTAAAATGAGCAGCATGTGGACTGTAAAGGTACACAATGGGTGGATTTTGAGAAGATAATCACAACAACCTTCATGTATAAGAAAAAATAGCCCGAGTTGATATGTGACTCTTACTTTTGCATTACTCTCCAAGAGCTTTGCCAGCTCTGGAAAATTCTATTCTGTATACTTATGAAGCATTCCTTCCCATACATGCTTTATGTCTTATGCATGTGAACCTTTATGCCATTGAACTGAAATTATATGTTTGTTTCTTCTTAGGGCTAGACTATGAGACATTTCATAAGAAGAAACTGCAGTTAGGCCAACTTTTGCTTATGTATTTACATACGTAGTAGACACAGGAATACTAAGGTTACCTTTAAATGGTCAGGACTACTAGACTACAAAACTGAGGAACCCATAGGTTTGCTTGTATCTTTTGTTTTAGAATTTGTGAAATCGGCGAGCAAATCAACTATATGATAATGCATGAAGGAGGACAAAGCACATAAATTAACTAAATCACTCATTCATATCCAAATTCTTTTTCATTATCAATTTGTTCATACATACACAATACATCTACACAAACATGCTCTAAATGAAGTTTTTACTAATAGAGGAGAATCCTTTCTAATATCTCTGAATATCTACAAGATAAGCATGAAGTAGATAAAATGTCTCTATTAGGATGAAAACCAAGTTAAAAGATGATGAAAACTTATAACAAACTGTAAAGATACAAAACAGATAATGGCATAAAAATAGAAAGTGAAGAGCTATCATATAATTGTTTCAGAATGTATTTCAAAATATGAGAAATTTTAATTGTACATCCATTCAACAGATACTTTTGTAATGATTAGCATCTGCCAATAACTTTTATAGATACATAAATAGGACAAGGGACATAATAGAAACTATCCCTGAAATAATGGAAATTAGGTTCTTGGGTAGAATTAAAAATAAACTATCTTAAGACATATGGTAATTTGTTAATGTACAATAAAAGCACAGGAGTCAAAAAGTGAACTAGTAATTTAAGGTAATTATGATCAAAGTTGCCTCTCATAGATACAGCATGAAAAAATAGATTCTTTGCAATCATTTTAAAGGGTTACAAAATAGAGAAGTTGTAGCTAGCTATTGTGTACTGTAATTAATATCGGAATTAAACAGAATTCATATATTATAATATTTATTTGCAAAACAAAGAATGAATCCTAAACGATGAAAAAATAAACATTTTTGAGTTGAGAAAAGAAAATGTTTACCTTGGGTATTAAAGAGTAAAAGCTAACTAGGAAATTCAAGCCCTTTAAAGTCTTTTCACCATTATGTGTCTTTTTTAATAAGTAATTAACAGTTACCTATTAAGAACTTGTTATTATATTCTATTTCATTTGACCATGGGCTTCTGGGTCCTGGAAATTTTAATAGTATGTTTCTGAGCTAAATTTATATGGTATTCCAGGAAATAGCATAAACATGCAAAATATATCAGATACAACATAATTTACATGTTCTATGCTTTTTCTACTAATGAAATTTTCACCAGCACATTAAGAAGATGATAGAATAGACAGCAAGGAGCCTAGGGATGGGTTCCTATCATTGTCCTGCCATTTACCATGGAACTTTCATAAAGTTCTTTGCCTCTCTGGACTTCATTTTCCTCATATATAAATAAATGTATATATTATATAAATATGCATGCATATGCTTAAATAGATGTAGATACACACTAAGAGAAGGTCAATTTTAGATTGCTTTCATCTTTTTTTTTCTTTCTTTATTCTTTTTAAATTTTTTATTGGTTCACTGTAGTCATACATCTAAATGGGGTACAAGATGGTAGAGGCATACATGTACACAAAATTTATTTAGCCCTTTTCCAATTCCTACCCCAATTTCTCCCCCAAGTATGAAGTTTTAATATTAATATTTTATTTTTTCTTACATACACATGAAATACAATATCCTAAAATATAATTTTAGCTTTTATAATGATCTTTTTTCCTATAATTTTTGCTCATATTAAATAGCTTCAAGACATATGCACATACATGTTCCTATCACTCTATACCTCAGCATGATGTATAATTACAATGCACTAAATAAATGTGTATAAATTAAAATAAGCTATTTTCTCTCACTAAAAATGAAAAAAATATATAAAGCATATGACTTTATAGGAATGTGCTACTAGTGGCTATTAAACCATATCTTTTTTAAAATTGCACAACTCTACATGTATCCTACAAAATGTTAAATTTGATAAGGGATCCTGCCTATTGACATTTCAAAAAATCATGTTACCCAATGAATTGTTTTAGTGATATTCACAAATATAGGTTTTCTATATCTTTATTCAAGTCAGTGACAAATGTGTTTAATTGGATCAAATATGTACTTTTTGATATACTACAGAAGACTTCTGTCTGAGGCAAAATATTTTATTTCACTGGAACTTAATAAACAGTATTTATACATATTTATCTAAGTGAATCCTAAGAGCACAGCTTGACAAACTTTTGGGTATGGAATATAATTATGTACTCACCACCCTGATTAAGATATAGATCTCTGCCAGTATTGTAGAGGGCACTGTTGTGACCCCTCTGGGTCAGCTTTCCTCTTTCTTAATTGGCAGCTACCATTCTGACTCCAACCACCATGGAGAAGTTTTTTTAAATATTTCTATCCATAGTTAAATACAATGCATATTATTTGACTTGTCTTTTCTCATTTGTCATTATGACTATTAGATGTACCTTTTCCTTTCAGCTTGTATTTCCATGGCATGAAAATACCATGACTATTCACCTTTTTTGAACATTCAAGTTCAATTTCTGGCCATTATGAATATTTTTGTAAATATTCTTGCCTGTCTTAGGGTGAATATACACCACCTTTTTTTATCAGCCACAAACCATAGGTGGAATTGCTGAGTCATTTAATGGATAGTAGATAGAGCTTATCATAATACATCAATTAATAATTTCAAACAATTCTCACCTAATTACGAATCTATATTTTGAAAGCATCTATACCTTCTCCAACTATTGTTAAATACTTCCATCTCCTTCATGTCTGGCTAATTCAATCATGAGGACTTATTAATACAGTGAACAGGCATAAGATTCCCTTATTTCTAGGAACTGGTTCCACATGGTGGTGACTGAAAGGGTTTTCTTGCCAAATGACATCAGAATGTGCTATTAGGATTATTATGACAGAGTGGAGGAAAGTTCATTGCTTCACCTTCTTACATACCCTCAATTTGGCCTTATAAATATTGCAGTATATGTGTAAAAAGAAGGGAGGAAAAAAGAGAGGAGGAGGAAATGAGGAGGGGAGAAAGGAGCAAATCATATGTCACTGGCATAGATTTATCAATTTGGTAACATGATATAGCACTGAAAACCAGAAACATGAGAAGATCAAGATAAACTGAGAAGCTGTAAAAAATATTTATTTTATAATTTAGTAACTGGTGAATGGATAAAGCAGACATATATCTCTTATAAATAAGCTGTGCATAATTTATTTATTCTTATTATTTTGATACTGGGGATTGAACCCAGGGCCATTCTACCTTTGAGCTACATTCTCTACCCTATTTTATTTTTTATTTTGAGAAAATAGAGTTTCAAACCAAAGTTTGCTAAGTTGCTGAAGATGGCCTTGAACCTATGATCTTCCTTTCTCAGTCTCCCATGTATTGCAATTGTAGGTGTGCACCACCACATAATACATACTGTGGGTCTAAATGTGACTGTAATATGGATCCAGCACATGCTTTGAGTAGATCTACTAGATGAACATGTATTGTCATGGGTAAGGCTATGAATATAAGAATTACTTCAGAATTTGCTCAAGAGAAATATTACTACAACTATTTTTGTTTAAAGAATTTCTGACATAAGCTAACACTCTGGGAGGATCTGGATTTGATTATTGGATGTGATAATGAAGACAGACTTTTGAATAGTCGATACTGAAATAATAATTTGATGGTCATGAATTTCAGAATATAGTTGGCATCTAGAAAACTAACTGTCCCCAAGTATGTCACAAGGACAGTACTAAAAATTTTGTAGAAAAATAAAAGTCTTATTACCAGGTTATTTTCTTAGTTTGATTAGCTTAGTTTATATAGCTAATTTTATCATTTAATCCTATTAATCACAATTTATCTTATATTTAAGAAATAAAGATAACAAAAGTTTGTTAAATTACAAGACATTCTGCATTAAGTTTATTCAGTTTTTTTATAAATTACAGGCATGTGCTTTATAGAATATTTTATCTATAGATATTACACTATTGATAATTAATGAATTATTTATTACCTTATTTAGAAAATTAGTAGAATTTGTTATTTTTGTTGGATCTTTGATTTTTACTGTTATCTAGAAAAAAAAGTGTATGGCTGTATGGAATCAATATAAGCTCATGGTACTAATCCTGATATAAAAACCACACTATAATTTTGATTGTTGAGATTTGAAAGAGCAACATTCCTTATCTTGCTACCCTCCAGTGACTAACTTTTATGTGGACTTTAATTATTTTGTACCACCTTCAGATGACATTGTTGAGGACACCTTTCCTCTTTTGCAGTCAGAAATATAAGCATTCCCTAAAATTTTTATTGTCATTCATTAGCAATGACCTTAATAGATAGGCCCAGAAGTATAATTGTTGCCACATTCACAGAGGCTGCCTTAGGGCCTTACAACTTATTAATTCCTTGGTCTTATCTAACATAATGATTTCAAATCTGTTTCTCATTTTAAAACTTTGACAGATATGACAGTTAACTCTAATGCAAACTCCCATTCTCTGCCCTTTCCAAAATCACCTTCTCTAATGTATTTTTGGAAGGAGGAAGCTTTCTCATGTCACTCCTACATTTTTCAGTCACCTTGCTTTTCAATACAATACTTATTTTTCTGTTCTGTGCTTTTTCAAGGTACATACCAGGCTTATCCCATTTTCCTAATGTACTTCCAACTCTCCCACCCATATTAACTCAAACAAACATGAAATAAAGTGAAAGAATTTATGGAAGCATAGGCCGAAGTAATTCATTACACCATAAAAGCTCTGTAAGAGTAATTAGGTACTATGTATTTATGTTATAAGTTACCCTGATGACACCCGCCACTGGAGACTTGTCAGTAGTTATTTCACAGTGAGCCTAAGCCCCGTACCGTATCCCTGATTTATTTCTTCTCCTCTCAACTTACCATTTTTTCTCATTTCTTAATACCTATTCTCCCAAGAGGAACCCTCTTTAGCAGCAGGCCTGATTTTGCATAGTTTAAATTCAGTCATTCTCAAATAAGTGACCGTTAGAATTGCCTAGGGGATTAAAAAACCATGATGCCATCACACCTGGAGGATTTTAAATCATTTAGTCTGGAGTACCATGAAGGTTAAGCATCACTACAGATAAGCAGGGAAGGTACAAATAAGAAGAAAATCACCTTTATTTGACAGGAATCGTAATCTTGTGAAGGAGATTTCAGTGATGAAGTGCGGCTCTTACTCTTCCATAACAATCCCACTGCTGTTAGGCGCTTACTACTAAACACATTTTAAGAGAGAAATTGGCATGGTCTTCCATGAGAAAACCAGATTTGGAGCTATTCTTTTCTAGTTAGGGAAAGCCTTTCTCTTGAAAATATATACATACTATGCCAGACATGGTGGCACATGATTGTAATCCCAGCATTCAGGAAGCTGAGACAGGAGGATCGTGGTTTGCAGACAGCCTCAGATACTTACTGAGGCCCTCTGCAATTTAGTAAGAACCTGTTTCAAACTAAAGAATAAAAAATAGGGATGGGGGTGTAGCTCAGAGGAAGAATGCCCCTAGATTCCATCCCCAGTATGGCAAAAAAAAAAATGTATGTATATATATATATATATATATATATATATATATATATATATATAGTGTGTGTGTGTGTGTGTATATATATGTATTTATCATCTTAGTCTGTCCCAGAACTGTTTTCCATTCTACGCCTGAATCAACCGCAAACCCAAAGCAGCTTATACAGTAATTATTTTATTTTAGTTTTAGTCAACTCTGCTCTCAATAAACTGGCTTTATTAAATGATATGTGTCCTATGCATGCATTTGCTTGATTTTTCCTTTTAAATTAATTAAATGAGTGCTGAAGCTGGCCTTACATGTGTCTTTGTACTAGTTATTAAAAAATAAAAACTTCCATAAAAAATGCAGAAGTATAGAACATGCATTATATGTCTGGTTTCATCTTATTTTTTCCTTCTCTAATTTTTCCATCTTAGTATATTAAAACATAATGTTAATGTTGTAGTAAAATATATACTAAATGAGAAAATAATTTAATAGAATAAATAACCATCTTAAGAGAAATCTTTTTGTTCAATTGGTAGATTATGCAAAAGAAAAATCAGCTTGTTGTTACTGATATAGCTTTCACATTGAAGCCATTTTCATAATGCAACACATAATAAATGAATATATTTTTACAGCATAATAATAATAACTATTATTATTATTATTATTATTATTATTATTATCATTATTTTCTTTTGCGGTACTGGGTATGGAACCCAGGGACATTCTATCCTTGAGTGATCTATATCCCCAGCACTATTTTTTATACTTTATTTTGAAACAGAGTCTCATTGAGTTTCAAAGGGCCTCACTAAGTAGTAGCTGAAGCTGTCCTAGAACCCATATCCTCCGGTTTCAGCCTCCCAAATGCTGGGAAACACTACAGAAAGGTTATATACTGGGAAATGACTATATGACATAGGCAAGTTATTTAATCTTTCTGTAGTGTTTCCCAGTATATATAACCACCACTCCGGCCTTTTGTAATTTCTAAAGACAGTTGATTGTGACTGTCAGGACAGACCTGAGATCTCAGACCAAGCCAGGCCATGCCTTTGTGCCCTGATGATCAATATTTTCCCTCACCTATCACCACTGCTGGCACACTATGGACTGGGCAGCTGAAACCTCTGAAGTAGATTATGAGAGTTATAGGAATAGAGAAGAAAAGAAAGTCATCAACTAAAGCTTCACAGACGAGTGAGGCTTTTGCTGACTGTAAAGGACCTGGTAGCAGCTGGATTAGATGAGAGGCACAAGATGCTTCACTAAAACCTAATTCAGATAAAGAAACAATTAACTGAAGATAGTTATTTTCAAACTAGGAGGGAGAGACAAGATCATTCTACTCACAAAAATAAACAGGAAACTCTTGACAGCCACAATCCACCTGATACCTGGATACCAATAGGAATGAAGCTGAATGCTTTATTCTTTCCAATCTTTAAGATCATTTATTCAAACATTACTTAGGTTAATAAAAACTCAAGTTCTCAATATTCTTTATTAAAGATGATTCAATTAAAAAGTGCTAAGGAATTACCTTTGTTTCTTTCATTCTGTGAAAGGCAAATCATTGCAAATGCTAATGAACTATTACTTTACAGCAACAAATCACTAAGAACTCCAGCTTTCTAAGTAAATAAAACAAAATCTGCAGACTTCACAGGTTTTAAATATCATAATACCCTTAAGGAACAATGTTATGAAAGCTTGATAATATACATTCTTTTTAAAGTTACTATTGCATCACATTGGAAATATAAGCCTATCTAGCTTTTCTGTCCTGAATGGGATTTGCATTAAGCATACTTAACAAAATTCCACTTTCTGGTTTTGAACTGTTTCCTCTCAGAATAAGGGAAAGACTTTTTGCATGTTTTCTTATCCACTCATTGTTTTTTCTTTTCAAATTACCTTCACTGTGCTGTTTTTCCTATCATTAAGTTAGCACTCACAGGCTTTGGTGTAGACTAAGTTTCACTTTAAGGTAGCACAGTAGAATTAAATGTATTCTCACTCCTCCCATCTTCTTCATATTATAAAACCAAAAGTAGCCTCAAGGAAAAACTGTTTTATTATTTTTATCTGCAATATTTTAATAAATTAATGAATAAAACAATATTTTAATTTATTCTGTACACTGCAACATTGAGACAGTATGTTGCATCATACAGCTTCATGGGACACATAATCAGAACTTTCTTCACGAAGCCATCAATCTCCTTGATAAAACACTGCCATTTCATTTCAATTTTTTTTTAATAGGGGAAAGAGAAAAAAATGTGTTACTCAAATGCTTAGCTTCTATGTCATGTGTCAAATGAGTAAGTTAGACAAATATGGTTAAATACACCATAAAAAAATAAAGCTCTTATCATTATCATACCTGGTGCAAAAAAAATTTCTTAACAGGTTTTTTGATTAGAGGAATAGATCACAACTAAAGGCTTAGACACTGAGTTCGAATATCTTGAGTTAAAATCTGATACTTGGCCGGGCGTGGTGGCGCACGCTTGTAATCCCCGCGCTTGGGAGGCGGAGACAGGAGGATCGCGCAGGTTCGAAGCCAGCCGCGCTGGTGTAAGAGACCCTGTTTCAAAAATATAAAATAGGTCTGGGAGTGTAAGCCCAGAGGTAGAAGGGCTTCCAGGAACCCCAGTACCACAAAAAAATAAATAAATAAATAAATAAATAAATAAATAAATAAAATAAAATCTGATACTTAATGACTATATGCCATAGGCAAGTTACTTAACCTTTCTGTAGTGTTTCCCAGTATATATAAAATGAGAATAATAAAATTTTTGTGAAAATAAAACAAATGTATCTTTTTTTTTTTTTTTTTTTTTGCAGGTTTGGGGATGGAACCCAGGGGCATTCGACCTCTGAGCTACACCCCCTGTCCTATTTTTTATTCTTTATTTTGAAACTGGGTCTCACTAAGTTGCAGAGGGCCTCACTAAGTAACTGAGGCTGTTCGCAAACTGTGATCCTCTGGTCTCAGCCTCCCGAATGCTGAGATTACAAGTGTGCGCCACCACGCCCGGCTTAAATTTATCTTTATGAAAGTATTTATTAGTGCTCCCTCTCCCTCTTCTCCTCCCTCCTTCCCTAAATAAATAATGAAAAATAAAGTACTTACTATCTAGCAAATTATAACACAATAATGTATCAAATACTAAGTAAATATATGATTGCATAAATAACAAAATAAGAAGTATATATACTAATAAATTTGATAATTTTATAGCTCTTGAAGTTCTAATGTGATTTTAGTCAATCTCACGACTAGAGAGGCTGAGACAGGACAATTGCAGATTTTCCAGCCTCAGCAACTTACTGATCCTGTTTCAAATAAATAAATAAAATAAGGCTGGCAATGTAAATGTTCCTGGAAGGTAGAATGCTGCTGTGTTTAATCAAGAGAAAGAGAGTGAGTGAGGGAGGGAGAGAGAGAATTATTTTAACATTCCCTTTGTACAAATAGAATAATATTTTCAAGAAAATATGAGAGAATTTTTTCTTTAAACTAAAAACTTAAACATTGCTATGTTTTAAAAAAGTATTCATGATTTTTATACTAAAACTTAACATTCACTTGAATGTACAGTGGCATCCCATGTTTTTATAAAAGTGAATCTTTCGCAGTTAAAAATACCTACTCTCACAAAAATTTTTAAAAAATCTAAAATTGTCCATGCATATTACAGAAATAGAAGTCAAAAGTAATTTTTTCTTGTTGGTATAAAGAGTCATTAAAAGCACTGCTAAATAATCAAGAAAAATTCTGTTCTCAGTGGACATCTTTGAGATATATACATATCATTGTATTTATAGGTCATATACACGCAAACTTATTCATATATAAATCTTGAAATCTGATTCTGTGTGTGTGTGTGTGTGTGTGTGTGTGTGTGTGTGTGTGTATTACTGGGGACTGAACCCAGGAGTATACTACCTCTTAGCTTTACCCACATGTTTATTTTATTTTAATTTTTTTAATTTTTGAAACAGGTATCACTAAGTTGCAGAAGGCCTTGCTAAGATGCTGGGGCTGGCCTAAACCTGAGATTCTCTTGTTTTAGCATTCCAAGGACTAGGACCCAGTCATGGGCCACTGCGGGCCAGGGGATAGAACCCAGGGACATTCGACCTCTGAGCCACACCCCCTGCCCTATTTTGTATTCTTTATTTTGAAACAGGGTCTCACTAAGTTGCAAAGGACCTCACTAAGTAGCTGAGGCTGTCTGTGAACTATGATCCTGTCTCAGCCCCCCAATTTACTTGGGTTACAAGCCTGCACCACCATGCCTGGCTAAAATATACTTTTAAAAATACAGTAAATACTTCCGGGAAGATGCGGGGCTTAAGAGCATCGCTAACAACAAATCTCCATTACCACAAAATCAGCGCCTTTCATAGCCAGAAAACACCATCACCAGAGAAACAAAAAAATCACCAGGCTCCGGAGAGAAAGCGGTCTGAGAAAAGAGCTCAGAGCCACAGAGAAGATACATCGGCCTCACGCCCAAGGACGCGGCATCAGTGCCATACTGCCGGCGGCAGCGGCGACTTCACCGGACAGCTACAGCAAGCCGAGGTGAGCCGCTGCGGGACAGCCAGGCGGGATTTCTCGCCGCAGGTAAAATCTAAAGCTCCCAGTGGCTGAGCTCAGCACAAGCTGCAAGAACTCAGAGTGGAATTCAAAACCAAGAAGAAATAAGCCAGCCTCACAGCCGAGGGCGTACCAGCGGCGCCATATTGTCACCGGCGGCAACAGCAGCGAATTCAACGAGTCCAGTACAGCTACATCTGCGAACTCAAGAACAGTGAGTCAAATTGCGGGCCACAGAGGAGAAATCCCAATACTGTACTTCCTGGGACTTGACCCAGTGGAGGAGTGGCGGTGGCAGAGATATCACACCATAGGAGAACATGCAACCTGCCACCCCCCATAGTTTAAAGCAGCCTCTATCGACTCCCTGGGTCGGAGACTCTGTGATACAACCCAGTACAGGAGTAGTGGGGTCTGAGATACTACAGACTCGAGATCCAGAGCACCTTAAGTGAAGTCATAGTGACCCAAGGGAAGAACCCAGAGAAGGCACAAACTTCCGAACTCATGGGAAAGAGGAATCACAATGGAGCAATGAATGCCCACAACCCCACAACATCAAAACCCAATAAAACAGAAAATCAGAGATTTCTAGAAGATCAAATCAGGAAAATAACTGTAGAAATAATAGAGGTGCTTCAAAAAGAACTCAGAGAGAGCCAAAAAGAGATAAAGGATGCAATTAATGAAGTAAAGGCCTCAATTCAAAGCAAAAACAACCGATTAGTCCACATGGAGAACAGAATCTCGCTCTTAGAAGATGATCATTCAAAAAATGAACGCATAGTTTCTAATTTAGAAAAAAATATCCAACAGCAGGAATCTGACATTGAAGAAATATGGGCCCATTTTAAGAGAGCTAACCTAAGAATAATTGGAATAGAGGAGGGAAAAGAAAGTGGTACCAAAGGGATCAACAATCTCTTCAAGGAAGTAATAGCAGAAAATTTTCCAGACATAGAGCAAGAGGTCGATACACAGGTCCAGGAAACTTATAGAACTCCCTTTAGACAGGATCCGAGAAGAGGATCCCCACGCCACATAATTGTCAAAATGACCACTGTGGAAGCCAAGCAGAGAATCTTAAAGGCAACAAAAACAAAGGGCCAAGTGACATTCAGAGGCAAACCAATTAGAATCACTCCACACTTCCCAAACCAAGTCATGAGAGCCAGAAGGGCTTGGAGTAACATATTCCAAACTCTGAAAGAAAACAACTTCCAGTCAAAAATTTCCTACCCAGCAAAACTTTCTATCAAATTAGATGGGGAAATAAGAAGCTTCCACGACAAACAGAAACTGAAGGAATTTATGTCTTCAAAACCAGCGCTAGAGAAAATACTCAAAGAGATTAACTACAAAGAAGAAATAGGTAACACACACCAGAACCAGAGAAACAAGATTTTCCATCCAACAAACAACTAAGATTGGTTATCTGTGGAGATTCATTATTTATGTTAGTCTTTTACCTATCTCTAAAGGGTATTGTTTGCCTTTATTGTTGTTAATTTTTAGGATTTCTAGTTGGAATATTAATATACCTTCAGATATTGCATTTGGAAATATTTTATCCAGTTCTATTAGTAACTTTTAACTCTGTTTACATTGTCTTTGGATATACAATAATTTTTTATTTTTTAGGGAGTTTGTATACTCTTCTGTTGCCTGTGCCATTGAAATCATATCCAAGAAATCACTGCCAATTTCAATGTTGTGAGGTTTTATGACCCAGATTTTCTTCTAAAAGTTTATAGCCTTAAGATTTATATTTAGGTCTTTTATCTTTTTGAGTTAATACTTGTATATGGGATTAGGTAAGGGTCCAATTTTATTCTTTTCCATGTAATTATTATTTTTCCACAATATTTAGTTAAAAGCTTATTATCTCCACCACCAAATGTTCATGGAAACCTTGTCAAAAATAACTTGATAATATAGGGAAGAATTTAGCTCTAGGCTTTTATTTAACTCCAAGGGTTTATATATCTGCCTTTAGAACATTACTACACTGTTTCAATTATTGTAGCTTTATATGGTTTGAAATCAGAAAATATATATCTTCTAGCTTTGTTCTTTTTCAAGATCGTTTTGGGTATCTAGAATACATATTCCATATTAGGATAGATTTTTTTCTGAAAAATAAATATATAAATATATGATAGTTTCACCTAAAAAAATAGAAAAAAAATATTCTCTGGTAAGAAAGAAAGCAAAAAGAAATATTGAAATGTTATCTTTAAGTCATCAAAACCTTGGTATCAGACAAATGAAACTGTTATGTGAGATTATCATTTTTAATTTTGGATAAATTGCTATAATACTAGATGTCAACCACTAAGCCAAGCATGGGAAGGAGGGATGGGGAGGGAATGGGGTGGGGATCGGGTGGGTGCTGACTGGGCGATGTGTGAATGTATGTCTACAAAAGTTTTTTATCCCACTATGATGTATGAATACAGTACACCAATAAAATAAATTTAAAAAAATACAGTAAATAGTTCAAATACTTTCCCCCATATTTGATCACCTCATTCAGTTCCACAGGATATGCCTTGCTCCTCTCTTGGAAAACATTGCCTTAAACCATAAGTATTTCCCTGGCTTTGTTTTGCACACCTTCCTCCCCCAGGCATCTCTGGCAGCATTGCCTTGTTCACAGCTACCCCCATTACCTGTGAACACACACTTCATGTCATTTATCCCATCTATGCCTTTCCTGATATCATTTCTTCTGCGTCTCTTTATTACTTATTAGTAAAAAAGTACTGTACTTGTTAGTAAATATGCATTAACTATCACTTTATAGTAAGTTACAGTTGTCGCTTAATCTATATTGGTGGACCTTTAAAAAAAATTCTGTAATATCTTCAGCGTTAACTAATTGAAAGCCAGCTCAGTGTTTTGGATGGTGTATATAAGAGATTTATGAATAAATGATCAATCATGATAAATTAAAGTCAGTATGTCAGAAGAACAACCCGAAATCTGTTCAGCTACCTGTGTTGTCTCTGAGCTGATGGGAGGTGCATACGCCTTATAACTGAAAGGCTTGAGAAGTATCTTTAATCCACCTGTGTCCTTTACTAGAAACCTGTCATGCAGACATTAAGACTCATGTACTCTTCCAGGAAGCTTCTTAACCATCCCAGACCAGGTCAATCTCCCCCACTGCAATCACAAAAATCTGTACTACTCTCTAGAGTTTTGTTGACTGCCGACTATATTGTTCAGCTCACGTTTTATGAATCTACCTCACTAGTAGACTGAGATTGGCTCTCATCCATCTTGTGTTTACGATGTCTTCCCACAGCTTTCCATTGAAATAACTAAGTTATGTGTTAATGTCCAATTAACAATAACACAAACAGAATCAATAAATAGTCAAAGAGTAATAAGTAATATTTTATGAAGAAGAAAGAAAAGTAAGATAAAAAATAGCTTGAGCCAAGCACAGTGGTGCATGCCTGTAATCCCAGTACTTGAGAGGCTGAGATAGGAGGATTACAAGTTTTAAAGCCAGCATGTGGTAATACAGTGAAACACTGCTTCAAAATCAAATAAAATAATGCTGGGGGTATAGCTCAGATGTGGAATTGCCTTGAGTTCAATTCCCAGTACCAAAAAATATTCATCAAAAGAGAATTAATTAGTAATATTTTAGATTATTATTGAATTGGCCAAAGGATAGGAATGTTTAAAACTATATACATTTACTATAAATAGTAAAATCAGATGGCACTCTAAAATTATAGTGTCATTTATAAAAAATTTAATTGCTTATCTAATATGATTAAGTGAGCAAAATATTATTTCACAGAGTTTAAGCTCAAGGGTCAAGGCAAATTTAAAATTTTTAAATATTTTAAATAACAAAAACATTGGACAAGCCATAAAATTGATACAGTATCTGTTCCACATTATTTAGCATGACTCAATGAGATTATACGATTTCTTAATTTGTTGGAATTTGGTGGAATAAATTGATCATGAATAGAAAGTGACAATGCACAGACAGGTTCGTTATTCCCTTCTCTCTCTCTCTTTTTATGTTTGAAAGTTTAAATGGTAAAAAATATTTTAAAATGTCACTGAACTACAACCCCAGCTCTTTTTATTTTTGAAATATGATTTCGCTAAGAGACCTCACCTGGCTTGGAACCTGCCATCCTTTGGTCTCAGCCTCCCAAGTATTGGGATTATAGGCATGAGCCACTAGAAGTCCCTATTTTTTAATTTAATTTAATTAGTTAATTTATTTATTTATTGCGGTACTGGGAATTGAATCCAGAGGCATTCTACCTCTGAGCTACACCCCTAACCCTATTTTTTTTTTTATTCTTTATTTTGAAACAGGGTCTCACAGAGTTGTAGAGGGCATCACTAAATAGCTGAGGCTGTCTGAGAACCGGGATCCTCCTTTCAGCTTCCCAAATGCTGGGTTTGCAAGCGTGCATCACCATGCTTGGCTAGAAGTCCCTGTTTTGATGATCATTTTTAGTCAGACTAAGAATCTTTCATGACATTAAAATATTCAAGTGCTCAGCTGGGTGTGGTGGCACATGCTTGTAATCCCAGTGCTTGGGAGGCGGGGACAGGAGGATCGCGAAGGTATGAAGCCAGCGGCGCTGGCTTAAGAGACCCTGTTTCCAAATAAAAAAAGTATAAAAATAGGTCTGGGAGTGTAGCCCGGAGGTAGGAGGGTTTCCAGGAACCCCAGTACTACCAAAAAAATAAATAAATAAATAAATAAATTATATTTATTTATTATATATATATATAATATATATATATATATATATATTCAAGTGCTCTAATATTTGATATTATTTACTGGCATGATTCTAGCAGCTAATGCCCATGCAGAAAACCAAGGAGCACCAAAAAATTCAGCAAACATTTCATCTCAACTGGACAGTATTAACCACAAAGTTTCTATCTTAGGAATGTAAAAATGAACTGCAGGGGCAAGGCAAGTCTTAAAGGAAAGTATTCATATGAGAGAGGCTTGGAGGATATATATTAAAATTAATCATATTCTTGGTCTCAGCAGAATCAGGAGCAGGTTTCTAAAAATACAAGCGGTGTTGAAGCAGCTCAGTCAAGGGATGATTTCCACCTCAATTAGACTATGCTCATGCTAATGAGAGGTTAAAGATTACATCAAATGAGAAAATTAGAATGAAATGAAAAAAATTGGAAAAGTCTCCACATTATCAGATAAACACAATGAAATAAAGTACAAATTTTAAATATCTCAGAGGCTTAGAAAAGTTTATTTCAGAGAACTTTTAAAAATACATATTCCTTAAGAAATTTTGATTTTGTGAGAATAAAAATGTAATATTTTTAGAAAGTTTATGATAGACATCTTAAGAAGGGTAGATCAAGGACAAAATCCTTGTTCTGAAGTTGTGAACTTGAAATGTCTCAATTATCAGAGAAGTAACAATTCTGTTATGTGTGCCTGTGTGAGTGTAACTTTTCCTCCTTCTATGTTTCCTTGAGTTCTTAGTCTCTTAGATCTTAAAAGACAAAATGTGACATACTAGTAGATAATTGGAGAGGAGTGCGCTAAGAGAAGCCTTAGTACTTCAGAAAATCTAGTGAGTGACTGAGTACAATTGCCATCCTCCCTCAGACTTAGGTTGAGTCAATACATGTCATGAATATTTTACTTCATACAGCACATAGAGGAGGATGTTATCATATAAATCCTACAATGTGTGCTTTATATTATTCCTGTTCTTTCTTTATTTTTAATTTTGGTACTGGGGATGGAACCCAGGGGTATTCTACCTTCAAACTATAACCCCAGCTCTATTTTTTATTCTTTATTTTGAAACAGGTTCTCACTAAGTTGTGGAGGGTCTTACTAAGAGCTGAGACTGTCCACAAACCCAGCACCTTTTTGTCTTAGCCACTCAAATGCTAGGATTTCAAGAATAGATCACCATACACAGCTTCCTGTTTTTTCCCTCCCTTTCTTTCTTTCTTTCTTTCTTTCTTTCTTTCTTTCTTTCTTTTTTCTTTCTTCTTTCATCTGGAAATGGAACCCAGGGACATTCTACCTCCAAGCTACACATACTGCCCTATTTTTTATTCTTTATTTTGAAACAGGATCTCACTAAGTTGAGGAGGGCCTCACTAAGTAGCTGAGCCTGTTTGAGAACCGTGATCCTCTGGTCTCAGCCTCCTGAATGCTGGGATTACAAAGTGTGGGCCACCATGTCCAGCTCCTGTTCTTTATTGATACAGGGATATTTAAATGATCGACTTATATGAAAGTTTGTGATTAGATTTATAAAACTAAGTAATAAAACTATGCTCACAAAATTTGTGTACAAGAAAGTTTAGTATTATTCATTACACCCAAAAGCCAAAAAATAAAAATAAAAAAACCTCAGACACAGATCAATGGAAAAGGGCTTAAACATACATTTTTTTTTTTGAGGAGGTGTATTGGGGATTGATTTCAGGGGCATTCTACCTCTGACCTACATGCCCAGTCCAGTTTTATTTTATTTTGAAATAGGGTCTCACTAGGTTGATGAGAATCCTACTACTTGCTGAGGCTGTCCTCAAACCTGTGATTCTCCTCTCTCAGCCCTCCAAGTACTGGGACTACAGGTATGCACCACCACACCCAGCTAACAAACTGGTTTAAACACACAAAAACATTACTTAATAATAAAAAATACAAGGAACATGAAACAATATGATTGATGACAAAATATACAAAGTAAAAAAAGAATAAAAGTACATATAATGTGTGATTCTGTTTATATAAAGTTTAAGATCAGGCAAAACTAAACAGTGGTGGTAAAATGCAGATGAGTGATGATTTCTGGGGATAGACATTAACTGGGAAGGGGCGAAAGGAAACCTAGGGTGTGAGGGTGATTTGATAATTGGACTATTGTGAAGCGTGTTGCTATAAACATGGATATGCATGTATCACTATTGTACTCTGACTTTTTGTGTACTTTTGAAGAGATACCAAGGAGTGGTATCTTGGTCATGGGATAGTTTAATCCCTGGTCTTCTGAGAAACTTTTTTATTGATCTCCATGCTGATTGTACTACTTTTCATTTACACCAATGTCCTCATAAGCATTTATTTAACTTCTTGATGATTGTCATTTTAATTGGAGTTAGGAGGGATCTCAGTGTAATTTTAATTTGCATTACTCTGATTGCTAACGATGTGATGTTGAACATTTTTTTCACTAAAGAAAGAAACTGACGATGGCCTTAGAAGATTAAAAGGCCTTCCATTTTCTTGGACATGCAAAATCGATATTATAAAAATGGTCATACTAACAAAGGTGATTGGCAGATTCAATATAGCTCCTATCAAAATAACACTTTCTTTACAAAGCTAGAAACAAAACACCTTAAAAATATTTATATAGAACAAAGGACTGAGAATAGCCAAAATAATTCCAAGCAATATGAACCATGTTGGAAGCATCACAGTTCCTGATTTCAAATTATACTACAGAGCTATACTAACAAAACTAGTATGGTAATACTGGGGAAAAAAAAACAAACACATAGACCCATGGACTAGAATAGAAGGCATAGAAATCCTCAACTTAGAGCCAGTTGATTTTTGACAAAGAAGCCAAAAACATAAATTGGAAAAATGACATCATTTCTAATAAATGGGGTGGGGAAAACTGGATATTCATATACAGAAGAATAAAATTAAACCCTATCTTTCATTCTGCACATAAGTTAACACAAGATGGATCAAAGGCCCAGAAGTTAGACCAGAAACTTCACAATGTTGGACAAAATATAGACCCATTCACCAACAGATAGGCTCTTATAGAGACTTCCTCAATAAGCCTCCAAAAATTAAGGAAATAAAGCTGATAATAAATAAATAAATAAATAAATAAGATCAAATTAAAAATCTCCTGTACAGGAAAGGAAGGAAAAGTTCAAAGAGATACCCTATTGAATGGGAAAAATATTTTGCAGTTAATCCTGGGAGAGAGAACTATTATCTAGAATACACCCCCCAAATTAAAATATTAACTCAATAATAATAATAATAATAATAATAACCTAATCATAAATGGGCAATTGAATTTAATAGAAACTTTTGTGTGATAATTTTGAAGTGGGTGATCTGTATTTATTTTGAAGTACATGTGTGGCTTTGACATTCAGAACTTTAGGACTAAATTTGCCTAAATCCAAGGAAATTGTAATATAGAAGAACAATTGTAGAATAATAAAGCACAAATAACACATGGTGGGAAATTTCAGCATAAGTGGGCTAAATAAACTAAAAAAAGCTCCTCTTGAGTAATTGAGTCTTTGAAGGCATCTTTTTAATCATGAAGGAAAAGCAAATAAATATCTGACTTGAATCCCACTCCCTAGAAAATGAAAGTTAGAAAGGTATTAAAGAATGTACATGAATATCTATAAATTAGAAATTGCCCTAAAGAAAATATTCAGAATACTATTCAGAGTTCAATAAAGGATCAGCTCAACATCCAATCAGACTGGGTAGCAAATGAGAATGTAACTCAAGGAAATGTGTCCTTCATTGGAACACAAGGTAATTAACAGGAATAATAAGAAATCAGGTTTGAAAGATTAATATGTATAAAATACTTAGTTTATTTTATTTGATAAGATAACTTGTAGTTCTAATGCTGCTACAACCATAGATATGATGACTGACCATCCTACTTTACCAAAACTGTCCTGATTATAATAGAAAAACCTATTCCAGGAAAACCACTGAGTACCCAATAAAAGCCTCTATGAGCTCTAATTTAGGATAGATATTGAAACACAGTCCAGGCTTTTGTGTTCTAAACCCACCACACAAGGATGCTCTCAGCAGTGACAGTATAAAGTAAGAATACAGCCCTGTTTCTGCAACATTTGAAATCTACTGACAGATACCTTGGGCTTGACAAGTGACATTAGCTCCCTGTCAATTTTTTTAAAAAATTTCTTGAAACTGCACCACAGTCTAGAATGTTTTCTACCTAAATGACCTTTTTCTCTACCTCTCTAACAGGTCAGATCTGCAATGCACTCTGCTGATGCTCCTCATTTTATTTCAACGAGTGTTCTCAATAAAACCCTCCCGCATCAAATCCCATCTTAACTCTGCTTCTCAAAAGACCAAACTATGCAAAACAAGCAAGCACATGAGTGGTCTGAGGAAATGGATGTCAAACGGCTTCCTGGATTTGGTTTTTCACCACTCAACAGGTAGGTAAGTTGCACTCTTGATTCATATATGGTATAATGATAGCCCTAAACACATGTTCCGTTCCTGTGAATTTTATGAGGAGACATCTGATCTGGGTAAACATGTTGTTGAAGAAGAAATGTCCTGACAGGTGCAATGACTCAGGCATTAAAAATATACAGAGATAATAATGCCTACAAAGGCATCAGAGTTGTCTGATTACTGCTACATTGTGATGACACTCTCCAGAGAGATAATGTAAAACTGACAGCTGTTAACATGTAGTTAAGACTGAACGTGAAAGTCAGATTGAGTGGATGATAGAGTCCCTTGTTCCCTTCACCACCTCTCCAGCCCACTACCCAGCCTGCAGTGAAAGTGTGAACACAGCTAAGCAGCAACAAATAGTTAGAGCTCTGCAGCTCCAGAGTTATTTAAATGTTCTACCAAACCAGGTTTGCTCTGCTAAAATTAGAGACTTCTTAGGAAGGATATAAGAACATTAAAAATGGGTAGAGGATGTGTGGATTCATGTCTCATGGGGTCATCTCCAGAAAGGTCCTCTTGAACTATCAGAGGTTATAGAGGTGGTCTAAGTTTGCCTAGGAAAGCCCAATATTTTCCTGATGCTAAAAGATACTGCAAAAACACTTAACCCAAAGGTAACATAGGTCTCCCTTATCAGCTGCACCCATTAGTTTTCTGGCTACTTGGATGATAACTATGGCTAAATCTCAGTATGACAAAACTGTGTTTACTAAACCTCACAAGAGAGAAAAGAGTTGACAAACTAAAGGAGCCATGAAAAATAGTTGCATGACAAACTGGATCCAGAGAAAAAGCTGTAAAATTGAAATTTAAAAGTGCTTGACCAAGGGATTCTCAAATACAAGACTGGAAATCAAGGGTTCTTTTATTTTCTTAATATATGGCATTATACTCTGAAAGGGGTTCAGGATATGGAAAAAAATCTCTGCTCAGTGGCTCTTAAAGGCATGGAGAGCTGGATATAGTGGCATATGCCTGTAGTTCCACAATTTGGGAGGTTGAAACAGGAGGTCTTCAGCTACTTAATGAGACCCTGTTCCAAATTTAAAAAAATATAAAAATAAAAAGGGCTAGGTGTATACCTCAGAGATAAAATGGCTCAAACCTTGGTACCAAAGGGGGAGGGGGGAGAAGGAAGGAAGGAAGGAAGGAAGGAAGGAAAGAAGGAAACGTTAAAAAAAAGTCAGGAGAAAATATGCCTTTCATTATGTAGAAATATTTTATCAGCCCTAGATAGTAGAACAAGAAATAAATAAGATGAGGGAAGGAAGTAGAAATGCATATTATATGAGGAGAGAGACCTACCAGCCATGGGAGATTCACAGGACACAACATTCACCAAGACTGATGGTAATGAAGGGGTGATAGGAAAATCAACAGGCCAAAAAAATTCAGTGATGGCTCCACACAGTAGATAAAGAATGGCACTAAGAGAGACAGTCATAAAGTTTGACTTAGTGACACGCATAGCTTGGTCTTTCCTCTTGCTCTTTCAAATAAAGATGGGCCATGTTGCCAAAGCCATTACTTTGTTGAGTGGTAATGTTGAAGGGACAGCCTTGGAGACTTGATCTGCAGGAAATGTGGAGTTTATTGGTGTTCCTAAGAATAAAGTTAGATGGCAGCCAATGAGGGTGCTGCTTGACAACTACAACAGAAGACACAGTTGTTGCACCAGAAAAAATATTGTGATCCCTTGGCACAGATTTTAAATCTAAACCAATTTTCAGATCCAGAACTCACTGACAATAAGTAACAAAGTCCCTAGAAAGGAAAACTCTGCAAACTTGTGGAAGTAAATAATTGTGATGAACCTCTTAGGTCTTTCCCCAAAAGGTTCTATGACCATATACTTAGGTGATTAAATATTGGAGAAATAGAAATGTTTAAAGATTTTGAGAATTACTGGGCACAACGTCTGAGTCAACATTAATATTACAATACCTAAAGTATCATCATTTGTGCATATTATAGAATTGGGATGGGGGAGATTATAGAACTTGGATAATAAATAGAGTCCTGGCCAAATTCTGGCTCCTTACAAGCTCACTGGGTTCACAGACCCACCTAAGTATCATTTTCTTGGTCTAATACATTGTTTCTAATCAAATTCAAGAGGAGAATCATAAAGAAATTAAATTCATTTATGACAGTAAGATTTTAGTTTCAGTTATGCCTCAGGGCTATGTTAACTCTCTTATCCTATATTATATTCTGGAGCGATCCAAAATATGGACCACCTAGCAGCATGGAGAACATTATACTGATGCATTATATTAAAGATATCATACTGCCAAGGCAGAATGAGCAAGTGATGGCTGGAAGGCTGCAGGCTTGAGAAAAATACATATATTCCAGAGGTTTGGAAAGAAATCCTATAAAGATTTGGGACTTGTCATTTTAGTTATTTTTATGAGTCTAATGTTCAACTGTATGCTAGAATATCCTCTTAAAGTTAAACATAAACACTGAATCTTGCTAATCTTTCCTCCCAATAAAGAAACATAGTGCTTTGTAGGTCTCTTTCAATTCTGGATCTAACACATTCACTCTACACCTAGAAAGGGCTTCAGGCCATTTCCATGATATGGAAAACTGTTAACTTTGAGGGTGATACAGAATAGTAAAGGCTACTAAAATAGGTACAGGCTGTGATATACACAGCCTTGTTATTTGTACCAGAAAAGCCTATGGTGTTGGAAGTAAAAGTGGCAGGAAAAGGTGCAAAGACAGGCATGTTAGCTTTTTTTTTTTTTTTCTATAACCAAAACACCTGTGAAGAGTAAATTAGAAGTAGAAAGGCTTATTTCCCCTCAGAGTGTCAGAGGTTTAGTCCATGGTTGGCCAAGTCTCAAGGTAGAAACATTATGGAAGCAGGTACTCATGTCAGTCAGAGAAAGAAAGGAAATGAGGAGGAGGAGGAGGAGGAGGAGGAGGAGGAGGAGGAGGAGGAGGAGGAGGAGAAAGTGGCTGCAGAAACAGATACTATTTTCAAGGCCTCATCCCCAGTGACCTACCACTGAAACTTGTTGAATTGCCAACACATGAGTTTTTCTGGGGCACATTTCATATCCAAACTAAAACAACAGGCACCTGAGATTCTACAATAAGGCAAAACCATCTCTATACCACAGAACTGTATACCCTTTGATAAACTATTCCTGACATATTCTTGGATCCTAGAAGAAGAAGAATGCTTGAATGCTTGAGCTTGAGGTTTCAAGTGACCATGAATTCTAAACTGCCCATCATCAATTGAGTTCTCATCTATGTTGTCATATTGATGTCCCCAACAATCAGATGAAGAAAAAAAAAAAAACAGAAACTTTGTTTTTTGTATCATTTAGCTCAAGAGATGGATCTAGCTAAAAATGAGTTACAACCACATTCAAGAGAACTCTAAAAGCCAGTGGATGGGGAGAATGAAAAGAAAAGAAAAGAAAAGAAAAGAAAAGAAAAGAAAAGAAAAGAAAAGAAACCATTTCCCAGCAGAGGAATTATGAGCACTGAACACTGTGAAAGAAGAAGCCCTATGCATGTACAGATATAAATTCCAAGTCAGTGGCTAGTGTCCAGACCATCTGATTATAACACTGGAAAGAAATAATTAGGAAATTACAGATAAGGAGGTCTTGGGTAGAAGCATGTGGATTGACATATGGAAGTGGGCATAAGGTAGGAATATTTTCAATCACATCTTACTGCCTACAAGAACACATCACAAGAGAAGCACTAACAACCAAACAAAATACTTTGATCAGTTGGTTTTATCATTAAACATCCCAAAATTTGGTATAGGAACAAAGGAGCCATACTGGCAGAGATGGAGTCTCAAATTTTTCAAAGACATCAAATGAACACTTGGTGACAATTCAATCTCACTGGGCACCTCCTAGCCTGGAGAGGCCAGTGGCTTATCCTTACAGAGATCCAAACCTACTCCAGTTGTGGGTTTGCCTTTTGTGGGGCAGATACTCACACAGTACCACTATTCAAAGGCTCACGAAATTCCTGTTCCATATGTGGGAATCACAATCAGCATAGACTCTCACCATGACATAGCAAGGAAGGTGCAAAGGTGGGGCCATAACCACTGGATTATATATCAGCCCAAAGCAACTGGTCTCACAGAATGATGAAACAACCTTCTAAAGGTCCAGCTGACTATCAGCTCAGAAGCAACACCCTGATGGCATAGGAATATCCTCAGGATACAGAATATTCATTACCTTAGCAATAGTGCTGAATCACCAACAAGAGCAATTCATGGCTCTAGAAGATACAAAAATAAACTACAAATATATCACATTGTCTATCACTCTCAATGATCCAATCGAGTTTTTTGCCTCTCTTTTCTGCAATTCTGTACTCACTAGCCTACATTAGGTACTAAAGGGTAAGTACACTCCTGGTACTAAAGTGTAAGTACACTTCTGATAAAGGGCCACGGCAAGAATCTTTTTGAGCTATGAGCTAACCAAGCCACTGTGGGCTTTTGCTATCTAAGGATCAACTGATTAAAACAAAAGTCACCATACTGTCATGGATGATTGACACTGTATCCCTTATTTACCTGAAATCAACCATAGCTATAAATTCTATAGTTAATCCCATTAACTTTCTCTTCTGAAATTGCCTACAGAAAAAGAAGGCTTTAGGAACTATGCTGAAGCTGTTACCCAAACTTGTGAAGAGACCAAGCTATGTATACAGCACACGGTATGGGCTATGACAGCTGAGAACAAGCACTTTTAACATTTCTGAGTTGGAGGAACATGCCTGACCAAGTCTACCACCTCATTCATACCAAGGCCCCACCTCCCATACTGTTCGCTGCCAAAAAATGATTCTGGTAATAATACCGAGATAGATCCAGGCCTGTGAAGGTAGAACTCCTTTAAATGGCGATTTGAACTCAATTTCAAGTTCTCCCCATCAGCCTTGCTCAACATTTCTTAGAACTGAAATGCTGTCTAGAACTTCCTTTCCTCACTCTTCCACAGAAATCTGCTTTATGTCACATTCCGATAGATATTCTACCCCCGTTTTCTCTCTACTATGTTTTACTTACATCTCTCCAATCAACCTGAGGATTCCCTAGGGTGTAAAACTTTAGAAATTTGGGTGAGATCAAATATACAAGGTCATACTTAAATGGCCTTTACCAAAGAGTTCCAAAGTTGTCACAAAACAGATGTGTTTTATTTGGTCTACAATATTTTCTATAGTGGTACTTTCTCTTCTTGGGGGAAAAATGGAAGGCCTAGCAACACAGGACATCATAACAATGGTAGGCACTTAAGTAGCACCGGTCCCTAATAGGTCATGTGTAGTACAATATTCCAAAGTTACCACTAGGATGCCTTCCCTCCATAAGTACCTCATTCACATGTGAAACTTCCCCTAACTACTGTAGTCATTTGAGTTTGTGACACTGATCTAGTAATCTCAATAAACTGAGGTTCAAAATTATATTTTCAGAATGATATTGAAGGATGGGTCAAAGATTTAAAGTGGCATATAAGGTGAGGCTTCTATGTGGGTGGGGAAGGAGAAAGAAGATTATAGGCTTTAAGGGGATTTGGGGATTTGCAAAGCAGGAATGTCAGAAGAATAAGAAGTACAAAGATTTAGACTTCACTATTGAAGTAGCTGTCTGAGGAAATGTGGGCTTTGCAGAGAGGTAGAAAATGCCAAAATAAGTTCAATGAAGCAGATGGAATCAGACTATTGAAAGCTGAAATAAAGTCAGCGAAAGTTCTGTGGGGGAAGAAATTCAAAGGCTGAATGTAGAAACGGGAATTTCCATTTCTAACAACCTGTCTGGGAGAAATGATATGGAATGAAACTTGCACATTTTACTTTAAATAAATGATTAAAACCAGACACTAAATGTCCTATAATGTTTATCAAGTGTCCTCTTCATTAAAAAATCATGCTTCAAGTAGCTATCAGTGATTATTTGTTTTATAACATGTGTGAGTATCATATTACTTTGGGAGGACTACCATGAAATATATCACAGATTGGCTGGCTTAAAGAACAAAAATTTGTTGTAATAGTTCTAGATCCTGAAGTCTGCACTCATAATGTCAGCAGGGCTTATTCATTCTGAGGATTCTCTCCTTGGCTTGTAGACTACTTCCTTTGTCTTTGGTCTTCTCTTTATTGTGTTTGCCCTACTCTCTTCTTTTTATAATAAGACAAGTTAACTTGGATTGATGCTCATGTATATGGCCTTTTACCTTAATTACCTTTGAAGAAGTAATAAAGGCAATTAAGTTCAGTGTTACTGGAGGTTAAAACTTCAACACATAAATTTGGGAGGAGTGCAATTCAACCAAAATTATTACTCTGCATCTCAGAAAAAATTTTAAATCCCTATATGAATATGTGATGTCAAAAATAACATTAAATGGTATTTTTAGGCAGAAGTAAGAGTTACATATGTATTATCAATTTACATTATGTTCACAAGCCACCATTCTTCAAGATGTAAGAAAGCTAGTCTATATGTGAGCTTAGCAAAAGAAGCCTCCTACTTGGGAGGCTGAGACAGGAGATTCACACTGTCAGCAATGTAGCAAGACTCTCAGCAATCTAGCAAGACAATTTCAAAATAAAAAAAAAATAGGGCTAAAAGTGTAGCTTTAAGATAGAATGTCTCTGGGTTCAATCCCCAGTAAAACACACACAGACACAAATACACACAACTTTTGTTTTCTTAAAATGATTACTATCCCAAGAATAATTCATAAGGTATGTGAAAGTCATTCTTTGAGTGTTTGTGTGTTTGTGTGTGTGTGTGTGTGTGTGTGTGTGTGTGTGTGCATGTCTTATTTTGTTGGTTTGCTATCTTTCCCTTCTCATATCTTTGTCACCCATCAGGTTTCTCCCTTTCATAACATATTTTCTTTTTGACTCTATATGCCCCACTGCTCCATCTCCCTCACCTCCCACCAAAGGCAGCAGTTTTGCTATACGTAGTATAAAAAAATCCCACTTCTTCACAATGATTATATATTCAGTTTATGTATTATTACTGATAGTGTGTTTTATATTTATTTAGCTTGTTCCATCTGACTCAAAGAATTTTTATTAAATAAACAAATCTGTTTAGCAGATATATTCTTTTAAGATGGGAAAAGCATTGAATTAGGAGATAAGAGAAGATCCAAAGTTGTAGCATATACCTGTAATCCCCGTACTTGGAGGTTGAGACAGGAGGATTACAGGTTCAAGGCAAGCCTCTGAAACTTATTGAGATGCAGTTTCTAGAATAAAAAGAGTTTAGGGTATAGCTCAAAGGTAGAATGTCCCAGAGTTCAATCCCATCCAAAAATAAAAGACAAGAGACTGATATGTATTTTGATATTAAAGTATTTCGAATAGGTGACTCAGCAAATAACTTCTTTTGGCCTGGGTTACAAATTCTTTAAATAAAATTAAGTTATTGTGAGGCTATGTGATATATATTGGAAGTGTTTAGGCTTATGTTTAACAAATTATTTATGATGAAGTTAATAAACAAGTGCCTGAAGGAGCCTTTTGAAAATAGTAGTGTTTTGTGTTCTACTGGTGGAAGAAATCTGGAAGCAAGAGAGATTTTTTAGAATTTCTCCAATACCCCCACATATAAGGTTTTTTTTTTCCTCTTTCTGTTTATAGGTTGGGGGAAAAAGTAATAAATTATAGTTATTACCTGTTGAAAGGAAAAATTAAAACAAATTTAAAAATTTTTAAGTTAAAATTTTAATATACAAAATAACTTTCCCCATTCCCTAATCTGATATTGAATCAAAGAGTAATTCTGCTATTCAAGTAATATGCAGGCAGGACTTTTTCCCCCTAATTATTTTATTTTGCTGGTCACCTAGACTGAAATCATCAAAACCAATTTAGCTTGAATCATAGTTGAAACATTCCAATGTTTGGAACTCTTATAATAATCTGGAAATAATGCAAGTTATGCTTCACAACATTAACTTGTGATTAATTCTGTATTTTATCATGATTATTCTGAATTTGGAAATGCACACAGGAGAGCCATGTTTTTTTTCAATTTGAGCTCTTAATTTCTCACTACATGCATATGAAGGCAGGTTGTACATTTCAGATTATTTGTTAAAGCCTTTTAGTTATATTTCTGTCAGCAGCAGGAAAAATGAAGCTATTTTGTACAATAGAATAAAAGAGAAGCATTTTGGTCATTACTTTTCAGATAAAGCTATGCTCATTAACAACAAAGAAGAATCTATGGTAGCAAAGAGAAAATCTCCCTGCTATTTCCTTTCAAACAGCCTTATGAAAAGTTAAACACTACCT
The DNA here is from genome assembly GCF_963383645.1 of Muscardinus avellanarius. NCBI lineage: Eukaryota > Metazoa > Chordata > Mammalia > Rodentia > Gliridae > Muscardinus > Muscardinus avellanarius. The sequence goes on along the minus strand of NC_137787.1, from coordinate 94,376,485 downwards.
GAGAGCACACCCTAATGTACATAAAAAGAAAGTGTGGCAAAATAGAAAAACCATGATATTTGTAATCAAAACCCATGTCAGCTATTACCAAGTCTGTTGCAGCTGTGCACCTTTGGACAAGTCAATTCTAGTCTCTGGCCTTCAGTGCCAGTTTTGATGCTATGCAATGAACTATCCCAAAAGACAGTGGCTAAGAACAATGATATCAATTATGAATAGTCAATATAGGCATTGTTCTGCAATGGCAGGTCTCCCTGCCTCCATGTCTCTGCTCTGTTTAGAGTCAACTAGGGCAGGGACAGTGCTAAGATATTTCATCAAATAAAGGCTCATTCATCTATCTGGGATAATGCAAACAGCTGCAGCAAGAAGAGAGAGAGTTCCGTAGGTACTTTGTTTCTATTCAGTCTCTCTGAGTGATCTGCTCAGCATATTAGAAGGAACATAAACACCTTTGTCACCTATCTGTGCAGAAATTTGAATGTCATGTTGTAAGAAACATGTGCGGGATAGAAGTTATTGATGCATCCATTTTTTAGCAATACGTCCTGCAACTATCTTCTTTATCTCATATGAAAAATAATCAGATTGGAATAGGTAATCTCTACAGTCTCTTTTATCTTGGAAAGTCTTATAATTCTCTGATTAACCATAAGTGGCTTCAAAGGATCCAAGGCAGCTGGTATGATGTTAACACATTGGTGTAAAAGAGAACTTCAGAGACTAGGCTTCTCTGGAAGTGTGCAAAGCATTTTAATCAGGAAATAACATTTATTTTCAGTATCAAGGATTATATGTGATTGCAAATGCTAGACTATTTTCAAAGTACGCAATTTCCAGGACATAGGGCAGTTTGATTGTTCCTTGCCATTTAGTCGTTCTGTTTAACAACATAATTATTATCATGGTTCATTTACATTTTGAACACCAGATGTGGAATCAAGAGCAGTTAACACATTACTATGGCTAGCATTTTTAAAAAGTCCTACCTATATGTGTATAAATGGTTACTGCATTATCAAGCCATATAGAAAACCCGAGTCCTGATAAATATACTACTTGTTTTTGAATGTCCATTCTTTCCCCTAATAATCTATCTGATACTAACTAATGTAACTACTGGGTAAAAATCAATGTAGTCAGTGGCAAGACTGTTTTCATTTTTAACAAGAAAAATTAATCTACTTGGAAATATTAAAGGCTACACAGATCAGTTATGGTGAATCCATTGAGATAGGGCAAGGATAATTCCCTAAGACCAGATAGAAGAAATACAATTATTATTTACATACATATATTTAAAACTCAGCAGTGCATTCTGATTTCATGTCTCATATTTGTTTTAGTACCACTGAGTTATTTTAATATTATTGTTATCGTGCCTTCACAAACCACATTTATATAGGCAAAATGTTTTATGATTGCTTTGAGTAAATTGATGACTTCCCAATATAGGGAAGTTTATTAAACAAAGCATGGACACCAGCTGTTCCCCATTTCTTATAATAGAGTTATCTGCATTTTACCAGTTGGAGGACTGAAATGCAAAAAGGCTAAAGCTTACAAAGTCATACCATTTATTAATCTCAGCCTTCTAAATTATTAGCTGTGTGACATGGCCTGCCATTCAATTTTGTACTTTATTTCACCCTACTATTTCACACAAAGAAAAATGAGAGTTTTAGATTAATTCTTCAAACATCCCTAAAAATACAACTTTGAATGTGCATAAAAACCTTTATTATCTGCATGACCTTAAGTAAATAATTCTTAGGTGTCCTGAAATTTCTCCTTTAAATGGAACACATTTTCCTAGTAAACTGGAACATTCTAAAGTACTCATCTGTGCCCTAAATGCAAACATAATATTTGCCCAAATAGAACAACTTTTTACATGTGCATTATGTGCAAATGAAATCTTCATAAACGATATAAAAATGAAAGCAGACTATAGCAATATAAATGAAACTTCATTTTCAAAGTTGAAGAAATAAATGATTACAAATTTATTTGGTGGTAACCATAAGATTGCATAATGGTTCTAAAAATTTTCACCATGACCTCAATGGTATTTGAAAAAAATATTTACATATATATGTAGATATTTATATATGTGTATATGTATATATATAATTTATATTTCAATAATTTTATTGAAATATATATATATATATATATATATATATATATATAGTTTAGTGCCAGACATGATGGTAGTTGGTTAGTTTACCTCTGAAAACTTAAAATTGACACTGATGGTTTTTAAAGTAGAAAAAACAGTTTTATCTTGAAATTACATGGAAATTTTTCATTTCATCTTTTGATGCTTGTTGATGTAAATAAAATTATTTAAGAACTTTTCTTCTTCCAAAATTATTTTAAAAATAATTGATGCAAAAAGATTTAGCCATGATTCCATGGTTTCATGTTCCATCTTAATTATTTGCTACATGTACCTAAAAATATATTTAAATCCCAATTTTAGTTGATAAAATTAGTAGATTTTATTTTTTAAAAATTTAGTAGATTTTATTTTGTAAAAATAAAATCAGACTTCTAGTTTTTATTAATAAAATATATTATCCACTTGGAGAAAGAATTTTAAACTATGTGGCCTTCCTCTTGTTTCTTAGGTTCATTTTCTTTTATTTTTGAGATATTTTCATTATTGAATCTGTCAACATTATGTGGATCTCAGGAAAATCATTACTTGATGCAACAGAACAAACTAACACCACTGGGCGTAGTAAGCACATACTTGTAATCTCCACGCTTGGGAGTCTGAGATAGGAGGATTGCACAAGTTTGAAGCCAGCCTCAGATACTGAGTGAAGCTTTCAGCAACTTAGTGATATCCTGTTTCTAAAAAAAGTAAAAAATAGTTCTGGGAGTATAGCCAGAAGGTAGAAAAGCCCCTTGGTTCCACCCCCAGTACCACACACACACACACACAAAAAAAAAACTAATATCAATATAGGAGATATATTTAACAACAGGTAATAGGAGGATTTTATTATAGAAAGCATTCATTATTCTAAATAAAAAAATATTTTGTTAGTTAAGAACACTAAATAGCCATAACTGATAGAATGTTGCTATATATATATATATATATATATATATATATATATATATATACAGATATATGTATATATATGAAATTATAACATAATAAAATGCTATGTTTTACAAATAGTGGCATTTCTTTATATATTGAATGTTTGTGAATAATTGTATAAGAATATATAGTAAATCATTTTAAACAGGTGTTACTTTGTAGAGAGGAACTTTAAGTTCATAGCAATGTTAACAAATATAGAAATTTCCCACAGAGCCCAGATCCCAGTATTTGCACAGACTCCCCTACTACAAAAACCCCCACCAAAGTGGCATATTTGTTAAAACTGATAAATACACATTGATACATTGACACATAAAGTTCATAATTTATATTTTGGTTCACTCTTGGTGTTACTTATGAGCTTTGAGAAATGGATAATAACCTATATTTACCAATATAGTATCAAACAGAGAAGGTCCAATGCCCTAAAACATCTTCATTCATCAACCCATTGGTCTCTCCCTATCCACTTTTGGTAAGCCACTAATCCTTTGGCTGTTTCCATAGTTTCACATTTTAAAAAATGTTGTATGTATCAAATCATTTGAGACTCTAATTTTTATTTTGTAGTACTATGGCCATAGAAACATTTTTCTATTAAGTTTTAGAAGTATAATAAAATATTTATAATTATGATCAGCTAGATAAATTATAATTTATTTCTTTATACCTATATGCCAATTGTATATACTCATTAATGGGTTTTAGTAAATTCTACTAGATATCCTTTCCCTCCTTAGTAAAACACAATAAAAATATAATTTAATCATCTCCCTAAAAGAAAGTTATTTAAACTGATATTTAGTCCCAATATTCCACACAAATTTTATGGAAATGAACGTGGCGCAAACCTATAATCGCAGCAACTGGGAGGCCAAGGCAAAAAGATCTCAAGGCCAGCATGGGCAATTTAGCAAGACCTTTCCTCAAAATACAATATAAAGGGCTGGGATGTGACTTAAAAGTACAGAAGCCCTGGGTTTGATCCCCAGAACCAGACATGTAGACACTCTTTTAGACAATGTTCAAACAATGTGATTTGTCACCTGATGGGAAATGCCAATGAGTTCACTACTTGAATGGCAGTAAAATTATGTAAAAATTCAAATAAATGGAAATTGACCTAAAAGAATATGGCATATGAATACAAATTTAATTAAGGCTGGGTGGGTTTGTGCATACCTCTAATCCCAGTATTTGGGAGGCTGAGACATAAGGATTTCAGAATTGAGGCCATCCTCAGAAACCTAACAAGAACTTGTTTCAAAATAAAAAAATAAAAATAAGAGTGTTGAAGGTATACTCTAGAGCAAGAACACCCCTGTGTTCAATTACTAGCACCTCAGACACACACACACACACACACACACACACACACACACACCCTAAGAAACTACTAAATCTTGTCAAGAAAAATAAGTGTTTGTGGCACTTGAGTCATGAACTAATTCCTCCTCAACTTCTGATTAGAATTTATTAGCATATGTATTTTTTTCTTTGGCACCAAGCCGACTAAGTGTTGACTCATGGTAAATGTGTTTAGACTGAATTCCAGTATTGCCTGATATTATCATAACCAGGTTTGTAGCCCAAAAGGGAATTCCAAAGCACTTTGCAACCATTGCCAGTTTTTTTTTATGTGTTTTCAGGTAGAGCTTTTTCATGAGACACCACCTTAAATTTAGTCTTATGAGAGATTCTGAAACAGAAAAACTAGCTAAGCCAAACAATAGAAACTGTTAGATAAGTGTTTATTGTTTTAGTTTGCTAAGTTTAAGATATTAGTTACATAACAATAGATAAGCTATACAGTGGGATGAATGTGTTTTTCTTTCTCCTCCTCCTCCTTTTTTTTGTAGGGCGATCATAACCCTGATGACAGTTGTGATGATGTGGGTGATCGCCCCAATATTCCTCTCAGATGAGGTTGTGCACTGACTTCTCTGTCTCTCTTTGGCCAGGGCAATCCTACCCTGTATCATCAGCCTCCAATTCACTCCTGAGCCTTGATGTGGCCTATTATTCATTAATCACAATAAGATTAAAGTTTGTGATATGATACTGTCAGGAATCTGATGCTGAATATTTCACCTTGGGTATCCAATTTCTTCTTTATGTCAGGATCAAGTACGAACCCCCCGAGAGTAAATACTGAATGCAGAATTTAATTTGGACCCCTCAAAGCAACTATCTTTTCCTTATATCCCAACTTATTCCAAAAACTCAGTTTCTTCATTTTTAAATTAAAAATACCACATCAAAAGATTATTTTGACCCATTAAAAGACAAATATATAAAGATTCCTAATCTCACTCCTATCATATAGTGCTAAGTGATCAACAAGTACTGTTTCAGTTAGAAAAGTAATTATCTAAAATAAAAATAGCCAGGCATGGAGTCACACACTTGTAATCTTATAATCATAGTACTTGAGTGGCTGAGATAAGAGGATCATGGGTTCAAAGCCAGCCTCAGCAATTTAATGAGGCTCTTAGCAATCTAGTGAGACCTTGTTTCCAAATAATAAGTAAAATTGGACTATGTGTATTTTCTTCTTTGGCACCAAGCTGACTAAGTGTTGACTCATGGTAACTGTGCTTAGATTGAATTCTAGTATCGCCTGAAATTGTCATAATCAGGTTTGTAGCCAAAAAGTATGTGTAGCTTCAAACTATGTGTAGTTTGAAGGTAGAATGCTTCTGAATTCAATCCTCAGTATGAAAATAAAAAATAAGTACATAAATAAATAATAGTAAATGCTACTAAAAATGTGGGGAATAAATGTTTATACATTGTTAGTGGGATTGTAACTTAGTACACTCACTGTGCAGATCAGATTGAAGGTTCCTTAAAAGACTAGATATGGAACCACCAGAAAACCCACTGTACATCTCCTTGGTATTTTTTCCAAAATAATTCAAGTCAGTATACTATAGTAATATAAACACATTCATGTTTATATGAGCACAATTTACAATAGTCAAGTTATGTAATCAATGTAGTTGTCTGTCAACAGATAAATGGATAAGGATATATGGTATATGAAATTTTATTCAGCAATAAATAAGAAGAAAAAATAATGTCATTTTTAGGAAAAATGAATGGAACTGAATAATATCAGGCTGAGATCAGTTGGACTCAGAAAATCAAGAGCTACATATTTTCTCTCATATGTGAACGTTAGAAAGAAAATAGAAAATAAAAGGTCTGAGTGAAAAGGAGAAGGATTGATAGAAGGGTTTGGGGAAGAAAGAAGGGAAGGAAAATGGAGGTTTGGGGAAAGAAACAGACCTATGCACCTATGGCACATGCATAGATGAATGTATCAGTATCAGTATAAACTTCACAATCACTTCTGAAGAGGGAGGCTTTGATGGAGAGAGGAGGAAAAGAGACCAAGTGATGTCGTATACATTTATGAAGGTATCACTATGAATCTCACCATGATGTACATCTATAATACACCAATAAAAACGTAATAAAAGTTAAGTGTTTTAGTTATCGCAATTTAATGTTTTCTTCCCAAACCCCTCTCCTTGATTTTTCTCTGGGTTTTAGTTTAATTTTTAAGATTTTTTTTTTCTATTTCATTTAAGTCTTTATTCTAAAAATGTTAAAGAATTGATAGAATCAACTCTTTTTTCCTCCTCCAAGTCTCAAAAGGACTCACTTACTACCTATTGCCCTTGAACAAAAAAAAGAAAAAGAAAACAAGGTCAAATGATAAAATGAAACTAAAGATACATTGCTTCTGCTCAGTCTGAAAATCAATTAAATAACTTCCCTTTTTCTCTATTAACTAGAAAATTTTCTGCTTGATTAAAAACTAATGGCAAATAAGATCAAAAGCTGAATCATAGTTTTTATATTTTTTAAAGAAAGAGTGTCAAAAAGACAAATGGACTAATATGTATTGGTTTTCTTCAAATGGGGGAGGGGAGAGAAGCACATTTTCAAGGTTAAAATTACACTGAAAGATACTAAAGGCACCAATTTAGTTAAGCTAAAAAAATTTCCACATTATCATTCAGCTTGTGAGAATATTCAGGGCAGGGGGCAGGGCTTTTTTTTTTTTTTTTTTGTAATGGTACCAGGGATGGAAACCAAGGGCATTGTACCTCCAAGCTACACGCCCAGCCCTACTTTTTAGTCTTTTTATTTTTTGAAACAGAGTCTCACTGAGTTGTAAAGGGCCTCGCTAAGTAGCCAAGGCTGTCCATGAACAGCAATCCTCCAATCTCTGCCTCCCATATGCTGGGATTACAAGTGTGCACCACCATGCCCAGCTCCGGGCAGGGTTTCAGGAAATGAACAATGTCAATCTATTATTTTAGAGTCAGTAATTTGAAAAAAAAATATGTGTGTGTATATATAATGTTTGAATTGTCAATAAAAAAAATCCTTCACTTATCTTTAGTGGTGCTTTAGTTGAATTCAAGGCACTGGGTTAAGATAAGTTACTGTGATCTATTCAAACATATTTAATAAGAAAACTTGTCAAACTCTTAGCAGCTATTGATAGTTCACTGTGAATTAGTGTAACCAGGCCTTTTGAGAACAGATTTCACAGCAACACAATTTTCATAAAGAAGAAAGTAGAAAAAGACATTAGGGAGTCAGAGGTCAATGTAACTGCTGAAGAGACTATAAAGTGGCTAAAAGGAAATTTATCAGTGTAAAGTGCTTAAGGTATAGGAAAAAAACAAAGGGACCCATATAGACTGAATATGCTTAATGTCAGTTACTCTAAAGTTGATGGTGGAGTTTTTTGTATCATGAGGGGTACTCATTTCCTAAGAGAGCGGTTTGATGAAACTTGCATCACTAATTCTCTAAATAAACTAGATCCCAATTAGGTGAGAAAAACTTTAATCTAGACAGGCATGGTAGCACACACCTGTAATTCCAGCACTTGAAAGGCTGAAACAGGAGGATCAGAGTTTACGGTGTAGCTGTAAACTACACTACACTACTACTAGAGGTGAAATGCCTCGGGGTTAATGCATGCGTGCGTGCGCGCACACACACACACACACACACACACACACACAGAGAAAAAAATTTCAATCTTAGTTATTCATCACTGTGGAACTTCTGGGAATTTTTAATTTTAGGTAACATATTAATGAATTCAGATTTCTCACATAAGGCTATTATTTAAATGCTTTAGGTTTAGAAATCATCAAAGTATTTATCTAATATTTCAATATCTTTTTAAATTTAATACTCTATGACATTGGTGTTTTAGGTGGTATTAAAGAGCTTTTATTTTATTATTATACTGCTTTACATCTTGAAAGGTTCACTGGACTTGATCATCTTCAAATTCAACTTCCCACATATGACTTAAAAATATTCTTGAAGCAAGTTTGAAATGACAACCAAAAGTAGTTTTGGTTTGCTGTCAAAAGAACAAGAAGAAATTGAGCCAGCTCTAAAATTTCACTTTGTACCCAAGGAAATGGTTTTTATAAAATTGAAAATATGTCCCAAAGCAACAATACTGTATTTTTAAGCTATTGCTGTACTGACATAAAAGGAATTTTTTCTGTAATTTTTCTGTGGCCTTGGTTAGTGGCAACGTGATTACTAGAAAAAAATATTGTAAGTAACTGCTTCATATAAACCTCCAAGCATAGGAAGAAAAGAGGATCTCACTTGAGGTGCTTCTGCTTCAATTATTAAATGGGTTTGAAACCACATGATTTGATATGGTAATCAAATAATACATGATATTCACCCTAAAAACATTTACAGAAGTGCAGTGTAGCTTCAAGATAATACTAGCAATAGTCAAACTAAAATTTTGTTCAGTGGTTATAAATGCAAGATGGCAGAGTAGAAAGAAAGGTAAGTGGGCTACACTGTGACACTGCCCCTTGATCTCCCCATGTTCCAATTTCTTTACTTGTAAGATGAAGTAATGCTGAAATTGTATCAAATACTTCTGCTAGTTACAATGTTCAAAGATATTGTGTATGTAAATATTGTGGGACTATTAAATCATTTTTAGGTAAATGGGTGACATTTACTGTGTAAGTATGGCAATGATACTGTGTCTAATTTTTTTTATTTTAATGACTAATTTTTGGAGCATGTATAAGTTCACAGAAAAACTAATTTAAAAAGTACAGTTAAGCCGGGTGTGGTAACGCACACTTGTAATCCCTGCGCTTGGGAGGTGGAGACAGGAGGATTACACAGGTTCAAAGCCAGCCTCACTGGCTTAAGAGACACTGTTTCCAAATAAAAATATAAAAAATAGGTGTCTGGGAGTGTAGCCTGGAGGTAGAAGGGTTTCCAGGAACCCCAGTACCACCAAAAAAATTAAAAAGTACAGTTAATTTTCATATGCCCCCCCAACTTAACAGTCTCCCCCACACCAATATCTTATACCACCATGGTATGTTTGTTACAATGGATGAATAAACACCGGAAGAACCCTAGTTTACTTTCAAGTTATCTCTTGGTGTTGTATCTTTGACTGAAAAAATGTGCAGAAAGTCTCTTCTAACTCAGAAAGGATATGCTTCAAGACCCACAGTGGATGACTAAAACCATGGATAATACTGAACGCTATTTGCAAGCATTATAATGCCAGATAGTCTATCTGTTAACGGAGATAGCTATTAAATGAATAATGACAGAGTTAGTGTATACAGTATGAGTATGTGGAAAAAAGGGACGATTGCTGATCTAGGTAGAATAAAGTGAAACAGTGAGAAATTTCTTCATGCTACCTAGACACAGCACAAGGTTAACCTATGAATGTTTTTCATCAGTCATGTTTTCAGACTATGGTTGACCACAGATAACTTAATCCACAAAGAGGAAAATCATAAATGAGGAGGAAGTACTGTCTATCGACACATTCCTTCAGTGATTTTATTGTATCAAAAATCGGATCACTACATGATTATATTTAAAATGCAATAAAATATTTCTCCTAGTGAATGCCAATAACATCCACAAAATGGATGGATGTTATTTTTTGCTTATCTTTATCTTTCCCACCAACTTAACTATGATGTCCTACACATAGTAGACAGTAATAAATATTTTTTCATTGACTCCAATTTGAATAAAATATAGAAAAGATGACAATATAATATAACTTAAATGTTTCAGATAAATCATCATTGTCTTTAGTAGAATATTCTCTATTCAAGCAAATATTTATTGTTTGAATGTTATGAAAAATTTCCAACTCTTAAAAAGAAACATAGATTAGAGCATTACTTGTTGACGATCACATCACTAAATGAAGCAATAGATTCTGAACTCCCTTCTCCTACCTAAAACATATCCTTTGAAGCACTGAATGCAGCACTCATTCATTAGGACTAATACCACCCAGCAGGCAAGGATTTTTCAAAGCTTAGTACTTTTTTTTTTTGCGATGAAATGGGAGCTTTTTTTTTTTTTTGCGATGAAATGGGAGTTTTCCAGTGAGGAGACAAAAATGATTTGAACACTTAAATCTAGCCACAGGGTCTTCTTTCTTCTGTGGATAGTGTACAGAATTGCTTCATCCAGTGGGGGAGAAAATCTTTTAACTGCAAAAACTTTAATTTACTAGGCCTAAACCCAGCAAGATTCAGACAAGTACTTCTTATAAAATATAGAGGCTTAAACTTTCGTTCCCTGGAAATTTTTATTAAGAAAATACTATCAATATATTATACTTGTTCTTAACAATAATAATCTTCCAGTCCATCTCTTTTGTGTGTATGTCAGGGAGAGGGTATGTGGTACTAGGCATTGAACCCAGGGCCATTCTACTTTTGAGCTATACCAAAAGCCCTTTTCATTTTCAAAGCATTTTATAAGGTTTCTGAGAGTCTCAATAAGTTATTAAGTTTGGTCATAAACTTCTGATCCTACTGTTTCAGCCTCTCAAGTACCAGGATTACAGGCATGCACTGCCATGCTTGACTCCATTTCCTTATTATAAGAGAAGTTGTTTGGATAAAACAAGAGGCAACTCTATTCTACTTTGCTATTTATATCAGTATTTATTCACAAAACTCTACTGGAGTCATGCATTCTTATTGCCTCATCTTAGAAATAAAGAAAATTGGCTAGGTATAGATTGATTTGATCACAATTAGTAGGTTGAACTTAAACTATTCAGACACATACTCTACTTACTGCACATGCTGTCAAGAGGATTTCTTGATTCAGCTTGGATCTTTCAGCAAATATTTAAAGAGTTGATATTCTGTCTGACATCACTATTGTGAGACTAGAACTCAAAACATGTAGGACAGAGACAATTTGAATCACCCACATTGACTGAATTTCCTAACTATCTGGAGCTTTGTAATGACCGTTCCAAAATTTAGTGGTAGTAATCACTATGTTTTTGTGGTGAATGTCATTAATTAAAGAAGAAGAAATAAAATAGTAATGAAAAAAATTCTAGTCAGGTTAACCATGAAAATGATGGTAAAAAAGACAAATGCAGATTGATGCATCAAATATTGTTTGCTCCTTCTTTCTCCCCAATTATTTTAATTTCTTCCTTCTTGAAGCAATTCCTCTCTACAAAGAGAGGCTGAATGTTGTCTATAATAAATTATACACTAAGTTGCTGATACTTATTCTGACCTTCATATATTTTCATAAAGCACACCAGGTAAAGGGTCATTCTGCATCTTAGATGGAAGCACAGAGTTCTGTGGAGAAGTGGTTGGAAGTTCTGACCATTGTCCCCACAATCTTGTCCAGAGGTGTTTCCGTTGCTTCGGCATCTGAGCACCGGATTTGAGCTGCCTAGGTTTGCATTTAATAATTCTGTGCAGATGACTATGTTATTAATCTTTAAATATCTACCCTACATGATATTCTTTTTCACTAGAGTTTACTTAACTATTCTTTCTGAACCCCTCCCAGATAATTATGAAATACCTATTATTCTATGCATATCAGGCTAGATTTCACGGCATATACCTTTAATCCCAATGACTCAGAAGGCTGAAGCAGGAGGATTATATAGGCCAACCTGAACAATTTGGTGAGATTCCACTTGACCATAAAATAAAAAGGGTGAGGAATGTAGCTCTGTGATAAAGAACTTGCCTAGCATGTATGAGGCATGGGTTCAATCCCCAGTACTGGAAAAAAATTAGGTATAAGCTTTTTTATAATGTATATCTTAAGAAATATATTATCAATAAAGAGAACACAGAAACAAAAAATTTGCCAGAGTTTAAGTGAGCTAGGCATGGTGGCACAAGTCTTTTATACCCGAACTTGGGAGGCTGAGACAGGAGGATTGCAGGTTTAAAGCCAGCCTCAGTAATTTAGAGAGACTCTTGGCAACCTAGGAAGACTCTGTTCCAAAATAAAATAGGGCTAGGGGTATAACTTATAGATATAATGCCCCTGAGTTCAATTCCCAGTAACATACACACACACACACACACACACACACACACACACACACACACACACGGAGAGAGAGTTTAATTATAATTTATAGCTTCTAAGGCAAATACATACATATACAAATATATATATATATATATATATATATATATATATATATATATATATATATATATATATAAATTTTTTTGGGCGAGTCTAGGGATGGAACCCTGGGGCATTCAACCTCTGAGCTACACCCCCTGCCTTATTTTTTATTTTTTTTGAAACAGGGTCTCACAAAGTTGCAGAGGGCCTCACTAAGTAGTAGCTGAGGCTGTCCACGAACAGTGATCCTTTGGTCTCAGACTCCAGAATGCTGGGATTACAAGTGTGTGCCACCACACCCAGCTATCTAGGACATATTTTAAAGTGTATACACACACATACACACATGTGGGTTTTATATTATATATTAATAATTTGAATGCCATTTATTTAATATTATTACCATTTTTTAATATCCATGTATATCATCCTTCAATACTTCTACACCCCTCAAACATAAGGGGCCTCAGAAAATGTAGGTAATTTACCCAAGATCACAGAGCTAGTAAGTGACTGAGCTGGCATTAGAATCCAAGTTTTCAATCACTAAGCTCTGGCCCCTTCTCATTTTGTGGTTTACTGACCTCTAGGTCATAAGCCTTCTTTGGATTTCAAAGAAAGTCTGATATTGCTGTTTCTTAATTAACAGTAAGAATTTTAGTATTCCATATACTCCATTGCATATCTTTTTGCATTTAAAAGAAATAGATTTTCTATAGTTAATTTTTTTTCTAGGAATTTACATTAAAAATATGGTTATAGCCGAGCGTGTTGGTGAACACTTGTAATCCCAGCATTTGGGAGGCTGAGAGAGGAGGATCGCACAGGTTCAAAGTCAGCCTCAGCTACTTAGTGAGGCCCTTTGCAACTCAGTGAGACCCTGTTTCAAAAAAAAATAAAGAATAAAAAATAGGGCTAGGGGTATCTCTCAGAGACAAAATGCCTCCAGGTTCCATCCCCAGTACTGCAAAAAAAAAAAAGTAATCAAAATATGAAAAATATATTTACTAAACTAGCTCTTCCTGATTAAAACTATTTTGATACAAAATAGGATTATGGTATTAATAATTATTGGGCATTTTAAAAGGAGATAACTATTCTCTGCAAATAAAATTATCTCTATCATAACACTAAACCATTTCAAGCTAATATGGACCCAAAGAGAGTGAATATTATTCATCCAAATATATGGTTTAGCCTTAGGAAATAAGAGCTTATTAATGATGTAATAAGATTATTAATATCAAATTACTTTTAATATTTCTAATAAAGATTTATCAAATACTTTTAAAAACTAAGTCTTTAAAATAATTAAGTAAATAATATTAAGACAAGGGAGTATAATTTTAGCAAAACATGTGTAAACATAAAATATTTCAAAAAATTTTATTTGTTTTGCATTTGATACATCATATATAATAAAACCTAAGAGACAGATTTGTGTGCATAAAAGGCATGACAGAGTATATCTATTAAGATTATAATTTTTCCATAAATAATGAGTTGGTATAATCAAAGTTTGACTTTTTTATTTTTTATTTCTATTTTTTTGGTGGTACTGGGGATGGAACCCTTCTACCTCTGGGCTACACTCCCAGACCTATTTTTTATATTTTATTTGGAAACAAGGTCTCTTACGCCAGTGAGTCTGGCTTCGAACCTGTGTGATCCTCCTGTTTCAAGTGCGTGGATTATAAGCATGTGCCATCACGCCCAGCCAAAGATTGATTTTAAAATCTCATTTTGATTTTGGTAAATTTGACATGTCTAATAAACCATATTGATCTGAATTTACTGTGATTTTGTAAAAAAATAATATCTTCCTTAATAAATTATGTTACATTGATGTGAATTTTCTTTTGTTAAAGGATTTTTTATATTATTTATTTTGTTTTGTTTTGTTTTTGCAGTCCTGGGAGTTGAACACAAAGGCATTCTACCTCTGAGCTATTACCCTTATTTCTTAATTATTAATTTTTTAATTATTGTGTGTGTATGTGTGTGTGTGTGTGTGTGTGTGTGTGTGTGCGGGGATGGAACCCAGAGGCATTCTATCTCTGAGCTACACCCCAGGCCTATTTTTTATTAATTATTTTGAAACAGGACCTCACTGAATTGCAAAGGGTCTCACTAAGTAGCTGAGGCTGTCTTTGAACCGCTATCCCCCTGTCTCAGTTTCCCAAATATTGGGATTACAAGCCATGCACCTCCACACCTGACTTAATTATTTATTTTTGAAACAAGGTTTCACTAAGCTGCTGCGGTTCTCACTATATTGTTAAGGCTGGACTCAAAACGAGGATTCTCCTGTTTCAGCCTCCAAAGTACTGGGATTACTGGAATACACCTCCACACTAGGCTGGTAAAGTCTTTCTTAAAGTGTATGAAATTTGTAATTCCAAACATTTAGTTCAAGATAATTTCCATAAGAAAAGTTACCTTTGAAAAATTTATGAAGATCTCCAATAATCCATTAATTTGTAGCCAAAATTTTTTTAGCACACAATTAAATACATTGTATTAGATTAGGGTGGGGGAGTAAGCTTACTACCAGAAACTGTGGTTGATGTATGAGGATTTTTTTTCAAATATTACCCAGGGTTTTAAAAAATATTATAAAATAGAGAGTTATTTGCCTTTTTTGTGCCTATAGTAAATTAAGATTAAGTCTTTAAAAATATAGATCACTAGGAACATAAACACATTCAGCCCTGAATTATTAAATCAAGAAATATATGACATAGTTATGATGAAAGGTGAAAATATTTGTTTTTATAAGTTTAAACCCTTTAAATTGAATCATAAATACAAATAATAATAAGAGTCATACCTAATGTTTGTTATGTTTTAATTTAGTAATAAACACAAAAACTTGTTTTCTTCAGTAAATTCAAGTGTCTAACATTAGCCACAGCAAAATGCTACTGTCCAATATGATTTTTATTACTATTTGCTAAGATACAGGAAGGTAAAAACTTGAGTCCAAAATGATATGTACTACATTAAAATAATTTAAAATGATTTAACAATCACAATTTTCCTATTATTTATGTATTGCAATAAAATAATTTGAAATGATTTAACATTCATAATTTTCCCATTATTTAGATTTCATTTGCCACTGCCTGAATTAGATTTAAAATTATATCTAAAATATTTTAAATAAAATTATACTTTCGGTATATATTAGATGAAATTGCTCTACACATGTTTATATTTATAACTAGATGAAAGTTAAAATATAATTTTTAAAAGAAGTAAAAATTAAACAACCAAGTACCAATTATGTTATGTTAATGTACTTGCAATAAAAATGCTATAATACTTTAAGAAATTTTCACTTGATTTTTGTCAAGCAAAAGAGCTTTAAGACAACTTAAAATTCTTAAAAATCCTTTTCTAATGTACTTCCTTATTTTCATCTCTAGTATAAAAATACAGAAAGAAAATTATATTTCCCTCATTCTTAATAAATCATGTTAACATTATAACAGGAATAATGAATAAAAAGCTATTTACCTGCATGGAAATCTATTCCCACAGCAAATGAAGTCCCTGATATTGGCATCAGAGCATCGGTTTTGTCACTTGGTTCAAGAGGTATTCCCCTGATTCCTTCATGAACAGAATACATAAGAAATGATTCTATGCCTATTAGGGGGAAAACAAGTTGAAAATAAATATTTAAAATTAAGTTCATTAGCATTATATTTAAGATCTTAATTTATATTAATAAAGGAATTTCTTAGCCTTGTAAATTTTTAGTTGAAAGTCAAAGAATTCATGGTTTTTCTTTTGGGTTCACATCACATTTTCTTAAAGAGTTTGTTAAAACAGATTCCTGGCATGGATACATTCTAGGTGGCCTATAATGTGAAGTTCTAAAAAGTTCACAGTTGGTGATGATGCCACAGATGTAGAAATTATATGTAGAATTATATGTGTCAGTCTGTAAGCACTGACACATATAATTCCTAGATCTGCCTGAAAACCAATATAATTTTCTCTTTTCCAAAACCCAAGCATCTCTGTTTTAATATAATAATATACATTGATTTTAGGTGGCTTGGTTATTACATCTTACTCTTTCAGAATTAAAATAATGTCCTAAAATAAGCATATACTATGTAAAATTACCAGAAGTTCACATTAATGCTTACAAAAAAACAACAACACAACGGCACTTCCAGTATTGCAAATACATTAAAATTCTACATATATGAAGCCAAGCAATATAACATTGTACTAATAGCAAGTTTATCTTTTAATAATTCTTAACTGAATTTCATTACCTAAAATCTGCAAGACATATGATGAAATTATGGACTTATACCTTGACATGACATGTGGTTCTTTTGGAGATAATATCCGACTGTACACATGCAAGTCCTTGTAGTTTCAGATGTTGGTAAACAGAGCTGAGAGCATCCACCATTATTCAGGTGGCAGGAGTTGCTGCCTGCATAGCAGAAAAACAAAACAAATAAAAATTAAATTAAATTATTATTATTAATTTTTTTGCAGTACTGGGGATGGAACACAGGGGCATTCTACCTCTGAGCCACACCACCAGCCCTATTTTTATTCTTTATTTTGAAACAGGGTCTCACTGAATAGCAGGGGCCCTCCCTAAGTAGCTGAGGCTATCCATGAACCACAATCCTCCCGTCTCAGCCTCCCAAGTACTGGGATTACAAACATGTGCCCCCATGCCCAGCTCAAGAAAAATTATTTTTCAGTGTCAATAATGTAAACAAAGAATAAGTTATTAATTTTCTAATGAAGATGTTTTATGTTGACATTACATTTTATTTTCTCAAATAATTCAAAGTAGCAAATTTCAGTTGAATTTTGCCTTTCAAAAAAGTATGCAAATGTAAATGAAAAAATTCATAGCTACAGAAAAGTAGAAGGGAATTGATCTGTCATGAATACCATCATAAACCTTTGAAACATTTTAAGGTAATGGAAATCAAGAAATAATTCCTTTTTGACTTTTGATTTTAACTTCATCTCCACAGTTATTGACTTTGCAAGAATTTTATAACTTATTTTTAAAACCAGAAAACACATATACTCTTCCTAGGAAGATAATTATCCCAGAGTATATTTAAAAACACACCCCAAAGAGTCATCTAATTAATTGGTGAATTAATTCTCTGTATTCATCCATAGTAGCAATGATAAATATTAGTCAGGTAACTATAGGTAGTCATTTTGTAAAGATGTTCTTTTGAATTTACTAGGCCCAATGTGCTAATTAAAGCTGGTAGCATAAAGTTAATTAATTTACAATCTTACCCAGCAAGTTCATTAAATATCCCATTTTACAACATTTTTATTATTCTAGGACATGCAATGCCATTTGCTGTATGCTCAAGCTCTGATACGAGGTGCAATAAATCCAGTGAGAATTATTAAAGCATGATGAAAGCCATATATCAACAGTGCTCTATGGGAAATTCAAAATACCAGTGCAGTTCATTATTTTTCATCTCCTGAATTTAAGATGGTCTTATGGGGATTTAATTGTTTAATCAGACCTGTCACAAGCTCTGTCATTTTTGAAGTGTGAATGGTCTCAACTTGGGATATTTCTCACCAGGAGATATACCAATTTCCTGCTGATTTTTGTAGCAAAAGTTCAGCCAATGCTGAACTCTAACTTAAGTAACCTGAACTTTTCAAATTGCATCTTTCTTCTATATAAACTAATGAAGACTAATTGATTCATTCCCCTTTTTCCCAAGCTGACTTATTAAGATAATATTCCAAATCTTTGACATTTTTAATAGTCAATTATGTTTTAAAGTATACAATAATTTTATATTCACTCTATGCATTTCTTTTATAAATATCATGTGGCTGTATATTAACATAATTCAAATCTATAGAGTTATAGATTTTGATGCATAGTATTTATTTATTTATTTATTTATTTATTTATTTATTTATTTATTTTGTGGTACTGGGGTTTCTGGAAACCCTTCTACCTCCGGGCTACACTCCCAGACCTATTTTATATTTTTATTTGGAAACAGGGTCTCTTAAGCCAGTGAGGCTGGCTTTGAACCTGCGTGATCCTTCTGTCTCCGCCTCCCAAGCGCGGGGATTACAAGTGTGCGCCACCACCCCTGGCTGATGCATAGTTATTTTAACTACCACTAAAAACTAAAAAACTGAGAAGATATTGGTAGGTAATGTTAACTATAAAGTTTGAAGAAACCACATGGAAAGGAGAAATGAAGGAACTGATGTAAAGAAACACAGGGAAGAGAAGGCATTCTTAAAATTAGGACAAAATGAGAAATATTTCTTCAACAATATAAAAAAATGCATGAAAAAGAATAAAAAAGAACTAGGCATGGGCAAATTCATATAATCCCAGTACTTGGGAGGGTGAGACAGAAAGATCTCAGATTGGAGGTTGGTGCACAGAAATTTAGCAAGACCTTGTTTCAAAATAAAAAATAACAAGGGCTGGGATAATTTTAGAGGTAGAACAGACTGAGTACAATCCCCAGTACCATACAAAAAATAAATTAATAAATATAAGAGCTTCTGAAACTTTATAATTTTAATATAATTACAATAACAGGAATGTATTATATTTGTTGATAAACAATAAAATGAATGACTAATAAAATTGACATATATGATATTTAAATTTATAATTTTTATTTATTTAATCTATTATTAATTAGTAACAAATTAATATATTGATAGTTTATAATATATTGGTATTCTATATGTTATTTAATATATTAATAACATCTTAGTATTTATATTAATTTAATAACAAATTAATCATTTAAAAATTATGTTTTATACCAATAATACACAGTTTATAAATAGTCTCTGTGGTGATAGCAATAGTGAGAGAAAAATAAAAAGTAAATAATACACTAATTATTTACAATAATTATCTTCCCATAGGTAGAAACAGGAAAATGTATGATGATTTTAAAGTAATTCATGTCATGATTATCTATTAAGTTAGATATACTAGCTTGGATTAATATTTTATAATGATACTGATGTACAAACCTCATGCCCCAAATGAGTTGTGAAGCGGGGCAGTCCATTTGACTAACAAGAAAATCTCAATTCTCCAGTGATCTGTGTCAAAAATAATAAATGAGGTAGCTAATCGTACTTTAGAATCCAAAGAGGTAGTAATGTTAACACCTTAAAGAGTCCTCAATTGCTCATACTTCATCGTAATGAAGCTTTTAAGCTACCTGCAGTGATTCTGTTAAAGGCATGTCTTTAATACAGATGCTTTTTCAGCATGTTCTTCCAGTGGCAATGCTGTTTTCATCGCATCATCTTAAGTCATATTATACTACTGATTTCTAAGTGCTAGAGGCTTTTTCAGTTGGATAATATGTTCACAGTGCATAGAACACTCAATGGTACCTACTGGATGAAGTTTTAAAATAAGGAAAATCTTGTTAACAAGAGTATAATGACCCAAGGATAATAAATATTTTCTCCCAGAAACTTCATTGCAACTGTATCCAGAGTTTTTATTTTGGAGGTATACTGGGGATTGAGCCAAGAGACATGTTACCTCTGAGTTACACCCTAAACCCTCTTTTTTTTTTTTTTTCTTATATGTGAAAGTCTCACCAGCTTACGGAGAGGATTGCAAAGGCTATCCTCAAGCCTGTGATGCTCCTGTCTCAGCCTCCCAAGTACTGAGATTACAGAGGTGCCCCACCATGCCCAGCAGGTCCATTAAAAATTTGATATATTAATTTAATCTCAAATAAAACATGTGCTTTTTCACATTATAAAAAAGTGATGCTCATTTTATTTGTTCTCTTTCTATCTCTCTCCTTTTCTTTCTTCCTCTCCTACTTCCTCCTGACTCTCCTTCTTTGTAGTTTGTATTTTCTAATCTTTTGTTTTCAGATAGCCTCCTACATATACACTATGCACACCATGCACTAGATGTACAATAATACTGAAAGTTTTTATTGGACTTAACAGATAATGTTTTTAAAAGCATGAAAATACTGATGCATTTTATTTATTGGCTACTATCACTTTAGTCCCAATTATACAATATTTTTCATTACTGGAATATAAGCAAACTCATTTATTTAATTATTTTTGTTTTGTTTGTATATTTAATAGTTGTTTGTTTATTTGTATGTTTATTTAGGTATATATTCTGTGCTGAAGGGCCTCACACATGAGAGTAACAAGCACTGTATCACTGAGTTATGCTCCCAACCAAAATTATTGATTTTTATACAAAAAATGTTGTATTAGTGAATCTCTAGTAAAAATATACCTGTTAATTATTATACACAATTATTTTTTAAAATGTTAGAGAATGAATACCGATTTATGCCTATGAGAGAGTGATGTCTTTTAAATATTCAAAGAACCCAGTAATCACTTCAGACTGATTCCTAAGACAATTTTTTTTCTTTTAAGTTTTTTTTTTGTTTGTTCATTTGTTTTCAGGAAAAAGAAATACATTTTCCTCTCTCTAACCCTAGCAAGTAAGGATCTCAGACCAAAATTTGCCCGGTGGTCTGTAATGGAAAGAAAAGCCAGATTCTGCTGCATTTTATCTCCTTGGGCAGGCAAGGTCTCAGTTTCATCAATAAATCTTTCCTGCTTGATGGTTGTCACCTGTCTTTGGAAACTGTGATACCCTCGGATCTCAGTTCTGCCTACACTTCTTTGCTTTTATCTACATGCCTACAATCCTTCAGACAAAATCTTTTTCTTTGTGTCCAAATTTTTCTTGAAAATTTTTCTTAGGAAGAGGCATGTATGAAGCTAATGATCTTCATGATTGAAACTAAACTAAGAAAGTAGAATATAGAAAAAAGTTTCTTTTTTTTTTAAGGAAGAGAATTATTCTCATGTCATGGGTCATGAAACAAAAACTAAGAAAAGACTAGCAGGTGGGGAGTTGTACTGGCTGACATCTCTAATCCAATTGCCACTTGGGCAGTGTGACAAGTCCACCTATGTAAACCATCTGTTAGTTCTCTCACTCCATTTCACTATGTACCATTTGGACAAGCAGAAACAAAAATGCAAAATGCTTGCAGCCAAACAATGTAGTATTCTTGGATACAAAATTCTTATATCCACACAGTCCACTTGAAGTCCCATAATTCATTCAGTGTCTTGGTTTAATTATACATTGTATGTATTTTCTTGAGATATTTTTCTTACTCTTCTGTTTTTAATTTGAGAACTAGATAAAATTTATTTGAAGATCTAACAAGTTTCTTAAAGCAGCTTTGCTAATGTTTCATAAGCTCATTATGCACCTTATGTGAAAAATATTTCTCCTACAATATTCAGCAACATTATCATTGTGACCCCCCTTTTTTTATTAGAAACAAAAATGGGAACCGCCTACCACTGAACTGAACAAATGGCATGGAAAAAGAGAACATTATGTAATCAAAATGTGGCACCCCTCCACTAGTGCAACCTACCTTGCTGTGCTTCCTTATCATACACTTTCATGTGGACAACCCCAGAGGTCTTGTTTCGGAGGATGGTGGGGTTTCTTCCATCTCTTTTGTTGCAGGTTCCCAGTTGAGCTAAGTTTTGATCTGCCCACCACAGTTTCTTATCTATAAAAAAGAAAGCATCTTTTTTAAGAGGATTATAGTTGTCTTATTAAACAATATAAAAATCTGTTATAATAGAATATTTTCTGATTTCTTTCATAATATCTTGTTTCAAAGGAAATTACAAAAATCATTCTTTAAATTTTTAAAAATATTTTTCAATTTTTCCTTCTTCCTTTTCAATTAGAGAAATACAAAATAGATCTGGGAGTGCATCCCAGAGGTAGAAAGCCCCTGGGTTCTATTCCAGTACCATAAAAAGAAAGAAAGAAAGAAAGAAAGGAAGAAAGAAAGAAAGAAAGAAAGAAAGAAAGAAACTTAGGAAGATATCAAGTTTGAAAAAAAAAACCTCAGCAACTTAGTGAAACCCTGCCCAAAAATTATTCTAGGTTGTCATAATCTTTTTGAAAAACATATCTTTATTCACTCTTTAATCTTAAGATTCCTCAAAATCTTTTAATGATATATTGGTTGAAATTAAAAATTATCTAGTGTGTGTGTTTGTGTGCATGTGTGTGTATGTTAATGAGGTTTGAATCTAGGCGCATTGTACCGCTGAGCTACACTCTCAACCCTATTTTATTTTTTTTTAAATTTTTGAAACAGAGTTTTACTAAGTTGCAGACGTCTCTCAAAATTGCTGAGGCTAGCTGTGAACCTGCTATTTTCCTTCTTCAGTCTTTCAAGTATTTCAGATTACAGGTGTGACCACCACACCCAGCTAAAATTCTCTATCATTTTTAAACCCTACATAAACTGAATGTATCTATGTGCTGAGACTTTCTTTCAACTCTCCAGTCTTACAAAATTGACTTATTTATTCACCTAATGTTCGGTATTGCTATGATTCGGATGTTATTTGATGTGTTAAATTGTAATCTGTATTGTGAGATATTAAGGGTGGAGACTTAATCAACTATGGAGTGCAGAGATGGAGCCTTTAGGAGATGATCGGGGTTAGAAAAGCAGATCAAGTTGGAAGCCCCATCATTAAATACTTGTGACTGTATAAGAAGGAGAGAGACCAAAAGAGACATATGGATGCATTCTCTGTCTCTTGATGCTGTAGAAGAAATAAAATAAATCTGGAGATAGGAGACATAAGGGGAACATGGAAAATGTAACTTTAATATGGAAGCTGTGGCAAGGACTGATACCACCAAAAACTTCTGAGGAATTTACATGTGCCCCTGAGCACTGTTGAGCATTCTTAGAGAGGTATCTGACATGCCAGGTATCATACAACACAGGTCACACAAAAGAGGAATCTCCTTTGGCGCTACTCCAGAGAGCAATCTCCTCAGACATTGTTGGCTGTCCTTGAACAGGTTAAGCAAAGCCAGTGAAGGTCAGACCTGAAAGATGCTCACCCTGCATCAATGAGCCTTGTGACTTCCAGACCAAGACCTTGCTCACATGCCTCTCTGTGCCCACCCTCCATGAATGTCCTCTATAAATGATTCTTGGAGTCTCAGAAAAGTAGCTCCCACTTTTAGGGTTGGCTATAATCCACCTTGAGTATGTATTTCCTACTTTCTTAAATAAATCTGTGTCTTTGTCTCTGACTGGCATTTCCTGAAATTCTTCTCCGTCACATAAAGCATAAACCGAGGACCCTGTGTCTTCTTTTGCACCCTTTACCTCTGGCGACTGTGAGCAAGAACATTTTACCAAATGTGGCCTCTGGTCATTATGAGAACAAATAATCCTCTTTTCATTCAAATTTTTATTTGTCTAAAATATCATGCTATTTGCAATAGAAAGTGGACTAATAGAGGCATCTATTAAGTATAAAGCGCCATTAGAGATAATGAATGAGAAAAGGATAAACGACAAGGTAAATAACGGGCTGTGTAGACCCTGCATTCTAGCAAGAGAGATAAAGATGAAATAAACAAACATACAGAAAAAATAATAAAGGAAGCTGTCTGTTACTAATGGTATGAAGGAAACAGGCACGATTCCGTTATTCACGTGTTTCCACACCTTTCTCTGCACATTGTATTCACCATGCAATGCACAACTGTAATGTCACCTTCAGTGAAGCCTTTCCAGATTGGCACCTCTCCCTCAAGGATGCTAAGGTGTCTACAGACAGAATCACTTGGTGTCACATAATTAATACTTTTCCTCTTGGTTTCATTTGTACTAATTTTGACTCCTTATCCAGAGATGAAAGCTGAGATTCTTGTTTCTGAGAACAAGAATCCTGCCTAGCACTTCTCTGTGTTCTTCATAGTGCTTTTGCATTCTTTTGAACTGAACATGATGTACATATTCCCTAAATACCTGTGAGATGAGTGGGGAAATAAAAATTCCTTAAAATATCTCCCATTGCATTTCATAACAGAAAATGTTTAAATAGGGCCATCTCACGCAGTCTCTGTGGATTTATCTCTTTTAAATATCTCTTCTTAAATATTATTCTTTTTAAAGAGTTCCTCTGAAGAACTTTGATGTTTTTACTGAGATTTTTACTTGGAGTCACATTAATTTGCCTCAACTTTCTTTTCTTTCTTTTTTTTTTTTTTTGTTTTGCCTCATGCTATGGTTGACATGAATATACCAAAAATTTTAGAAATTATTAAAATTTGAAAACTGTTTATGTCGTGTGCAAATGACTGTGACTATTTCTGCCTCACAGTTACAAGTGTGAACCCCTCCATGTGCTTATGCTGAGGCCTCAGCCCAGCGTCTCATACTGTGATGGTGTCTGGAGACAAAGTCCTTGAAAGGTAATTGAACTCAAATACCGGCTTTCTGGTGGCCCTAATCCAGTATGACTAGCATCCCTATAAGCAGGGAAATTTAGACACACTTAAAAGGCCACTAAAGGCCAAGGAGGCAACCTCAAAAGAAACCAGCTCTGCTGTCACCCTGATGTCAGACTTCTCACCTCCAGAACTGTGGGGAAAAAAATCTTTTTCTGTTACATCATCTGGCCTATAGGGCTTTATTATGGCAGCCCTATCAAAGTTATATATTCTCTAGTAGAGGTATTGAAGGTATTTATAAATATGAAAAAGAGTGAGCGAGCACTGCAGCCTAAGGATAATCATTGCTCTTACATTGAGTAGGCTACATGAAAATATTTAATGAGTGCTTCCTATGTTTCAGAACTTTGCTAGGCTCTGAATATAAGCAAGTCAGATTACTTCATGTAATCACCATAAATCATAAGTGATGTGTCAATACACCTCCTGTTAAAGATGAGCAAATGGAAGGGCAGGTGAACTTCTAAAGGTCACACAGAAGGAACCTAGCACAAAATCCCAGCTGCTTTTACCTAAATGTGAGTGCTCTTTCCACTGCCTTCTGTGGTGTATAAAACAGTCTACCACTGGATCTAATTACACTATATTCTGCAATGCAAACATAATTTGATAAATATAAAGAGTTTTGTTCCAAATTAAAAATTATAAGGTATAATTCAGCTATTATATTCCAGAATGATCAATTTTTAGAGATTTGATAATGCTTTGCTTAAAATATATGATAAAAATTTATAACTTGCTTTGAAGACATTCAGAATATATATTTTATTGAGCTATACTAAAATTTGAGTCTCATTATTAAAATTAGAATTTCTGAAAACTTTTGGTTCGCCGAGTGTGGTGGCGCACGCTTGTAATCCCCGCGCTGGGGAAGCGGAGACAGGAGGATCGCGCAGGTTCGAAGCCAGACGCGCTGGCTTAGGAGACCCTGTTTCCAAATAAAAAATATATAAAACATAGGTCTGGGAGCATAGCCCCAAGGTAGAAGGGCTTCCAGGAACCCCAGTACCAAAAAAAAAAACCCCAAACCAAAAACTTATAGTTCACATTTAAAATACAAAAATGTATTGTTAGGTCTAGCTATATTGGTGTTTTAGATGAATTACTTAATTTATTAGACTGCACATTTTTTGTTTATTTTAAATTTAAGCTCCACTGTGTGTTATGTATATTATCTGGTATAATAGTTTGAAAACAGAATGCCCCCTAGCCCTCATGGAAACTAGGTGGCAATGTTGAAAGTGGAGCTTGGTTATACTCTCAGCAGTGGATAATTCCACTGTAATCCATTGTAGTGGATTTATCTGCACAGTGGCCTGGGCCTGTAGAGTGTGACTAGAGAAGATGGGTCCCTAGAGGTGCAGCCTTGGGGATTACATATAGTTCTTTCTCCCCTGTGCGCTTTCTCTCTTGCTTCTAACCTCCATGATGTGAGAGTAAAGCTGTATGCTCTCCCTTCTTCCACTTGCTTCTGCCATGCCCTGAGATCTGCAGTCCCCAGCCTTACATGGACTAAACCCCCAAATTTCCAAGGAAAACCATGAACAAATAAATCTTCCTCTAAGTTGTATGCTCAAGTCTTTTAGATTATAGCTGTTAGAATGACTAAGACATTTGGCAATTTTATTATCTCCACTCTCTCCTAGAGAACCAGAGTGTATAAGATTAGAATTAAAACACACACACACACACACACCTACAAAGCCAAGAAGTAAGAAACAGGGCCAATGCAATAAAAAATAATAGTAGGTTGAAGCTAGATTATAACTAGCTACTGATTTAACAGCTAAAAACAAATTCTAGAACTGCAATAGGTAGAAGCCTCAGGTAAATTAACTTACACTGTGGAATTTCAAAATGGATCAGAAATTGTGGGCCTTAAGAATTTAAACTGGGAAGATAAATATAATTAAAAGAAGGAGGATCGTTTTAATCTAGGAAACAGAGTTCAGTGTATATAACCAAAAGAATACTCCTCCTCCACCCTGGCCAAAAATCAGCTATTTCTTCCAAAAGATGACAAAGAATATTGAGAGTGTAAATAAAACAACGTCTACATTAGAAGCTTTGGAATTTTTTTTGTGTGTGGTATTGAGGTTTGAACCTAGGAGCATTCAAACTTTGAGCTATAACCCCAGCTCTATTTTTTTTAAGTTTTAAAATAGGGTTTAGCTAAGTTGCTAAGAACCTTAATAAGTTGCTAAGGCTGACCTCAAACTTATAATCTTCCTGTATCAGTCTCCGAAGTACTGGGATTATAGGCATGTACCACCATAGCTGGTAAAGCCTTTCAAATCAAAGCATTAATTGTAATCACCCAGAAGTCTTTTTAAAATACAAGTTGCTGGTTGCCATCACAGAGTAGATGACTTAGTAGCTTAAGGGTAGAACCTGAGAATTTCAATTTAGGATGAGTTCCCCAGTGATTCTGCTGATTCAATGTGTCTTCACCCAAGACAAATACTGGAATCACTTGGAGGACTGTTAAAAACTTGTCTGAGTTCTTCCTCCAGAGAGTGTCACTGATTTTTTTTTTCTTTTGCCTATGGCATGACTATCAGTATTTTTCAAATGTCCTGTTACTCTAGTGCACAGGTAAGGTTAAGAAACAAGACCTAAGTGCTAAATCATAAGACTTCAGTTCCTAATCCTTTTTTTTTTTTTTTTTTTTTTTTGAGAGGGCACCATCTAGTCTTATATCTCCCAAATGAGATACTAGGAAGTTTTCCAGTTGGTAAAAAACGGTCCAGTTTAACACTTGAAGAAAAAAATATCAGAATAAAGTGGGAAGTAATAAATGGCATATAGGAAGCAAAGAACAGCCCTCCAATGATGTGCTGAATAGCAGCCAATCCGGAGAGCAGGCCACATGCCCTGAAGCAGGAGATCAGAGTATTAGGAAAGATGCATGCTGAGTTGAAAGGAGGACTGAAGAGAGCTACAGATCCAGTTCCCACACTACCAAGTCAACCCATGTTCACAACTTTTAAAAATTAGGCCATCATACTGCTGTACTTGGGAGGCTTAGAAGGAGGATTGCAGATTCGAGGCCAGCTTCTGCAAAGTAGCAAGATCCTGTATCAAAATAAAATAGGGCTAGGGGTATAGTTTGGAGATAGATGCCCCTGGGTTTAATCCTCAGTAACAAAGCAAACAAAAAACAGCATGACAAAAACTATCCAAAAATTAGCCAAAAGACTTGAGATTGTGTCAAATGCCTGGGATTTTAAAGACATTAGAAAATCTTTATTTTGTGCAAAGCTATTCTTAACTTAATCTTCACTCCATGAACCCAACTACATAGTATACATTTCTACTTGAGTATAATAAAGTTATGCCTGCATCACCAAAATAAAATTCATTTGATTTTTTCCCCCAATTATGCTTCTTGCCCAGTAAACTTTCACACTCAGCCATCAGAGTGAACATCAGTATTCTTCTGCCTGTTCTGGTCCAGGTCTAAACTGAGTGTGCCCACTTAATTCTTCATCCTACTCATTTTGGGAACACTTTACTTTCTCACCTTCTCCAGCACAAAGTCTCACCACTTCCCACGCCCCTGACTGCCACTGCTCAAGAGACACTAGAGTGATCTTTCTAAAATGCAAATCAGAACATGTCACTCTGTCACCTAAGGCTTCTCCCTGCCAAACCCCTTAGCATTGCACAGAGGCCAGCCATGATATGATGCCTGTCTAATTTTCCATCACTAGCTTTGCTCCTCTCCCCTGCAGTCTATAATCCAGGAAAAATGAATTGCAGTCTACTTTCAATTTTCTGGGGATAGATAAATGGTGATATGAAAAAAACATTGAAAAAAGAACCAAAAGATAGCATATTTTGAAGAAAAATAATTAAAACTGCTGTGAACTACAGAGGTACTTAAATATCAGAACAAGCATATTATTCATAATTATGTAGGAACCATTACATTTTTACATGGTACCTTGTGCAAGTCAGGAACACCCCTCCACCTGGACAAGATGCAGCAGATGTGTCTCCAAGCAGCAGCCTCTTAGCCTAGGAGCTGCTCCTTTGTGCGGGAGCAGATCTCTGCAGTTTGTCTAAAGCTCTCTGCAAAAATGTTTCTTGTGCCATCAGAGGAACTAGAAGGTTTCCTACCCTTTCCCCAAGAGTATTTTTTTTTTCTTTAAACAAGTAATTTGGAGAAAGACAGAGAAGGTGGTACAGAAAGCAGTGCAGAACAAAGCTCAGAATTTATTTTGAAGAATTTCTGACCTTGAAGTGACAGTTACAGCCTCAAACACTTTCCTTTTCTTGTTCTGGTGAGAGACTAGCCTCACTGAGAATTGAGGGGCATCTTGGGTTACAGGGAGAAAACTTTGAAAACGGCAGGTAACTTAATTTTCAAGATGATGCCTTGACTGTGTTGAAGGTGAACTAGTATTTGACTGTGATGGAGGTGAGGAAGACAGAAAGAAGGGGGAAATTAGCTGACAAAGAAAGCAGCTCACACTGGGTGTCCTGGCACAAGTTTATAATCCCAGCACTTGAGAGGCTGAGACAGGAGGAACATGGTTCACAGACAGCCTCAGCTACTTAGTGAGGTCCCTTGCAACTCAGTGAGACCCTGTTTCAAAATAAAGACTAAAAAATAGGACTGGTAGTGTAGCTTGGAGTTAGAATGTCCCTGAGTTCCATCTGTAGTACCAGGGGAAAAAATAAATAAAAAGGCAGCTCTGACTGGCTGTTCCTTGCAGTATTTAGAAAATACGAAGTAGAGTCTAACACTTTTAAAGTGAAGTTCCCCTAAAATTATCATTTGAAAAAGAAAGATAAAGAGGGGGGCAGTCAGGGAATTGTAAGAAAAACTCAGATAATAAAATAAACTATTTGAACATTTTCATAAAATATATTTGTAGTGTGTGTGTGTGTGTGTGTGTGTGTGTGTGTGTGTGTTCGTTCCTAGAAATTAAACCCTGGGGCATTCTACCTGCAAGTAAACTCCCAGCCCTTTTTTACTTTATTTTATTTACTTATTTGTTAAATGTTAAAATAGGGTCTTCCTAAATTGTTGAGAGTCATGCTAAGCTACTGAGATTAGCCACAAAACTGCTATTCTCCTGTCTCTTGGACAAGTACTGGGATTACAGGCATAAGCCATCACACTTGGCTTGTTTTAAATACATCTGCCTTAGAGAGCCATCTCATATCACATTTGCATCTGAACTAGCCTCCTGTGTCCTCTTCCCACTCTATGTTAATAGGTTAATAGAGAGTTGGCAGCATTTTTATTTTCCAAAATGATAA
The DNA here is from genome assembly GCF_963383645.1 of Muscardinus avellanarius. Taxonomy (NCBI): domain Eukaryota; kingdom Metazoa; phylum Chordata; class Mammalia; order Rodentia; family Gliridae; genus Muscardinus; species Muscardinus avellanarius. The sequence continues at coordinate 94,346,231 of NC_137787.1, read as the reverse complement.
TTTCCAAACATATCTGCTATGGTGTGGATATAGTTTGAGCATGTTTTCAAACTGTGGAAACTTAATTTGACCATGGTGTTTAGAGGTAGGGCCTTTGGGAAGTGATTAGGATCAGATAAAGTCATCCTGGTAGAGTACCCAAGATTACATACTGGAGGCTTTGTAAGGGGGAGAGAGAAGAGGATATATACCCTCCCATGTGTCCTGTCTCATGTTATGCTCCCCACTGACATGGCACTCCACTAGCAAGAGACCATCACCAGATATGGCTCCTTGACCTTATACCTCCAGAACAAGAGCCAAATGTTAAAATGTCTCAGTTAAAAATGACCCAGTGTGTGTTAGGTGGAAAAGAAGAATTAAAGTTGCCTATGGTGATCAGTCACAAGGTTTCCTGGCCATTCTTCTAAAGCAACAATCTCTAGGATGCATGCACGATGATGATACAATAGACGGGAAATAAAATACCAGAACTTCTATCTGTATGTAATCAGAGTGAACAAGTAATATTAACTGTCTCCAGAAAATAAGTTCAGATTTCATTTTACCTTAGCATATGCACCATTTAATACCAAAAGTTTAATAGAATCATTTTTTTCTCTTAGTAAGAGGCTCAGTTTTAGCAAGGTCTATACAGAATAAAGTTAGACAATGTCAATGCCATTCCCTATTATGAACTAAATGTCCCCTCACTTAATTTGTGTCTGTGAAGTCATATGTTAAAACCCTAAAATCTATTTAAAGAGAGTATTTTGTCCCCTGTGGTACTGAGGATTGAGCCCAGGGCTGTTCAACCTATGAGCTATACTCCCAGACTTATTTTTTATCTTTATTTTGAACCAGGGTTTCCCTAAGCTGTTGAGGGCCTTGCTAAATCGCTGAGGCTGGTTGCAAACTTGCAATTCTCCTGCCTCACCCTCCCACCTGTACAAGACTTACAGGTATGTGCTACCCTGCCTGGATTGCAGAGAATTTCTTAAGGAGATAATTTAGGTTAAATAAAGTTATAAGGGTAATTCCTAAATGTTCTTATAAGAAAAAAAGACTTTAGGGGTAAGTGCACAGAGAAAGTACTGCATGAGGACCTGGTAAGAATGTATGTGATACAGTATCAAAAAACCATATCAAGAAAATTGTATACCATGACCAAGTTGGTTTCATTCCATGGATGCAAGCCTGGCTCAGTATATGCAAATCAAAAATATCATTCACCAGATAATTACAACATGACAATCTCAGTAGATGCTGAAAAAGCATTTGACAAAATCCACCTTTCATCTTAAAAACACTGCAGACAATCAGAATAGAAGAATCTTACCTTAACAACATTAAGACAAAATAAAATAAACCTAAAGCCCACATCATATTGAATGGGTAAAACCTGTGATCATTTCCTTTAAACTCAGAAACAAGATAAGGAAGCTCACTATCACCACCTGTTTTCAATAACAGTACTCAAGGCTCTTGCCAGAGCAATAAGGCAAGAGAATCATATCAAAAGATTACAAATAGAAAAAAAAACATTTAAAATTATTTCTATTTGCAGATGATCTTATGTTTATAAGACCCAAAAAACTCAGCTAAAAGACGTTCAGGGATGATAACAAATTTAGAAAAGTAGCAATATATAAAATCAATCTAAAAAAAATTTATGTCAACCATTAATCTACTAAAATATACAGAAAGCAATCTACTGAAAATATCTACACACAAATGTAACTAAGGAATTAAAATAACTCTACAATGAAAATTATAAAACACTAGAGAAAGAAATTGGAGAAAATCTTAGAAGATGGAAAGGTCTCTCATACTCTTGGATAGGCAGAATAAATATTATAAAAATGACTATTCTACCAAAAGTGATCCACAGAGTTAATGCTATCAAATGTAAATGTCATTTTTCACGAATCTAGAAAAATCAATCCTAAATTGCATATGGAGAAACAAAGGACCCAGATTAGATAAAGCAATTCTCACTAATAAGAACCTTATAGGAGCCACATGCTTGTAGTCCCAGCATTTGGGAGGCTGAGACCGGAGGATCACGGTTCGCAGACAGCCTTAGCTGCTTAGTGAGGCCCTCTGCAACTCAGTGAGACCCTGTTTCAAAATAAAGAATGAAAAAAAATTGGGCAGGGTGTGTAGCTCGGAGGGCAGATGTCTCTGGGTTCCATCACCAGACCCGTAAAAAAAAAAAAAAAAAAAAGAACCTTATGAAAATTATACCTGACTTCCAATTAAACTGTAGAGCTTTAGTAATATAAACAGCATGATATTGGAACAATAACAGATTCATAGACCAATAGAAAAGAAGGTAAAGAAACAAATCTACAGACTTACAGCAACTTATAGCAAATTGATTTTTGAGAAAGGTGCTAAAACCATTCATTAAAGAAGTCAACCACTAAGCCAAGCATGGGAAGGATGGATGGTGAGGGAATGGTGTGGGGATTGGGTAGGGGCTAACTGGGGGTAGGGGCTAACTGAGCGATGTGTGCATGTATGTCTACACAAATTATTATCCCATTATGATGTATGAATACAGTGCACCAATAAAAAATAAAAGAAAATTTTAAAAAAGAAGACAATCTTTTCAACAAATGATGTTGGGAAAAATGGTTATCCATTTGTAGAAAAATGAAATAAAATCCCTACCTCTCACCCTCCACAAGAGACAACTCAAGGATAAATCAAAGTCTTAGAAATTAGACCAGAGACTGGAGAAAGACCTTTGTGTTCCTTACTTCCAATAGTCTACATAGGAGCAAGGGTAGAAACTTTCTCAATAAGACTCCTGAAGCTCAGGAAATTAAAAAAAAAAAAGAATTAATAAATGAGATTGCATTAAACTTAAATGTTTCTGTTCATCAAAGAAAACCATCAAAATTAAAGAGAGCCTAAAAAGTGAAAAGATCTTTGCCAACTACTCTTCTGATAGAGGACTAATATCTAGAATATACAAAGTAATTAAAAGACAACACTAAAAATTTAATAAATACATGGTCAACTGTAGTAGATAGACACTTCACAAAAGAAGAAATACAAATGGTCAATAACTATATAAAATAATGTTTAACAACATCTGAAATTAGGGGAATGCAAATAAAAACTACACCAAGATTCCATCTAACCCCAATCAGAATGACAATCATCAAAACGTCAAACAACAATAAATGGTTATGAGGATGTGGGGAAATAGGAATTCTTCTACATGGTTGGTTGGACTGCAATTTGGTACACATGCTCTGGCAATCAGTGTGGAGAATCCTCTGAAAATTGAGAATGGATCCACCATATGATTCGTCTATACCACTCCTGGGTAACTTTCCAAAGGGACTGAAATTAGAATATTAAAGTGGTATGTGCATATCCATGCTTAGAACAGCAAAATTCACAATAGCCAAACTATGGAATCAACCTAAGTGCCCATTAACAGATGAACAAATTGAAAAATTGTGGGATATACATACAATGTGATTCTGCTAAGCAATAAAGAAGAACAAAATTATGTCATTTGCAGAAAAATGAATAGACCTGGAAAATATGGTATTATCACAATATATGTCATTATATACAAATTATTTCCCAACTTTGACCAGATTTTCCTTACAAATAGAATTCACCACCAACAATCTGAATAACACACTATTATAAAGAAAAAAATTATGAAATGTCTAGTTTTAATTTGCCTGAAAACGTTTTATAGAAAAATGTATTTTCAAGGGATTATCCAGATAACTTCAAAAAATAGAATATGTACCCAACTAGGAAACACAGAGGATACCAGTGGGACTCCAGATAAGGGAAGGGAAATATCAGCAAAGTTTGAATGGTAAGATAGGAGAGGAGGAAGACTGATCTTGATTAATGAGGATTTACCTCTGAACATGTGTAAAATTATGAATATGACATGGTTAACCTGGACAACCATTGGTGGGAGGGGGGAAGGGAAAACGGGGCAGGGGGAGAGGGCACCAAATATAGTTTAAATGTATACTATTTATGTTCAATAAAAAATTGTTAAAAAAATAAATAAAAATCATGGAAGAAAAAAATAGAATATGGCTAAATAATATTGAAAGTTTACTCATTGTTTATTATAATTACTTTCAATAACTATGTAGTTTCTGTTTGTTCTATTATTCCACCAATGAAAACATAAGAAATATTACAATTAAAAATTTCTCCATTAAAGGCAATACAGGAGATGATGAGGTCAAGCAATCTTTAAAAGCAGGCAAACATTTCTCCATACTTCATCTTAAAAAGTCTTTACAATTTCAAAAGTATTTTTTGTCTTGCTATCATACTAACTGAAAAAAAATCCTCTTTTTTACATAGGCTACCTATCTAAAATTTATCAAATTTTTTAGGTAATGTTCGTATCTTTATTGTAAAATAACAGGATCTTTATCTGTTCAAATATAATATCATTGGGAATCAATTCAGCACAAAAAAGTCTCATCACTGACCTTCTGAATATTGCACATCTTTAATATATCTATCTTGACAATTACATATAATGATTTACACTTGTTTTTCTTTTTCATTTTTTTGCAATACTGGAAATAGAGCATTCTACATCTCAGGTACACCCCTATTACTATTTTTTATTCTTTATTTTGAAACAGGTTTCACTAAGTTGCAGAGGGCCTCACTAAGTAGCTGAGGCTGGCTGTGAACCCAAGGTCTTCCTGTCTCAACCTTCCAAGTGTGTCACCAAGCCTAGCTACACCTCTGAATTTAAAACCAAAATGCATAGTATTTTTTAAGTTGCACACAATTATGGCTTCTGTATTTTTTTTATACCACTCAAGATGTTTTTTGAATGGCTACAGTTTTAATATGGGACAATAATAATCAAAGATAAATTGCTATATACATTTATTCAACTATATCACATATAATATTATTTTTATACTGCATTAGATTGTGCTGATATATATTAGGAAAAGAGAAAATAAATTTAATATATTGATATTGGAGCACAAATTATTTTTTAGTCTCTACCAAAATCAAGGTATATAGAGCCCCAGAAAATTCTTTGATCAGATGTTATCTACACAAGTATAGTTTGAGCTAACATAAATTGCCCAGAAAAGAAGCTGGTTAGATTCAGTTTGAATGAATGATTTTCAGCAGATCATGACATGATTCTAAGATATACTTAAAACTCAACATGAGCTGACATACTATTTAGCAGATATCAGAAAGAACTTCTTTAATTCTTTTGACTCATTCTCGGGTTCTAATTAAAATGCATTTCAGAAATAAGCAATTTGTGAACTTTGAATTGTTTTATTATTCTGACCAACTTGGTATAATTTCAAATTGTCCTATACTGCTCAGGATGTGTTCTTCTTTTGTTCTGTATATACACATGGTACACATTTTCTGCCCATTAGTAATATGTAGCTGTTTCTGATATCAGATTGACTACCTATTGTAGCTCAGTGCTGAGTTCAAGTTCTCTTATTTTACTCAATAATGATCTCAAAACACAAGAATAGTGATGCAATTCAGATATGCCAAATAGGTAAAAATTCTCCATTTAATAAGAGAAATAACTGCAAGATAAAATTGCTAAGAACTACTAAGAACAAATATATATATAAGAAATTGTGAAGAAAGAAAAATTGATGTTAGCTTTGCTGCTGCACTTAAACTCACTACATATCATGTAAACATGGTGTCATCTCAGCACAGGAAGAAAGGTGAGTATAATCAGATATTTTGAAAGAAAGAAAGAGAGCATTCATACATTTTTTATTACAGAATTTTAATTGTTCTATTTTTACTATTAGCAATTGTTTTTAATCCTATTTTTATTTTTTATTTTTAGTACTGGGGATGGAACCCAGGGGCATTCTACCTCCAAGCTACACCCCCAGGCCTATTTTTTATTCTTTATTTTAAAACAGGGTCCCACTGAGTTGCAAAGGGCCTAAGTAGCTGAGGCTAACCACGAAACATAATCCTCATGTCTCAGCCTCCTGAATGCTGGGATTACGAGCGTGAGTCACCACACCTGGTTGCACTATGGCTTTTGCATGCTATACCCAAGAATAAAAGAGGAGTACTGTAATTCAATCATTTATTATAAAAAATCTAAAGCATTCTATGTCACTTTCTATTCTAAAAATGTGGCTACTTTCTAAATTAAAAGAAAAATATGAGCAATATAAAACAGTTACTCCCTTTTTGTTTATTTGTTTATTTATTTATTTATTTTGCGGGTCTGGGAATGGAACCCGGAGGCATTCGGCCTCCAAGCTACACCCCCATGCCCAATTTTTTATTCTTTATTTTGAAACAGGGTCTCACTGAGTTGGGGAGGGCCTCACTAAGTAGCTGAGGCTGTCTGCGAACCATGATCCTCTGGTCTCAGCCTCCCAAATGCTGGGATTACAAGTGTATGTCACAACACCTGGCTCCCCTGTTTGTTTTGTGTCAGACTTTTCTGTCACTTCAGCCAAAGTACCTGACAAGCACAACTTAGAGGAAGCAAAGTTTATTTGGCTCACAGTTTCCGAAGTTCAGTCCACATTTGGCTGGCTCCAAGACAGAAACTGCAGTAGTGGTGCGTGTGGCGGAGAGAACCCACCCTTACATCATTGCAGGCAGAAGCAGAGAGCGAGAGGAGTGGGTGAGGAACCTACACAGTCCTCAAAGCTACATGCTCAGGGACCCCTCCAACCATGTCTCATCTCTGAACCTGGCTGCATAACGTAACATATGACTTCTGAGGGCTATTTTAAAATCCAAACTGTACTATCTCAAAACTCAAAAAATTAAACATATCAAATGTACATGTTTCTATCCATAGACAATGTAATCTTTGTCCTGAAAATGAATCTAGATAAAATTCACATATAGCAGTTTACAAATGGGAATGCCTATCTAATGATTTTAGGAATAAAAAGCTTAGATAATTCAATTATTCCATTAGGTTAATGAGAACATTCTCTGACCCTAATTATAATCTGGTTACAAAAATAGTCCTATGATGTATTCTGCAATTGTATTTATCCATTCTGGTAGGTAATTAGTATTAAGAGCAACATATTGGAACACAGCATTTTAAGGTGACAAAAATTGCTGGAAAAGTATCACATATAGTCCTTTAGAGATTTCAATCCATACATTTAATGTAAATTTTGATGGGCTATTACTTTTCATTAATGCTGGTTTGAGTACTTAGAGTAGACAACTATGTACTGTCTGTAGTGCTGGGCAAATTGCCTGGATATACTTCATATATTACTTTTACTTTAATGAATAGCGTTATGGCAATTAGAAGAGTGATGGCCTAGAAAATTTAGGTAGATATATTTGAAGTTCCTTGAGTTAAGTGACATTGCAAAGTGTGCTCCACAGAGTGACATAGTTTTTAAAAGTATGCTTTGAAAGCAGAAACCTTTAAGATCTATAGTATAATCATAGTGCATTTGAAATAAACTAGATTGTATATATCAAATTACAGATAGAAGTGGAATACAAGTATAACATAAATCACTGAATATTTTGCTGAAAAGTTGTTGTAAACACCATTTTAAAGTAAATAGGATACTATTTGATTATTCTCAAATGATATGTTATTTGCTAAGCTTTTCACTATTTTTATTTTTTTAAGTATAATGGGCTTACATAACTCAGCTTGGTATAATCACTATAATAATTCTACAAAAACCCAATATAATTCCATAAGTGATCACCCACACATCAAAGAAAATTAAGTTTTCTAATCCCTGAGACAGGCAGCAACTAGAATTACTTTTCTAATTTGTTTTAAAGACTTAATTAAAATAACTATTCTCAAGCATTATATTATATGCTCCATGAATGCTTTCTACTGAGTAATATTTCATAAACACATGATTTCAGAAAACTGTTGTCTAGAGATAATTTTCTTCCTCAAAAGTCAATCTTTTTAAGTAAGTTATTTTTTAATCTACCTAATTTTAACTGGTAAAATATTATTCTATAAACATTAATCATTCAAGCTTTTAATTTAAGAACATTTGAAATTGAGCAACAAACAAGGAATTTTTTCAAGTTTTTTCTAAGTAATTATAATTATTTTCTTCATTTTGGGGATTTTATGGCTTACTGTTTTTATGAACATTAACTGTACAAGCTTGAAATAATTGTGTTTACCAAAATTTCTTTCCTATTGAAATGCAAAACCATTAATAGCAACATTGGGAATAATAAATTGGAAATAAAGCAAAACACGTGCAGTGGAACTAATTTAATCATCATTAAGGATTTTTCATACACATGAAGCTACAAGCAGTCATTTAAAAAGTGAAGTTATTGTAGATTACTACTTTAAGTTCAAATAAGTTAACAACATATTCTACTTAGATGCTAATGAGGGCCGTAAAACCACATAGATTTATCAGGTATTTTTTAATGCATAAGGTTCCACAGAGGAGGAAAGCAATTTCTACTCTTGTGGTATTAGGAGAAAAAAAGAAAAATAAAAGATTTAAGCTCTCTTTTTAGAGCAATCATGTTTTACATTTTGGCTAATTAGTCAGACTCGTTATCTTTGCTTTTTTTTTTTCTTTGTGTTTTTGGAGCTGGATTGAACCCAGGGCTCTGCACATGCTTAAGCTCACTAAGCTCTATCTCAGCCCACATTTTCATTTTCATTCTTTGGTCTCTTTTCCTTCTGTGCTCTTCCTCAGATACCTGAGTGATTCACTCCAATTTTTTGTTTGTCATTTTCCAGCACGACTTGCTATGATATGACCTCTCTACTTAAAATTGTAATTTGTCAGGTAGGTATGGTGACACATGCTTGTAATCTACCTTTTATTTGAAGTCTTCTCTACCCGTAATTCAGCCAAGAGCACAAATCCAGGTAAAGTGTCCTTTTCATCTGTCTTACCCGTCCTATATCTCTTAGGTTTGCTGTTCTTGGTTTCTTGACTGCCCTCTGTGTTTATCAGCTACTCTAATGGGTAAAATATCATCTACCTTTGGCGATGTATCTTCAATATGATTTGATATATTCCTCAATATGATTTATTTTCTACTCAGAACCTATTTGTATTTCCTAATGTAGTGTATGTGTGTGTGTGTGTGTGTGTGTGTGTGTGTGTACATGCCCATGTGCATTAGGAAATAAACTCAGGGTCTCATGCATGCAATGCAAGTGTGCTACCACTGAGTGCTATATCTGAGCTATACATTGCAAACCCTAGGATAGTTTTTTTTTTTTTTGTATCTTGCAATAACCATATGCAAACATGCCTCACTTACTTGAAAGACTGAGACAGGAGGACTGCAGGCTCTCAGCTAGCCTCAGTAACTTGGTGAGGCTCTCCACAATTTAGTGAGACCCTGTTTCAAAATGAAAAAACAATTTAGTGATAATTTGTTTCAAAATAAAAAAATAAAACAGGGTTGGGGATATATCTCAAAGGCAGAATGCCCCTGAGTTCAAACCCCAGTATCACACACACACCAGAAAAATGTAATTTGTCTGCCACTTTTTTTCTCTGATATAATGTATTCTCAAATGTATTTGGGAATTGAAGAAAGAAGCTGGCCCAGTTTCTCTGAGCTCAATAGTACATTCTGGAGAATTGAAGAACTATTGTGGGGGGAAAAATCAGGACAAAAGAGGCTTTGGAAGGAGGACTCAATCCCTGATAACATGCAATCCATTTTGACCCCTTGGCTAGCTGCTACAAAACGCTGTAGAGTTTCCAATCTCTTTAAATAATAAAACTTTTATTTCAAATATAGTTTTCTATAAAAGCCTATTATATTAGTCCCACTCCTCAAAACAATATCCCAACAAGAAGAGATGCACAGGTTGTATTACACTAGGCAACTGCACAAAAGTCCCCGGTTTCTGTCGGTCATAGTTAACAACCCACAGAAAAGGACACCTCAGCCAGTGATTGATTTAAATTACATTCAGAAAATAAGAATATAGAAACTTAAAGTTTTTAGCTGGGCATAGTGGAGCACGACTTTATCTCCCAGTACTTGGGAGGCTGAGACAGGAGGATCACAGGTTCCAGACCAACCTCAGCACCTTAGCACACATCTGTAATTCCAGATTTTCTAGAAGCTGATGAAGATTCCAAGTTCAGATTCAGCCTGGGCAATTTAGGCAGATCTTTTTCAAAGTAAAATATATAAAAGGACTGTTGATATTGCTCTGTGGTAGAGCCCCCCTGAGTTCGAACACAGGTACTGAAATAAATAAATGGACAAACAAACAAACAAACAAATAACAGAGGGAAAGATGTCTTAAGGTGGACTACTGAGCTATAATTTTTGAGGTATCAGACTCTTCACCATTTTAGAAGACAGCATATAGAATCCCTTCAGACTAGATTTCAATGTGAATCTGGAAGAGTCCAGAATGAGGATCTCAACAAGATTAAATACTTCAGACCTCAGCTTGCTACTTGTCATCATTTATACTGTTCTGTAGATGTCATGATAACTTGCCACAATAATTTGTCTTCAGAAACACGGCAGGAAAAAGGATTTGTGATGATTTCTTTATCGCAATTTTACTAGGTTTTTTTTATTATATGTACACTTTAAATTCTCTACCACTATTTATAAAGCTGATGAAAATCATACTCAAAGCGCAAATTGAACACTAGACATGATTTATCTTTAAAGAGTTCTAATGTTATTTATTTTACTAAATAATATTTTAAAAAATACAGATACAAGTTTTAAGACATATTATTGAGAAACTGAGAGCTTGTGTTAATGTGGTAAAATTTAACATTTTGCTTTTTACTGTTTCTCAAGGGTTTTCAGTTAGCAGAGGGGTTAGGCAACTGGGAAGGCCTCATCACAGGAAGTCTAGTGGGAGCATTTGAAACAATTAATCCTCAACAATATTAATACTGTGTTCATTCTTAAGCAAATGAATATGACATTCCCTGATAGTCAGATGGTGTCTAGAAGCACTTTAATCAGACAGCCTGGCTTTTCCCAGGAGTGGATTACCCATGTGCTCTGACTCTTCATAGCAGCTATTATGATGGCTTGCAGTGTGCAAGGCAAGCCCAGAAAAAATGTGAACAAACATCTTCGTGGGTTACAGTTGATAAAACCTTTCAATGGCTCCATAAGTGTGGATTATTAGCTTACCTTTTTAACAATAATATAAAACAAGTATTTTGTGCATAATCCAATCAAAAGAAGCCAATTTCTCTTTTTGGAGAAGTATAGGTCCAAAACTGTTTCTGACAAGAGATTGAAAGAACATGTAGAACCTGCCATTGCCCTTCCCCAGTTGATTCCAAGAGTAACAAAAATTAAATCTCTTTCTAATATGTACTTATTAATCCCAATTCTAGTAAATTGGTTCTTGAAAATATCAATACTATATCTAATTTGGGTTGATAACAAAAAAATCAGTTGAAAAAGCTTAAATATTTGTAGACATATTGTAAATCCTTTTACCATTTTGTTTTTAAATGTGACTCAAGGTTTCCATTCTTAACTTTAGAAGTTGCTGGCATATGGCAAGTGATTCTTAGATTAAATGGAACCTAGCTAATTACAGTAAATACAAAGATATTCAAAGATCAGTAACTTAAAAATGTTTTGTTGTAAAAAAAATAAATCCAATGGTCATGTCTACAAGTAGGCTGCACATTAGCTGAGATGGGGAAAAAAAATCCAAGATCTCAACTAAAGCTCAAACTAAATAATTTTCCTAATTTTATAAAACAGGTTGATATAACTGATAATGACATCAAATAAAGTTGATTATGCCCCAATAGTTTATATTCATAATTTCCATTGTCTCTTTTGAATTACTTCAATTTTTCTAATGGCTTACAATGACATCTTCCACCCTAAATTAACTTATTATTGACAAAATCATGCAAGATTAAAATGTGACTCAGGTTGCCAAACTTCATATTTTCATTAAGTTCTAGAGTTAAGTAATTGTCACTGTCCCAGATTGCTTAAACAGTTGGTTAACAGTAGGGATCTAACGTAGACTTAAATGGTAACCAGTGATCTTTAGTTAAGCATAAATGTCTGTCATTTTATCACATAATGGAGACTCCTAACTTGTGTCATATAGATATAGATATAGATACAGATAGATAGACAAGGTATAAACATATATATATATATATATATATATATATATATATATATATATTAAAGTGAACTTTATATGTTGGACTTCAAACTCCAACATGATGTTTCTAGGTAGTGGGGCATTTGGGAAGTATATAGGTTATGGGGTAGAGTCCTTGTGGATGGGTTTAGCACCCTTAAAATGAGACACTAGAAAGCATCTGTGTATTCTCTCTTTCTCGCTCTTCTCTCTCACTTTCCATCTTTTGAAAATACACAAAGTCAGCAGTCTGTACCCCACAAGGCCCTCTTGAGAACCTGACCATGGTGGCACCTAGATTGCAGACTTCCAGACTCCACACCATGACAAAGAAAATATTGTTTTTTATAAGCCACCATTCCTTTATATTTTGTTATAGCAACCCAAACTATGACATATTAAAATATATAAATATAAGTATATACCCTTGGCGGTCATGATAACTTTGGAATCCTTATCTACAAATATCAAGATAAGTATAATATCCATAGATCATTAGCACTCTAGAACAGTAACAATAGTATTAGATACACAATGGAATTTCAATTTAAATGATAGTAGCAGTATATGCAGTAGAGTAGCAGAGAACAATGAGCAACCAGCTCATAGGGAATGAGTGTGGAGTGGACAGGAAAATATGAGCTGGAACTTATCGTGTTACCCAGGACTCAAACTCCTGACCTGGCAAAACTTGACAAATTACTACAGGACACATTCTATTCCAGTATAAAGTCATCTGTAACTAACTCATTTGCTGAGCATTAAATCCACAAATGCCAATGATTTTCTACATAAACAGAGAATTAATTGGGTTTATTTAGTACCTGTACTCCTATTTTAAATCTGTGATCTATTTGCACTCAAGTTTCTCTTCCCTGCCCCAAATGTACTAAATACAAATAAAATATCATGCTGCTATTTTCTGATTTTTGTTAATTTTTTCTCCAAGTACCAATAAGCTCATTTCTTTCAGTCTACTTCTTTTCTCTCGTCTTTATAAGCTATTTTTCTTTCTCTTCAGCATAAAAATAACACAGGCAGTTTGTCTCCAACAATAAACATGAATAGCAGAAAGGAATAGTATGTTCAATGAAATCCATAAACAATCAAAACATCCTAAATTTAGTGGATAATTTTAGTCTTCCCTTCCTCACAAAAGTACATCACACTAAACAACAACTATTAATTTGAGTTTACTTCACTATCTCCAGCTGACATTAAAAACCAGGACAATGTCAAAGCTATTAAAAAAGAGACCAGGCATGGTAACCACCCTGCAATGCAAGTACTTGGGAGGCTGAGACAGAAGCATCATAGGTTTGAGGAAGACAGCCTCGGGAACTTAGTCAGATTCTCAGTAACCTAGTAAGACCCTGTTTTAAAACAAAAAGTAAAAAGGGCAGGAGGTGTAGCTCAGATACAGAATATCTTTGGGTTCAATCTTGGTACCATAAAATAAATAAATAAATAAATAAATAAATAAATAAATAAATAAAAGGTGATTTGAAAAAAAAAATCCCCAAACACCCATATCTGAAGCTAGATAACAAATAGTTGAATAGCGTATAACTGACTTCCAACTATTTATGATACTAATTATTTTAAAATATATAAATAGGAGCATAATTTCATGAAGACAGTATATTTATAAAAGGAAAATCCCTTAAAACTGGCTAAATACTTAAAAATACAAGAGATGGAGGTAGATACCACTTAGAAGGCATTAGTTATTGTATTTTAAAGCTTCTGCTTTAATTATGATATTTTATTTAGTATTTTAAAAGTTGAGAAAAGACAATTGACATGATCGCCTTTAGAAATGGGAAAAAAATTGATGTTCAAAGTTAGAGGCTCATCAGGAACTTGCAAGGTGTCAAGAGTCTCATCAAGCAGTCATTGTATCCAGGGTGTAAATTGCTTCTGACCAGGTGAACTCTCTGCCTCACAGGAGAACAGAAGAAGCACACACAATACTCTCTATTTGGACTAGGAGAAACTTAAAAGATTTTTAAACTGATAAGCTATTAGAATCATATGAAAAGACTATCTCAATGTAATTGTATTAATTTTCATATTTTTAAAACAAAGGAGCTCGGCATGGTGCATGCTTGTAATCCCAGCATTTAGGAGACTTAGATAGGAGGAGAAAGGTTCAAGGACAGCCTCAGGTACTTAGTGAGGCCCTTTGCAACTCAATGAGACCCTGTTTTAAGATAAAGAACAAAGCTGGGAGTGGTGGCCCAGGTTTGTAATCCCCTCACTTGGGAGGCAGAGACAGGAGGATCACACAGGTTCAAAGCCAGCTGCACTAGCGTCAGAGACCCAGTTTCCAAATTTAAAAAAAGTATAATAATAGGTCTCGGAGTGTAGCCCAGAGGTAGAAGGGTTTCCAGGAACACCAGTACCACACAAAAAAAAAAAAAAAAAAAAAAAAAATCAGCTAGAGGTGTAGCTTGGAGGTAGAATGCCCCTGGGTTCTATCCTAAGTACTTCCAAAAAAAAAAAAAAAAAAAAAAAGTTTTTGTGAATCAGAAATCTAGAAGTAGCTATGGGGCTGGTTCTGGTTTGGAATCTCTCTAAGCTCCTGATTACAAGATGACTCCCCTACTTGCTGTGTGCTGCAGATCTTTTTGTGATGTATGTTGTTCTTCTTGGGATGCTTGGGTCTCCTCACAACATGGCAGCTGGTTTTGCCCAAGAGACAGGGCAAGCAGCAAGTCACAAGCCTTTTATGACTTTGTCTCCACGGTCACATGTCACTTCTTTTGCCTTATTCTATTATTTAAAGGAATCCCTAAGTTGAATCTTCACTCAAAGGGAGGGAAACTAAGTTTTACTTCTTGACAAGAGAAATATTAAAGCATATATAAGGTAATCTTGATTCTAATGTCTTGGGGTTGGCAGAATCATCAAATAACTGCTTTATTTTTATCTAGAAATTGCCAGATACCAACCACTATATCTAACTTTAGAATTCCAAAGCTAGTTTTAATTTATGTTGTGTATAATGTTCCGCGTAAAACTTGAAATCCCATATGTTACAATGTATAATTATTTTTTGTGGTACTGGGAAGCCCTTCTACCTCCAGGCTACACTCCCAGACACCTATTTTTTATATTTTTATTTGGAAACAGGGTCTCTTAAGCCAGCAAGGCTGGCTTCGAACCTGTGAGATCCTTCTGTCTCCGCCTCCCAAGTGCAGGGATTAAAAGCGTGTGCCACCACGCCTGGCTTTATAATTCTTGAGGATTGAGAGTTGTTTAAAAATATATAATAATGAAGCTTTAGGAAAATCACTCTTACATTTTAGTGAAACACAAAATTTCAGATATTTTATTATCCCCCATTGATTAACTAGCTTCTCTGGGGAGCTGGCAAACAACACACTCATAAAAACAAATCACTCTATAACACAATTAGTCTTGGCTTCTGGTTGTGCAATTTCAGTATTACTCATCACCAGTAACTCCCTAGAGAGTAGTGAGGTTGCTCTGTTTTACTATTTTATTGCTATTTATGACTATAATCTGCATCCTCTGTGGAAAGCAATCATCACCCTTTTCTCCATTCTCAAAGAAACTGAGGAAAAGTTCGGTAAAAAGGAGGGAAACCTGGCAGAAGAGAAAGTTCAGAGCTTGCCAGGGAAATTTGTAGAGATTCCTTCCTTGCTTCTCTTTGGTAAAGTATATTATGGTTCAAACCCTAGACTCCTATATGCAGTCTGACAGATCCAGCTAGTGTGTTGTCAGTAGAGTCCTTATTAGCTTTTGCTATATTTATTTTAATTTTGCAAGGTTAATCAAATTGTAGTGCCGGAAAGCAGTACTACCACTCACTTACTAAAAGGTTTTAATTTGTGCAAAGTTAGGTTCCATGAAGGGCTGGTGTCATATCAGATTCATAACACTAATACAATATAGGCATTAGGATCTCACCCTAACTTTCCTTCTTGGATTTTATCAGTGAAGAAACCTGAGTTTCTTTTTTACTAAAGTTGACTACCTGCTCCATTTTTTTAGGACTATTTTCATAGTCCTGAGTTTTCTAAGTTTGGCATTAAGAACCAGGTCATAGTATTTATATTAGGAAAAATAAATCTTCATAAAATCTTAGATTTTTCTACAAAGTCAAGTTTTTATAATATATACTATATATATTATATGCCATGTAAAATGTAAATAATAGTTACTAAAATGTCAATGAATTTGCTTGAAATGTTATGAGTGATTTTTAACATGTTCCCTATAATGTATTAGGTTATTTTATATTGTTTGCTAGTTTGGGTTGATTTCATAAAGTATATTTGAATTTAGTTTTTGAAAACATGAGTAATTATTCAACCACTTTCAGAATTGAATCACTGCTCATTTTGTTCAAGTACTTTAAATATGTAAAAATACATATAAAACAAATGTTCCTGTTAATTTGGCAAAGCTAAGAAATATAAGAATACCATTCCAAAAAATGGGGGGGGGTGGTACTGGGGTTCCTGGAAACCCTTCTACCTCTGGGCTATACTTCCAGACCTATTTTATATTTTCATTTGGAAACAGTCTCTTAAGCCAGAGAGGCTGGCTTTGATCCTCATGTCTCAGCCTCCCAAGCACAGGGATTACAAGCATACGCCACCACGCCCAGTGCTTAAGAATACCATTTTTAAATTGTCTTATAGACTTCTTAGAACAACTTTAATCAAATTACTATTTTAAAGTAACCCACCTTTCATGTACAATGTGTGTGTGTGTGTGTGTGTGTGTGTGTGTGTGTGTGTGTGTATGAGCAGCTTCTGGACACAAGCCAGAAGACTTTCAACAGGTTGGTATACAAACGGTTCAGTATTGCCCAAAGGCTAGAGAGAAAATCGGAGACTTTTGTTTAAAGGTAATTCAGGGTTTTTTTTTTTTACAACTTTACATTTCTCCTCTTGAAAAAAACAACAACTATTTTTA
Source organism: Muscardinus avellanarius (assembly GCF_963383645.1). NCBI lineage: Eukaryota > Metazoa > Chordata > Mammalia > Rodentia > Gliridae > Muscardinus > Muscardinus avellanarius. The sequence continues at coordinate 94,329,157 of NC_137787.1, read as the reverse complement.
AAAATTCAGCCTCTAGAAATAATTTAGACAACACTTTCATGAAAGTGATTATAGAATAGTGATTTAAGAAAAGCTGCAACTAAAGAGAGCCACTACAACTAATGGAGGATAACATCAGATATCTGGAAATATCCACCTAGGTGAAATTAGATAATATATTATGCATCAAATTAAGTGGCACAAGATTCCAATTTTGACATTTGTATGGAACTGACCATTTTTAAAAGTGTATTCACATACACCTCCAAATTTTGTGAAACAGGCAAATATATTTAATATCTGTATTTTCCAACTATAAAAACTGATAGATCATTATAATACTTAATAATAGGTTAACACACATATGTTTCTTTTATACAAAAGAAAAAAGGAGACTCTTCTATCTCATATAATAATGTGCAATATCTAAACATTTCCACTTTTCCTTAATTTTTTAATTTATTTTATTGGTACATTGTAGTCATACGTTTTAATGGAGTACAAGATGGTAGAGGCACACATGCACACATCACTCATTTAGCCCTTCCGTAGTTACCAGCCCACTCCCTCCCACCTCCCTCCTTCTCATGTTTGGTTTAGTGATCGTCTCTGATATGTTTGTGAATATATATCATGTATATTAGGGAATTTTTCTCTTCCTCCCTACCATCATCCTCAGGTTGCTTTATTTGCTCATCTATGATTTCTCCTTCTTTGTCTAGTTTTTACTATGACCCATTTTCTCCCTAGCTTCTGCATATTAGAGAGAGTATCTGATTCTGATTAGAAATAAAAGCTAATACATTTTTCCTAGAAAATAAATTTTCAAATAAAGCTTACATATAAGTGTATAATTCTCTCTCTTATATAGAGTTACATATATATATATATATATATATATATATATATATATATATATTCATGATCATTCATTACCTAAATAAATAAATACCTCACATTAAATTTAGGAAGTGGTGAAAGGGTTAAAAGATTAAAGAATATAGAATTTATAGAATGAGAAACCTATCTGATTATCTACATAAATAAACTTAAAAATATATTCAAGCTAGCTGGGCATGGTGGCACACGCTCAGCTTGGGAGGCTGAGACAAGAGGATTCAGGTTTACCACCAGTCTCAGCTATTTAGTGAGGCCCTTTGCAACTAAGTGAGACCCTGTTTAAAAATTAAAAAAATAAAAAATAGGGCTGGGTATATATTCAAGCTGGGAGTGGTGGTGCATGCTTTTAATGTCAATACTTGAGGGGCTGAAACAGGAGGATTCCAGGTTGGAGGACAGCCTCAGCAAATCGTGAGACTTTCATCAACCTAGCAAGACCCTATTTCCAAATAAAAATAAAATATGACTAAAGTATAGCTTGGAGGTATTGCTTGGGTTCAATCCTTAGTGCCACATACAAAAAGTAAGCAAATAAAAATTAAAAATATATATCCAAACTGCTTTTCATAAGCAGTATAACTTTTTAAAGGTATCCTGACTACATCATAGTATTTAGAATTGCAAATGAAGCAAAGTAATTTTTCTCTTTTCTGTTAATGAAATGTAACCACTGACATTCCTGTGTCAGTGGAATATTAATCTCCATAGGCTGATCTACCATGAGTTTTAGCTTAGGGTCCACCATTCAAAACATAAAATTGCAGGCATCCTCACTAGAGGATTTGAGGGAAGGGGAAATAATTTCTTACATCTTTAAAAAAATTCAAACTATATTTTCAAATTAAAATTTACATTTTAAAATTAGTTTATATATCAACATGTTAGTTGATGATATGTTCTATGGGAAACCATGCCTTTTTCTTAGCTTCCTAATCACCTGAGATGCTTCCCACCCTTTTATTTTTCCCCCCACCCTTTTATTTTTTTTCCCTCAGGAGACTATAAGAATATATAAGTCTCAGTAAGTCAAGAATCAATCACCTTAAAGTTAGTATTATGACCAGCATTAAGTTCTTGATCTGAATAATCTTTTGTGTCTGTTTTCCAAAGTTTAGAAAAATGAAGCAAAAACATTCTCATAGAGATGTGCAATTTGAATGTGCTTTTGGTGTTAATGGAGCAGTAACTTTTTCAAGCTTTTAACACATCATAATTCATCAGCTTCCAATCAATAAGCAGCATTCTGTTCATAGAATCATTGCACTTACCCATGATGGTTAAGGCCGTAGCTTTTGTTAATTCTTCTTTCATTGACTCTATTACTTCTAAATTACCCCCATCCAGGTTGCATCTATTTATGGTTCCATTTCCTGAACTGATCCAGTAAAGCTTATTTTCCACATAGTCTATCGATAGACCTGTAATTAAATTATACAGCTTAGACATCAGAGCAACCACTTCAGAAGCAATATTTACCCAGAGCCACTGGATTTGAGAGAGGGGGAAATAATTTAAACGGCCAGATTTTTGTCTTAAAAATAAGACCATACTAAAGCATTTGAGGCAACTTAACATAATTAAATTTATAGAGATCATAATTGCATTGTGAGTCATATTTGAATGCCAGCTTTTAATTACAGTTAAATACAATATGTCTTAACCTCCAGCACAGTAAAACAAAGAGTTTATTAACCTTCAAAAACTAAGACTAGTCTAAAAGAGAAATAGTGATAGATTGTCTAAACTGGCTGAGAAGCAGCATACTTTGATAAGTATTCACAGTTACTTCTGTTGATTGTCAAAGCAGTGTATTGACATTGAGAGGAATGACTGCTTCATATTATACTTAAGAGAAAGAGTGTCCAGAGTTCTTTAGAAATCTGTGTTCTCACTACACATCTACTTAATTACTGGCATGCTCAGCAAGATCAGGACCCACCGTGTAACAGTAAGTCTGTGGTTTCACATTGGCCTTTGTGACCCATAACTACCAGTGGAAAAGCTCATATGTACTGCTCTTCTGGCATACAAAGCAGCCATCTGTTCTTGGAACTCATTCAGACAATGAAGTGAGAAAACCACATATAACCACTACTTTACAAAAAAGAATTAAGATGAAAAAGATGAAGGAAGGAAGATTAGAGAGAACACTATGATCTCACATACACTGAGAGAGGGTCAAACACAGCCTGAGTAACAGTGAGTTTCACGCTAGAGAATGGCTTGATTTACCAGACCAATTTTAATTAAGTAGAAATAATCCAAAATATCTACACAGTGAGTTTCAGTGAGTTTCACGCTAGAGAATGGCTTGATTTACCAGACCAATTTTAATTAAGTAGAAATAATCCAAAATATCTACACACTATATAAGCTATTTTCTAGTATGTTTTGCTAATGATGTCTGGAAGACCCACCAGAAAAATTATAAAATATATAATTAGGTATTACAGGAATGCAGTTTGAAGATTTTTTATGTCAATAGTAGATTATTGGCTCTAACTACTAAGGCAAAACGGCCAAAAATTATCACTGGGTGGGCATGGTAGTACATACCTGTAATCTCTTGTGTGGAAGGGTAAAATAGGGGGATACCAGGTTTGCAACTATCCTCAGCAACTCAGAAGCCTCAGCTTAGAAATACTCAGTTTCAAAATAAAAATAAACCAGGCATGGTAGCACACGTTTGTAATCCTAGCATTCGGGAGGTTGAGACCAAAGGAACATGGTTCATGGGCAGCCTCAGCTACTTAGCAAGACCCTTCACAACTCAGTGAGCCCCTGTTTTATAAAATAAATAAATAAATAAATAAATAAATAAATAGCTGGGTGTGATGGCGCAGGGTTTTCATCCCAGCATTTGGGAGGCTGAAACAGGACGATCCCGGTTCCCAGCCAGCCTCAGCTACTCAGTGAGGGCATTTGCCAATCAGTGAGACCCTATTTCAAAATAAAGAATAAAAAATAGGGATGAGGTTGTAGCTCAGAGGTAGAATGCCCCTGAATTCCATCCTAAGTACCACAAAAAAAAAATTAAAAAATTAAAAAATCGAAGACTAAAAAATAGGGCTGAGGTGTCATTCAGAGGTAGAATGCCTCTGGGTTCCATCCCCATTACTGCGATAAATAAATAAACAAACAGATAAATAAATAAACAAACAAATACATAAAAAATAAAATATGGCTAAGATTATAGCTCAGAGGTAGAATGTTCCTGGGTTCAATCCCCAGTGCCACAAAAAATAATAATACAAACAAAAGCCTAAAGCCTATCACTCTCATATTCTCTATTAATATATTTTTAGAGTGAAAAGTCTTCACTATTCACCATTTGGGGTGTGTGTGTGTGTGTGTGTGTGTGTGTGTGTGTGCACGCGCACATGCATTGGGGATATTGTGGATTCAACATAGAAATGTTCTACCTATGTGCTACACCCTCAGTCCTTTTTACTTTTTATTTTAGAACAAGACCTTACTAAGGTACTGTGCACTGGTATCCAACATGAATTTTCCCTTTTCAGCCCCCTTTCCTATACTGGGACCATTCAATATTTTTATAAGAGAAATTTGGGTATTTGGCCAATACCTAAGCCAACTTGATGTATTTTTTTTAGTGTAAATCCAGGTTTAGATGACTACTTTTTCTGATAAGTGGTCCATTCTTCCTTCAGCATTGTTGTCTGTTTAAAGCACATATAGTGTGCATGCGTGTCATCACACTATGAAATGCATCACGATGTGAGACTATAAATACACCAAGAAAAGCATACTAAAATAAAGCACATGGCTCTTTATATAATAATATATTCATTACAGAATAATGGCATAAAATATAACCTCAATTTTATATTATGAACTTTTTATCATGAACGGAATGAATATATACATGTATGAATAATTTCTTTTGAAGTATGTAACGCATCCATGCCTCTGGGTATTCGTAGTTGCATTTCTCAGTCAAGCCAAATCATCAGCAAGCTGCGTTTTCAGATTGCTGTTTGTACCTCTCAGTTCTCTTTGCTGGACTGAGCTGTTCAGGCATTGTTCTCCTGGTTTGAATGAAAGGTGGTGTAAGATGTAGACACAGGAAACCCTCTATTAGATTTCCTAGGATATAATGTCGGAAAGCAGTATATCACAGGATGACCTCTTTATCCAAGGACCCATGGGAGAAATTTCTTTCAGGGCTCCATGCCAGAAAAAACTAAATGTGGAAAATATAAAATTTTAACTGATCATATTTCTTCTCTTTGCTCTGGCTGCAAAAAAAAACTGAAGAGTCAGATTTGTGACCCATCTCCACTAGTGGTAAAGGGATTGCATTTACACTCTTAGCTTTACCCCTGACTTTGATGGAATAATCTATATTTTTTTCACCTGGATTATTGAAATCAATATTTTCATCTTGCCTTTCTTGTGCAATGCATTTTTTAAGTTTCTGTCATCTTCTTTTTATATTTTACACACACACACACACACACACACACACATATGTGTGTGTGTGTGTGTATGTATACAAATACACACATATAATTTTTATCGGTGCATTATAATCTCACATCGTAATGTAGTTTACAGTGAAAGTGACATACATGCACACAGTACCTGGTGGACTTTCCCCTGGATCCCTCCTTACTCCCCCTTTTCCTCATACGAAATATTGAGATTGACACTGGTGTTCTCATCCATGTACAATACCAGTGGAAGTGTTTCCTTCATTAGTTCCTCCTCCTCTTTCCCTCCCCAAGACCACCAGCCTGGCTCCACTGGAATGTCTCCTCCATCATCTAAAGTTCCTGTAATATCCCAATTACTCGCCAGCTTCTACATATGAGAGAAAACACACGCCTTCACTTTCTGTGATTGGCTAATCTCACTTAACATAAAGTTCTCTGCAGATGACATAATTTTGTTTTTTATTGCTGAGTTGCTGCATCTCCATTTTCAAAGGAGGGTGTGGACTCATACTGAACATGCCTAACCCCACGCGAACCTTCAATTTCAGAACTCTCTCATCCACCTAATACCCTATTCTTTCTCTACTGTAATTTGTAGTTTTATAAAGCAGAATTAAACAGAGCAAGGACGTTCTAGAGATCTGTGTCAGAGGTCACCAAGGTATACGACTCAGCATCATTGCTGTTGGACCATGAGTGCCCACAGGCTATAACATAGCCTGTTATTTTCACTGGCTGGTTTCAGGGCTAGAAGAGAGAAGACAAGTCAAAACCCCTGAGTGATTGAATTATTTAATCAAGTCCACTATGAAACTTATAGATTGTTTTCAAGAAATTTTTCCTAGTAAAGTTATTCTCATTACAGAATTTTTAATATGCTAATTATACTGAGAAACTATGACAAATAGAACACAAAAACAGTGTTTTGAAGGGTCTACTCAGTATGACCTAAATTTCTACATCAGTTTTTAAGATTGAGTAGCTTTCAATGAATAGGTTTAGGATTCATAAGGAAAAGATTTGAAAAAAAATATTTGAGCATATATGCATGTAATGGCCCCCTCTGTTTATCTCCTGTTAACCATCTTAGTTTAATCCTTGAATATTTTTGAGCACATTAATTCCCATATTTATAAAATAGAATGGAAATCCTCTATAAAACCTACGATGAATCTAAGAAATTGATAAAATATATTTGATTTTCAAGAATATAAATATATTGTACATATTTTGAGGTTTATTAATTTAAATATTTTTCATCGTAAGGTTATGATGCAAATATGAATGTTTATATGCACATATTTTAGGTGTTATTAATATGAATGTTTTTGCATCATAAGATTTTTTTCACTGTTCCTATCAGTTAACTCCCAACAATACTGAAGAGTTAATTGGTACACATTTATTGAAGTAATTTTCAAATCCTTTCTCTGTTGTGCTAATATTTCAAAAGATGAGTCACAAAGAAGTGAACTAAATAGTTTAATGCAATAGAAACTGCTGAGTGATGATAGAATGCTGAATCAATAGCTATGAAAACACAGGCCAAATATGAGCAAATTTGTAAAATTGCCCTGGAACCAAAAAAAAAAAAAAATACAATTATGTCTATAGTAAAGGGTCTTTAGAGGGTTTGACTAATATTTAACAGTCTTCAAAATGACTACAGGATCTTAGCCTGGTGTGGTAGTACATGCCTGTAATCTCAGTATTTGGGAGGCTGAAACAGGAGGATTGCAGATTTGAGGGTAGCCTCAGGAAGTAGTGAGACTCATCAACCTAGTGATATCCTGCTTCAAAATAAAAATAAAATAGGGCTGGGCATATAGCTCAAAGGTGGAATGCCCCTGGATCTAATACCTAGTACTACACACACACACACACACACACACACACACACACACACAGGTTCATGCCCACACATACACATACACACACACACACACACACACACACACACACACACACATATACACGACTACAGGATCTGTCTCAAGAATGTACCAGTATAGTCTCAGTCTAAAAGATGCATTTATTAACTTTTAAAATCAGCTAAATCTGGTTAACAGACAAGAAAATCAGGAAAAAGCTATATAATAAGTGAATGAAAGAGAATTTACCATTTACATTGAGAAAGGTTTGTGTAAAAGATACTTTCTTAACTACCTTTCCTGTTACTGTAAAAGCAGAGTTAATCTATATCCTTTGCTTTTTACACTCCTTACTTTAAGTAAAAATTTTCCCTTAGTATATTATTTTATTTGAACTTTTTTTTTTGTTCTGAGGATTGAAACCAGGGGCATTCTACCTCTCAGCTACACCCCCCATCTTTATTTTATTTTTTATTTTGAAACAGGGTCTCACTAAGTTTATGAGAGTCTTGCCAATTGTTGAGACTGGCCTTAAATCTGCTATTCCCCTGTCTTAGACACCCAAGCACTAGGGTTATAGGTTTGTGATATCATGACAGTCTATTCAAATGTTTTGACTTAAGCAGAAATGCTTTTTCAATTTTTTGAGGCAATAGAAATTGCCAATAACATGGAACTGTCCTCATGACAAAAATAATTTACAAATTGGTATAAGAAATGACTACATAATGGTTAAAAATAATATAATTTATATTAGTAATTTATATTACTAAAACATCAAGTTTTGAGAGTTGTTACAAGTGAGTTTGTGAAATTCACTGTATGCTTCTAATTTATTTCCTTTTTTAAATGATTCAAGATTTAATCAATATAATATGCAATGTGGAGTTAAAATATAAGGGCAGTTTTTTATTCAAAAAAGAATTTTAAAATGGAAGCTTTTTAGAGACAGCAATTAGTTAATATTTTATACCACATACTAAATTTTACTTCAAATTTCTCATCTTTGTCTGTACATTTTAATGATCTGTAAAGCCATTTAAAAGTATTCACTCCTGGATCCCATTCCCAAAAATACCAGATTAACTAGTTTGGACCATTTCCAGTCATGTGTATATGTGTGTGTGTGTGTGTGTGTGTGTGTGTGTGTGTGTGTGTACATTTTTCTAATTTTCCAGGTGATTTTATAATACAAAAATTTAAGATTTTTTTTTTTTTTGGTGGTATTAGGGTTCCTGGAAACCCTTCTCCCTCTGGGGTACACTCCCAGATTTTTTTGGTACTCTTTTTTAAATTTGGAAAAAGAGTCTCTTAAAGCCAGCAAGGCTGACTTTGAGCCTGTGTGATCCTCCTGTCTCTGCCTCCCAAGCGTGGGGATTACAAGTGTGCGTCATCATGCCCGTCCAGAAAAATTTTAAACACTACATATTCTTATTGGTGATTCTGAGAGTTAAGCCCAAAATCATTTTGCTTCTGAGCTGTATGTCTAGCTCTATTTTATTTCTTTTTATTTTGAAACAGGGTCTCACTAAGTTGTAGAGGGTATCACTAAGTTTCTGAGGCTAGACTTGAACCCACTATCCTCCTGTTTCTACCTCCCAAGTACTGGGGTTATAGGAATGTGCCACCATACCAGGCTATAAACACTGCATTCTTTTATAAACTTTCACATTTTTATTTTTGGCAAATTCAACAAATCTTTTAAATTTTTCTGAAACAAACATAATAGTGAGTCTTTGGGACAGAGGAACACTGAAAATTCAAATGGAGAAAAGACACTGAACATTAAACTATAGATGATTTCCTTCAAGGCCTCTAGAGGGGTTAATAAATAACATCGAAATCTCCTAAATGCTCTTTGTTTTGCTGTCTTCAGGTGGTACAAAACAATCCCTTTTGTTTCTGAGGTAGTGGAAGTGTAAAAACTTTCTGAGGTAGTGAGAGTGGTGGCACAGGCTTGTAATCCCAGTGTTAGGGAGGCTGAGATCAGAGGATCGCGGTTCATGGACAGCCTCAGCTACTTAGTGAGGCCCTCTGCAACTCAGTGAGACCCTGTTTCAATATAAAGAATAAAAAATAGGGTAGGAGGTGTAGCTTGAAGGTGGAATGCCCTGGGTTCCACCCTCAGACCTGCAAAAAACCAAAAACAAACAAACAAAAAACTGGCCATTGAAAGTATATTAATGAGAAAATACCAAAAAGTTCCATCCCGCATCATACCTGGAAAAGAATTATAATATTCTGGATACTAAAAAATGGAACTCTTTTCATACAGAATGAAAAGAGTTCACCAGAATGCCGTGGTCATTCCTGGGGCAGACTGCTTTCAAAATAATTGAATTTAGCTCTGCTGGGGGATAGTGATTCCTGGGGGAAACAGCACGAAGGTAACAGCCTATTCACTGTTTTCTCGGGCAACGTTTTAATACCTCCTGAGAATACTGACATTTAGTATGTCAAAGATAAATGTGCTGGGAAAACCCAAGCATTTCTCTGTGCTATCCCTGGCTTCTCTCTGAAGTGAACACAAAAATAAAGGAGAAAGGGAAGATCAAGGAAGGGAACAGTTCAAATAAGGTTATATCCATACCAGATTTCACTAACAACCTCACTAAAATGCAGGGGAGGGAAGGAAGGGGAGGGGGCGTATATACAGAAAGAAACGCAAAGTGCTGTGTTGGTGGATTGGTATCACTGTGAGTCTCACTATGATGTACAAATACATTGCACCAAAAATAATCGTGTAACAATTTCTCTGGTAATCCCTGCTCCTGAGAAATGGGAGCTCATTTAATTATTAGAGATAGATTGTTTTTCATAATATGCCTAAGATTGTCTCAATTCTAAAACAAGAATGTCAAAATTGAAAACTTTTTCTCTGTGGAAGGAAATTTATATATGCTTCTTTTGGGGATAAAATGATTATAATCCACATGCCCGAGGAAAGACAAGTACCAATGAAAGTATCATCAAAATTTAACAGTATAAAAAACTTGATTGGAAAACTGACTAAAGATATGAATAGAAGGAAATACACAGATGCTAAGTAAAAGCATAAAAATATGTTAAAAATCATAGGAAAATCTAATTTAAATTACAACATTACTCTATACCTACCAGAATGGCTAACATAAAAATCAGTGAGAATTGTAAACGTTGGTAAAGATGCAGAGACCTGAATCACTGATATATTGCTGTGGGAATGTAAAATGGTACAGCTATTCTTGAAAACAAGCTGTTAATGCCTTATAAAACTTTGAAGGCTATTACCATAAAACCTAGAAATTGTACCTCTGGGAATTTTTCCCAGAGAAATGAAAACATGCTCATACAAAAACGTGTACAAGAATGCTTATACTAACTTCATAATAGTCAATAAATAGAATTATTCTGGATATCCTTTAAGAGAATGGTTAAACAAGCTGTGGTACATTGATACTTTGGAATACTACTCAGCAACAAAAAAGCACAAACTATTGATATACGAGATAACTTTATTGACTTTCCCCTGAAATATATGGAAAAAAGTAATCTCCAAAGGTTATATCTTATATGGTTTCATTTATGAAATACTTTGATAGGATAAAATTCTAAAAGCAGAATAACATGTGAAAAAAGGGGGGGATGATAGGAGGTTAAGAAGATGTAGTTATGAAACAGAAACATAAAGGATCATATGGTGCTGGAATTATTCAGTATTTTGATTATGGTGATAGATATAGGAGCCTACATGTGATAAGACATAAATAATTATTATTTTTATTTTTTGTGGCACTGAGGATTGAACTCAGGGGCATTCTACCTTAGAGATACATCGCCAAAGCTAATGTATTTTTTTTTTTTATTATTTTGAAACAGGGTCTTTTAGGTTGATGAGAGACTTACTGCATTGAACCAGTGATCCTCCTTCTCAACCTTCCAAGTACTGGGATTACTGGCATATGCCACCATGCCTAGCTAAATATAAGGCATTAAATAAGCAAACAGACACCAATGATTGTAAGAAAACATAAAATCTATATTGTATAATGGTTAATATCTATGTTGTGATATTGCACTATAGTTTTATGTAATTTTTCCAATTGGTGAAAATCAAAAAAGTACACATTAGCTCTCTCTGTATTATTTATTGTATAACAAAATGAAAGTCTAAAATTACCCAAATAAATGATTTGAGATTTTAGGAATCTTATTATTCAATTTTTAGTTGAGTATTCTGCCTTGTTAATCTGATAATCTTTTTTTTCCTTAAAAATCATTCTTTTGAATTCACCCTACTGTAAGAAGTCACAAAGAACATAGAGAGCTATTAAGCTAAATTTATCAGCTGATTCTTGTTGCTTATCTTATCAAGCTAAGATTTCAGAATCTCCTACATCCTCCCTCATATGAATCATCTCACCTGAAATAGTTCCTAGAATTTGGCAACTAGAAAAAAATCATGTGACTTGTGAAAGTATCACATACTGAATGGATAAAAGACCAGAATCAATATAAGTCCACTCTTGAAGTCTTTTATCTAAAGCCATTTAAAAAAGCCTTAATACCTACAGCTTTATAATTTTCCCACACTATTTTTATAGTTTGACAAGTAAAATAGAACAAAATATTTTTTAAAGTACTGGGTTGTGTCAATCAAATATTTTTAAATTGTAGGTGTAGCTAAAGGTTAAATAAACAACTGCTTTTTTATTGGGCTATATTAAAATATAAGAGAAAACATGAGGTGAAGAAAATATATAGTACACTAGATTCTTAAGATTAAGCCACAAAAGGTAATGCTGATTGACAAGTTCCTTTACATAATGCTTAAGGGATAAATTTCATAATATGAAGACATTTTAAACATAGAAATCGCTTAAAGTAGTAAATTAAAATCTTCTGTCGTATAAATTGCTCTAAGCATTTAATGTATCCAAGACTGAGTAATAAATCTTAATTGAGAATATTTAAGCAATGGATAACTGGAATGTTGATTTGTATTTAACAGAAACAAAGTTATTTATCCCAAAGTGCTGAAGGCTGCAATTATTTAGTCTTTTAGTGACACACACTCATGAAGTGCCAAGTTGAGTGTTGTGAAATGATTATGATACATTTATATTCCAATTATGTCACACATATTGATTTAACAACAAACAAGCAGGGGATCAGTGAATTAAATATGAAAAACAATTCCAGAAGCTAACAAGATTGAGTATATAAGTAGGATTGCCATTTAAAACTCACTTTTAAAAATTCAGAAATAAATAGCCAAGCATGGTGGCACATTCCAGTAACCCCAGTACTTGAGATGCAAGACAGGAAGAATGCAGATAGGAGATCAGACTCAGCAACTTAATAGAACTCTCAGTAAACTTAATGGAACCTGGTTTTATTTTAAAATAAAAAAATAGAAGAACTGGAGTGTATCTCAGTGTTAGAATGCCCCTGTGTTCATTAAATAATCACATTGGTGTTTTTAATTTTTTTTGGTGCATTGTAGCCATACATCGTAATGGAGTCCAAGATGGTAGATGAGTGATGCACACATCAGTCATTTAGCCCTTCCCCAGTTTCCACCCCATTCCCTCTCCCCCTTCCTTCTCATGTTTACCTTAGTGATTGACTTTGATATATTTGTGAATGTACATTAGGGAATTTCTCTTTTCTACCCTCCCATCACTCCCAGTTAGGCTTCCTTATTTCCTCATCTATGGTTTCTCCACTTTCGTCTAGAGTTCCTCCTATGACCCTTTTACTTCCTAACTTCTGCATATTAGGGAAAACATCTGATTTCATACTTTTTTGTGACTAGCTAATCTCATTTCTAATTACTTTCAACAGGCAAATAACATAAGTAAGTAATGATGATAAACATCTGTATGCATATAAGCATTTCTTTTTATGATGACCATGTCTAACTGCAAAAGCAGATTGGAAATTTTTTCACACACTCATGCACCCTTAGCGTGGTTCTGAAAGGATCTCATAAGTTGGGAATACCATGGCATGAATTCTTCTGCAAATGTTTTCTTGTGATAGTTAACCTTGATGGCACACTACATAGCAGTTTACATTTATATGAAAAGTCAAAAGCATATTTTGGCCAGTTATTTGTATCACAGAATGAAATGGTCCACAGAGATAGAGAAAACAATAAAAAATAAACATTAAAATAGAAAACACAATCTGAAATACATCAGAATTTTGTCTGGGTTAGTAGCTAAAATAAGTTATCAATGCATTTTAAGAAAATGGTTCAGGTATGAACTATGAGAATATTATACTTTAAAAATAGTAGCTGGATAAGATGGTGCATTCTTGTAATCCCAGCTATGTGAAAGAGGAGGCCATGAGGATTGTGGGTTTGAGGATTGTCTCAGGATTATAAAGAAAAATTAAAAGGGCTAGGGATGTAGTTCAGTGCTAGATTACTTGCAAGAAGGAAGGAAAGAAAGAAGGAAAGAAAGAAAGAAAGAAAGAAAGAAAGAAAGAAAGAAAGAAAGAAAGAAAGAAAGGAAGGAAGGAAGGAAGGAAGGAAGGAAGGAAGAAGGAAAGAAAGATTGATGAAAGGAAAGAAAGAAAGAACAACTATGAGCGCGCACGTGTGTGTGTGTGTGTGTGTGTGTGTGTGTGTGTAGGTTGGGTTTGAATCAAGGGAAATTCTATTTCTGAGCTACACCCTATCCTTTTTTTATTTTTTGTTTGAAACAAGGTCTTGCTAGGTTGGTGAGAATCTCACTATGATGCTGAGGCTGTCTTCAAACCTGCAATCCTCATTTCAGCCTCACAATAAAAAATGTTTTTGATCTATGTTAATCACTGCAAAGACCGATGGGATGTGTTTTTAAAATATCACTAATAGAATTGGCATGAATGAAGCTGGGTGTGGTGGTGCATGCTTGTAATCCCCGCGCTTGGGAGGCAGAGACAGGAGGATCACCCAGGTTGGAAGCCAGCCGCGCTGGCTTAAGAGACCCTGTTTCCATATTAAAATAAAAAAGTATAAAAATAGGTCTGGGAGTGTAGCCCTTGGGAGTGTAGCTGGAGGTAGAAGGGCTTCCAGGAACCCCAATACCACCAAGAATTGGCATGAATGAGAGATTATTATAAAAATAGATTTTGTCTGTATCTGCTATGCTAAGATCTGCTTTGTCAATATGAAAATAACTTGACCAATCCTATTATTTCTTGCTTGCCTCTTTTTTAATAGGAGAAAAATCTCTAATTAAGATGTTAATAAAGAGCCAAATCACTTCAAAGTTAACCACTGGAAGGAATAAATCAGCAAAAGAAATAAGTGAAGAGCCAGTTTGAAAACAAAATAATTCTAGCTTTTTCTCCCCAGATATTTCTCACTCTTTCTCTTTCTTTCTCTCTTTCTTTCTTTCTTTCTTTCTTTCTTTCTTTCTTTCTTCCTTCCTTTCTTCCTTTCTTCCTTTCTTCCTTCCCTTTATTTCCTTTTGCTCTTTCTTTCTTTCTTTTTCCTCTCTCTCTCCCTTCTCTCTCTCTCTCCTCTCTCTCTCTACTTTATTTTTCATGTGCGATACTAGGGATTGAATCCAGAAACTTTTTACCTCTAAGACACATACTCGAACCTATTTCATTATTTTATTTTGAAACAGGGTTTCATTAGGTTGATGAGCCTGGCTGCTAACCTGTGATCCTCCCATGTCAGCCTCCCAAGTATTGGCATCAAAGTCATGTGTCACCACACCCAGTTTATATTTGTTTATAAGTAACCAAGTTAACATAATTTCCATACTTTGGGGAAATGATGTCATAAATATAAACCTTACAGAGCTTTGCTTCCTGTTCATCAGATACATGCAATGGAATGCAACATGAATCCAAACCCAGGTTACCAATAATGCATTTACATAAATGGTACTGGTTCTAAACACTACACATCCACCAAGTACTCTTAATTGATATACATAAATAAATTTATGCATTTATTGATATACATAAATAAATTCATTTATTACCCTTCTGATAGAGGGTAATAAATAGTGTTTCACTGAAGAAATACTAAAGATCTACCAATGGTAAGGTAGATCTTTTGATCTGAGACATAAATTGAGGACACAGTAATAAATTAGTTTCTAAGTTTCTTCTCTAGTCGAGGAGGCAGTTACTAACAAAATATTTAGCAAACAAATGAAAAATTAAAATACTGATCTGAGCTAATAAGTTAAAGTCATAGTGTTAAACAGAGCTATTTTATACATTAGTCTTGTTAGGAATGTTAAAGAAGACTCCTTGAAAACAATAACTCTTGGCATATTAGACAGAGAAAAATGAACTAAATTCAAAAGAGATGGGAGGAAGTTTTTGGAAAGAAATAACTTGTGAAGATAGAATATAATGAGAAGGAACCTGATACTTAAAGAGAAGTTTGAAGAAGGGAAACAAAGCTAGAGTGGAAATTCTTGTCCACATTGCTGTGACTTTTTAACTATCAACTTCCTGAGCAAAGAGATTAGGACCTTTTTTTCCCTTGTCTCCCAGTTACCAACCTGTTGTAGGAGCATACTTTGCTTTCTTCTTCTTCAAGATCCCCACATACAAAGAAACCAACATGTAGATACTATATGCCTCTTATTTTTTTTCTAAGATATAAAATTTCAGCCGGGCATGATAGTATATGCCTGTAATCCCAGTACTTATGAGGTTGAAACAGGAGCATCATAGGTTTGAGGCCTCCCTTAGCAACTTAGGCCCTTAGCAACTTGGGTAAGACTCTGTTTCACAATGAAAAATAAAAGAAATGGCTCTAGGTATATCTCAGAGGTAGAATTCCTCCGGGTTTAATATCAAGTAAGATACACATACAAACAAAACAAAACAAAACAAAAAACTGCATTATAAATATCATAGTCTTCTTCATTTCATTTACAATACTTAGCAAAGTACTTAAAAATGGAACCTACTACTTGGCAAAGTACTTAAAAATAGAAGCTACATTATACATGACTTCATAATTAAATAAAATAATTTTATGGAGTTTTAGTTTCCCTTTCTTTTATTTCCTTTTCTAATATTTTTTATTGGTGGACTGTAGTCATACATCTTAATGGAGTACAAGCTGGTAGAGGAATGCATGCCCACATCACTCATTAAGTCCTTCCTCAGTTCCCACCCCATTCCCTCCCCCTCCCTCCTTCTCATGTTTGGCTTATTGATTGGCTTTGATATGTTTGTGAATGTACATCATGTACATTGCAGGGAATTTGTTTTCTTTTCATAAATACCAGTATGTGGCTATTTCTATTTCTATGTATACATGGCTACAAAGTACATTTTTGTCCCTTTACTTTGTCTATATAATTTTTATTTGGATTTTAGATAAACATGTATAGAAATCTATGTTTATGCGCGCGCACGCGCGCGTGCGCGCACACACACACACACACTTGCAAGTATAGCAATTTAGAATGAGAGATGATAGATGGATGGATGAGTGAATAAGATTCCCCTATCTTTCCCTGCTGACTACTGTAGATATGTATTTATTTACATATTCATTTATTTATTGGTGCACTATAGTCTCACAACATAATGTGGATCATGTTGACAATGGCATATATTCACACAGTACTTGGTGCCCTCCTCCCCACTTCCCCCTTTTCCCTCCCTTCCAATACTGAGTATACAGGTTAGTTATGTTATATTCACATGTATATACATATTCAAATATAACTTTTCCATTAAGTAACCTCAGCCTTCTTGCTCCCCTACCCCTCCTTTCCGGCTTTCTGAGGTTTCCCCTCCATTATCTGGAGTCCCCTTGGTATCCCTAATACTCCCTAGCTTGAGCATATTAGATAAAACATATGTCCCTTTGCCGCCTCTTCCTCAGCATCTGCGTGTGATTCCCACGCAAGAAATTGACTAAGCTTAAGGAAAGCAGAGCCCTGAGGGAAAGTGTTGTCTC
Source organism: Muscardinus avellanarius (assembly GCF_963383645.1). Classification (NCBI taxonomy): domain Eukaryota; kingdom Metazoa; phylum Chordata; class Mammalia; order Rodentia; family Gliridae; genus Muscardinus; species Muscardinus avellanarius. The sequence continues at coordinate 94,312,031 of NC_137787.1, read as the reverse complement.
TGGCCAAAGTACTCCCTCACTCTTAGATATTCTTTCAGAACTATTATTCTTTTTTTTTTTTTTTTTTTTTTTTTGCAGGTCTGGGGGTGGAACCCAGGGGCATTCAACTTCCGAGCTAAACCCCCTGCCCTATTTTTTATTCTTTATTTTGAAATAGGGTCTCACTGAGTTGCAGAGAGCCTCACTAAGTAGCTGAGGTTGTCTGTGAACCGCGATCCTCCGGTCTCAGCCTCCCGAATGCTGGGATTACAAGCGTGCGCCACCACGCCCGGTTTCTTTTGGTAATGATTCTTTTAACTTTCCACACGAATTGCTCTGGTGATGTAAGATCAGGACTGTGAGAGAAACTGAGTCCATGAAAAATAAATTTTTTAGTAATTTGTCTAAGCCTCTAAACACCCTCAGCTTTGCTCAAATGGTAATAAAATCTAGTCAGAATTCAGATGCTGTGGAAGCATTCAAGCTACAGCAATTACAAACGCAGAATTACTCTCTATTCTGACCTTCATTCTAATCATTAACCTATAGTAAAAGCCTTAAGAGTCAGCTGAAACCATTAGCCCTAAAAACTTGCAAGGGAGGCAACCGGTGCCTCTGTTTACCCCCTCTCCTTGTGATCCGGCCTAGATACAGAGAAGATAAACTTTGTATGTGACATCAAAGCAGCCTAGTTGATGAGCAGCTAATACTGCCCAATACAATAGAGCCAAAGGCTAGGAAGATTCTTGACCTTTACACCAAGTATGTGCGCTGCCCGAGACAGGGAGGCAGGTGCCACACGGTTAAGAAATGAATATGTCAGAACAAAAGACAGATATAATAAATGTGTACATGTGAAAGAAAGGAAATATGGTGAGAATAAGAAAGCATTTTTGTATGAAGAAGAGCTTATCCTAAGATTGTCCCAAATGGGAAAGAGAGAATCAGGGTAATCAGAAAATAAAAGAAAGTTGCAGAGGGTTTGTGATAGGAAAATGGATTATTAAAAGAGGAATAGGCTTCTAATAAGCCTATCATTTGAAGAAAGTGCTCAGCAGCTAGAAAAGTACATCTGACAACTAAATCTAAAAACTTCATGTTACTTTTTGGTGTTTATCTGCTAAACTGTGTTGTGAGCTTCTTTAAGCTTTCAGACTTTAGATGGCAATGTGGATGAAACCTGGGAGACCTCCATCGCATCCCCTTGGATCGCCATATCTCCCCATGCCTGCCATATGGACTAAGCCCTAGAAATGGAAAGTTCTGAAAAGAGTTAAAGGAGATTCCATGAGAGGCCGTATTCTCCAAGCCCTGGGCGTGCCTGTGCCTTCTGGAATTTGCCCTTTGGAGCCACCTGTCTGCAAGGGCAGGGGGCTCTAGGACAGGGGGCTGGATTTGGTCACAAGATCCGGAGCTAATCTTGAATGCCAAACTAGTGTCTTTTTACTTTGTTTAGATGTCCTTCACTATTGTTTTGTGGTAAATACACTTCTCTTCTTCTTTTTTTTTTTTTTTTTACTATTAATCTCATTGGTGAAGGATATAAATTTTCTGGGTTCTTGTAATAAAGTGTCAATTTTACTAGAGGCATTTGTCCATGTCAGATTCTTTCCCGGAGAGGAATCTCCACTTTCAGTGCCGTGAATAGGAACTTAAAGGAGTTTATTTCATAAAAAGGGAAAAAAATCGCTGCAGATAAGTGGCTGCAGAACTGCAACCGAAACCTTTGCCCATCTTTCTGAGAAACCCAGTCTCGAGCGGACTCAGTGCCAGATTTATTGTGCCCAGCTGGGCCAGTCTGCTGCATCCCTTCTCTTTCTGTGCTCGACTAATCTCACTTAACCTAATGTTCTCCAGGTTTTTCCCTCTTTTTGCAAATGACATGATTCTGTTCTTCTTTATGGCTGAGTAGTATTCTATTGTATGTATTTCCCATAATTTTGCAATCCATTCATCTGTTGTTAGAGACCTAGTTGGTTCCATATTTTGGCTATTGGGAATTGTGCTGCTATGAACATGGGTATGCATGTGTTACTGTAGTTCTCTGATTTCAACCCCTTTGGAAATATACCCAGGAGTGGAATAGTTAGATCATATGGTGGATCCATTTCCAGTGTTCTAAGGAATCTCCACACTGATCTCCATAGCGGCTGAACTAGTTTGCACTCCCACCAAGAGTGTAACTAAGTTCCTTTGTCCCCACATTCTCACCAGCATTTGTTGTTATTTGATTTATTTATGTTTGCCACTCTGATTGGGGTTAGAAATATAAAAAAGCTCACACAACTCTACACCAGCAAGACAAACAACCTGATTAAGAAATAGGCAACTAGCTGGGCATGGTGACTCATGCTTGTAATCCCAGCATTCAGGAGGCTGAGACAGGAGGACTGCAGTTTGCAGACAGCCTCAGCTACTTAGTGAGGCCCTTTGCAACTCAGTGAGACCCTGTTTAAAAATAAAGACTAAAAAATCGGAATGTGGCTCAGACAGTATAGCTCAGAGGTAGAATGCCCCTGGGTTTCATACCCAGTACAAAAAAAGAAAAAAGAAAAAGGCAACTGAATTGAATAGACACTTCATAAAAGAAGAGATACAAATGGCCAATGGATCCATAAAAAATTGTTCAACATCATTAGTCACTAGGGAGATGTTGATAATTTTTTAAATAATTTTTATAGCAGGTAAAGCTTCTGTGAGCACAAATGTTCCTATTACTCTGAGCTTTATTATGATTTGTGATTACATATAACAAAAGAAATATATATTTTAAAAGACAGCAGATGAAATAACATAGTAACATAAAAATTCCTTTGTGAACCATATTTTAATAAATTTTAAAATGTGTTAAAACAAATTATCCATGAAACGAAGGATTCATTTATAAATGAGAAAAAAAAAAACTAGCTTATCATCTGCCTTAACATGGTTCTTCTATTCCACTGTATTCAATGATATAACTTCACAGTCAGTTCTAAGAAATACTTGTACAAGAGAAAGGTTGTAGATATTATTGTTCATTTTAGGAACTTCCTGAAAGATTAATCATCTTTTTAGAAAATAAAGAATCAAATGACAGATTGTACTGCAGGGCTTATCGAGTTACTTCTCAAAATCTTTTTGCTATATGCACCAAATTGTTACCTGTTAACCTTACACAACCCCAAGAAACCCTCCAACTGAAGGGCCTGCCTTAAACCAAACATCAAAATCTCAAATACTGTATCTCCTGAGACTCCAGTAAGACTAAGTTAACTTATTGTTTTTTCAGATGGACATGATGGTGCATATATATATATATATATATATATATATATATATATATATATATATATATATATATATATTACTGTTTTGTATTTTTTGAATTTATACAAATAGTATCATACTGTAAGTATGTAAGTATGATTCTGCTATGTACTTTTCTCAATGCTTTTGAGATGTGTCTATATCACATTTTAGCAATGATGCATTTATTCATTCATTCCTTTTTGGGGAAGATTTATCCTCTCTCCAATGTTCTATACTATGTCAAACAATGGTTTAGTTAACTCCCTTATACTTTGATCATATACAAGAATTCTCTACAATTTGTAAGTAAGTATGAAATTACTGGAACAAGAGATACTACCTATGAGATATATATTCTCATATAATTCTAAAATTTATATACTAATATTTCCATTTTATAAGTGATAAAGCTGAGACCAAGAAAATGTAGGAAACTTGTTAAAGTCACAGAATCAGCAATTATCTAAGCAGAGATTCAACCAAGTCCTTTAGGTCAACAAACAACTTTTCCTTGCCCATGTTGTTACTCAAACACAGCATAAGGAATGTTTTACATGAATGTAAATGTTACTAGAAGATGTCCTTTGTCTCTGGGTTCCTGAAGTTCTATTTTCTGTTATATATAGACCTTGAACAATTTAACTGACTTACTTTTTATTGGCAGTTGAGGATGGTGACTGATATTAGAGAAGATGTTAATAACCCACCAACACATAGCTGGTAAAAACAGGCAGTAGGAAACCTCATCTGCTCACTATCTTCCTTTGTAGATTTAAAATGAAAACTTTTATGGCAGACAGATGTGGGAATTTTTCACAATACGTTCAGATTTTGTTGTATTATGAAAATATTATTATTATTTTCCATAATATTATTGTTTTCCATAATATACTCAGCCATTAGTAACATTTGAAAAGGACCATTTATTTTGATTCAAGAGGATTTTAATTGTATTAGTAAAATTTAGTACATGTAATAAGTATTATTTTCCATAATACATCCTGATTCTGCTCACTATCTTCCTTTGTAGATTTAAGATAAAAACTTTTGTGGCAGACAGATATGGGAATTTTCCACAATACATCCAGATTTGGAAAACATAAAAAGGTAAAATAATCAGTTGCATTTACATATGGATGATATGGGCTCATTCTGCAGTAAGGAAACAACTGAGCTTAGTACCTGGTTAATATGACAACTTTGCTCAAGTAGGAAGTTACTGAAAGGCAAATGTCTGCTTGTGAACCACAGTAAGGGCAGAGTGAGGATCTGGTGGCCTTTGGCACTGGGGCTCTATTGGAAAGATCTGAAAATAAAACCCAGGTACCTCAATTTTTTTAATCTCTTAAGCAGTAAGACACTATAGTCAGATGATGAGTTTCAGGGGGATAGAGGCATTTGCACACACAGTACTCATCTTGTCTTCTCCAGTTCCCACTCTATTCTCTCTCTCTCTCTCTCTCTCTCTCTCTCTCTCTCTCTCTCTCTCTCTCTCTCTCTCTCTCTCACCTTCCCATGCTCAACATAGTGATTGTCTTTGATAAGTTTTTGTATGTATATCATATCCACTGAAGTATTTTCCTCTTCAAGTCATTTATATATTTATTTAAAATTGGCATTAAAGCTGGGCATGGGGGCTCACACTTGTAATCCCCGAGCTTGGGAGGCAGAGACAGGAGGATCATGCAGGTTTGAAGCCAGCCGTGCTGGCTTAAGAGACCCTGTTTCCAAATAAAAATATATATTTTTTTAAAAATAGGTCTGGGAGTGTAGCCTGGAGGTAGAAGGGCTTCCAGGAAAGCCAGTACCACCAAAAAAAAAAAAAAAATGGCATTGGTTCACAACACCTAAAGCAGCAGCTAGAAAGTATAAATGGTAACATTAATATCTCTCTTATAAACATTTTTAAAAAAAGTTAGCTGTTACCATTTTTCATTATGCAGACTAAGCCTTCCCTGACCAAGCCTAAAATAACAATGGAGGAGAACACTGCTGATCAGGACCACCTGCTTTGGTAGCTGTGTGTATTCTCCATCTATGCAAAATCCTTGAACTCATTCTGCTTCTGTAAAATCTCAAAGACCAGCTGAGGACACGAGTGCCCTTGTCTTCTCTATGTACTTACACATGCTTTTTTTTTTTAAATTAATCTATGAGATTTTTCCCTTTAATGTATTTTGACTCAAAAATGTATATTTAATATTAAGAGAGATAAAGTTTTCCCCATTATAAAAACAAGCATATAATTTAATATTTTAGCATAATCCATAGCTACAAAATTACAAAGTAAAAAACTTATTAGCTCATATTGTTTCTATCAGACTTTTTAGTATTACATATTTTGAACAACCCGAGGCAAGAACCAACAGAAATATTTTAGTCTGAATCAAGTCCTTTGTACGGTCCTAATCTTGTAGAGCTCCTTGTTTTCTTTGTTCTATCATCTCTACACATAAGTATTAGCATTTCAATCTGCCTTTAATTTATAACACCATCCTGAATCTCAATTGTGTACAATTCTTAGAACAAACAGTCCAAAAAAAAGAGCTGTTAGCAGTATCATTGTATTCCAAAGATTAGTTTTACAGCCTACATGAAAATAGCTATTGATTCCAAGTCATATTGATGCTATAAACTTATTGAATCATCACTATTAAAATGATATAGTGCAAGTTAGTATATTTCTACATTTGTACAAGTAAGAAAAAATACTGAAAAGCTTCATTATATTTTGGTTATTTTTTCAGATTAAAATATACTTTATTCATTACAAAGCAAAATTATCATTTTGTTGCATATTTCATCATATATGCATTTAATGTACTATCAAAACTCAAGTTATTGAATTTTTGAAAAGGTAATCTGAAGTGACAAGTATGTGGGGTGATAAGTTTTGCCTCTTTAAGGTCATAGATGAGCAAATAAGGTGATCTAATTGAGGGGAATGGGAGGGGGAAAGAGGAAAACTCCCTAATGCACATGATGTACATAGTATAGGTATAGGTATAGTATAGGTATAATATATAAGTATGTAATATATCATCTTCAAAATAATTTTGTATTTAAGATCTACACATTTATAGTCAGCTAATTTTTGATAAAAGTGACAAAAATATATATATTAAATACAGGCTTTTCAACAAATAGTGTTGAGAAAACTGGAAAGCCAAATGTAGAATAATAATTAGGCCCTTATCTATTACTTTCCCAAAAGTCAACTCAAAATGTATCAAAGGTAATACCAGCATTAGGGAGGTGGAGATCAGAGGATCTTGGTTGGAGGACAGCCTCAGCTACTTAGTGAGGCCCTTAGTAACTTAGTGACAGCCTGTTTCAAAAATAAAAATATTAAAAAATAGGGTTGAGGATGAAGCTCAGAGGTAGAATGCCTCAGTACGATGAAAAATAAATAAATAAATAAATAAATAAATAAAGCATCAAAGGTCTAGAAATTAGACCAGAAACTTTGCAAAAACTAGAAAAAAATATCAGTCAACTCTCCAATCTACTGGAATGGGCAGAAACTTCTTTAATAAGACTCCTGAAGCCCAGTAAATAAAATAGCATCAACTTAAATAAATGAAAATCAATAGATGATATGATATTATTTTTAAAAGCCCTTGCACAGCAAATGAGACAGCCAAGAGCATGAATAGCCTACAGAAGGGGAGAAAACATTTGCCTCTGATCCAGACCTAGTACCTCGACTATATAGAGAACTAAACAAAAAGAAAATAAAGAAAATAAAACACATACATATACACAAAAAATCTTTAAAAACTTAGCAATTGAACTGCATAGATATTTCTCAAATAAAGATAAAGTAATGGCCAAAAATATGTGGAAAATATACATCACTGGGAATTTTGGAAATGTAAACCAAAACTACACTGAGAGTCTCACTCTAGTTAGAATGACAGTCATTAAGAATACAAGCAATAACACATCTGGGCATGGTGGAATACCCTTGCAATTCCAGCATCCGGGAGGCAGAGACCAGAGGACCACAATTGGCTGAAGACCTCGGCTACTTAGTGAGGCCTTTTCAGCTCAGTGAGACTTTGTTTCAAAAAATAAAAGAGCTGGGCATGGTGGCACACACTTGTAATCCCAGCGTTTGGGAGGCTGAGACTAGAGGATCTCGGTTCACGGACAGCCTCAGCTACATAGTGAGGCCCTCTGCAACTCAGTGAGACCTGGTTTCAAAATAAAGAAAAAAATAGGGCAGGGGGTGTAGCTCAGAGGTCGAATGCCCCCAGGATCCATCCCCAGACCTGCAAAAATAAATAAATAAATAAATAAATAAATAAATAAATAAATAAATAAACTAAAAAGTAGGGCTGGTGTTGTAGCTCAGAGGTAGAATGTCTCTGGGCTCCATCCTCAGTACCACAAAAAAAATAAATAAATAAAAAATAAAAAGAATACAAGCAGTAATAAATTCAGGTAAGGATATGAGGAAAGAGAAACACTTATGCATTGTTGGTAGAATTGTAAATCAGTATAATCACTATGAAAATCAGTATGGTGTTTCTTCTAAAAACTACAAATGGAACTAACATATGACCCAGCTATAGCACTCCTTGGTATATTTCTAAAAGAATTAACATTAGAATAGTATAGTGATACATGCATGCACATGTTTATAGCAGCACAATTCACAATAGACAAATTATTGAACCAATCTAAGTGCCCACAGATGAATGGATATAGAAAATGTAATGTATACACAAAACATAATTTTATTCAGCTCTAAAGAACAAAATTACATAATTTTCAGGAAAATAGATGGAACTAAAGAAAATTATGCCAAGATTAGCCAGTCTCAGAAAGTCAAAGGTCATATATTTTCTTTCATATGTAAAAGCTAGAAAGAAAATGAAAGAAAAATAACTTTATGATAATAATAAGAAAGACCAGTAGAATGGTTAAGGGGATCAGGGGAGGTAGAATAGAAAGAGAAAAGGAGGCTTAAGGAAGGAAACAGACAAAAAACTACTGTGTTTATATATGAAGGTACCATTACCAACCTGCCTATCATGTATAGGAAGGAAGAGGGATAAGTAGGATGGAGTTAGGAGGTAAACATATCAAAAGGTGTTGTGTGGATATATGAATGTATCAACTTGAATATCACTAAGCTATATAATTATATTATAATAATAATATTCTAAAATACATAGAAGACATTTATCTTCCAGAACAAGATTTTCAAAGATTTTTATAGGAATAAGTAAAGATATAACACAGTAACATTATGTTATATCTGATAATTTGCAACAGTTGGCAAAGGTAGCCTAACAAATTAAACATACTGTAGAGTGAATAAAAATATCAGAAAACAAAATTTTTTAATTTTGTAAATGATGACACAAAATGGTATACTGAATGGTAGTATCATATAAGATATTCAGCAATGAAAAAAAGATTATTTATGTTAATTTTCTAACACCTCTGTACCCAGGATGACACTAAAATTGTCATACCACATAGACTCTCTTTCTATCCAGGTAAAAAGTGTTTCTCCCCTACCTCTCAAGGAGTTAAGAAAATCTGTGACAAATTGGTACAGTGGTTATTTTACGCTGAAATCAGTTGAGGAATTGTACCTTCAGAAAGAGCCATTTGATCTGAGTTTTTCTAATGAAGTAGGCCAGAAAGATTCTTTGGGAAGGAATGTTCTTTACGTATCAAGGCTCAAAAACCACTTTGGTCACTGGAGACTGGTAACTGGGGCAGCAGTGAACCTGAACAAGCAAACTCTGAAGTAACCCTTGTTTTCCATTAGCTTCTCTATCCATTCCCAATGTATCTCTTAGTAGCATCCCTAGAATTTACTACCCTAGTTCAGTTATCATTTATTCTCTTATTTCTTCACAAATTTATTGTTTCTTATCGTGTGTGTGTGTGTGTGTGTGTGCATGCATGCGTGCATGCGTGTGTGTGTGTGTGTGTGTGTGTGTGTGTGTGTGATACTTTTGTAATTTATTGGGACTTCACTTTCTTGTAAAGATATCTATGTGCCATGTACCTGTACATTTTTTTAAATATAATTATTCTTGTCAATCATCTCCTGTATTAATTGGGCTACTAGACCCAGTCAAAGAGCCCGTATTAGAACCAAGACATGTAGAAGATTTTTATTTCCTCTACATTTCAGTGAATCAAATGTAATTGGTCAACTCCTGATTTATATTAAAGATCTGTAATGTTCTTTTGGGTTCTTGATCAAATACACACTGTACAAGTATAGGTTTTTTTATACTAAAAACCAGTGATTAGGTATTAAAAAATAATTCTTACCAACTGGTTCCTTTTGATTCTGAAACAGAATCTTGCTATTACTTCCATCCATATTTGCCATGTTAATTGTGTTTCCATCTGTCCAGTATAGTTTCCTTAATTAAAAAGAGAAAATTTTTAAAGTATTAGATGTATTAAATATGGATTTAAATATATTAGATATAGATCTACTTGTTAAGTAAACACATATACTAAGCAAAGTAAACCTCATAATCCATTCCTGGCTTAGAATTACTTCTTTTCAGAAAGGTTCAAATTCTTGAGCCACTTGCCAGGTAATAGCCTACATATCTGCCTGGAAAGAAAATATCATGTTTGGTTTTGACTGTCATTGAAAGAGAATTATCTCATTCTCTTTTTCTCCTATATTCAAAACTGAATGCTTAACTATGACTATAGTAAATTATTTTCATTTGAATATTTCATCAAGATTGAATTTTCCAGGTTGTGAAAAAACCAGAGTAGATGAGAACAAATTCATTTCAACCATTCCTTTAGAAAGCATTGGAGAGAAAGAGAAAATCTCTTTGCGCCTCATACAGCTCCCTCAAGGGCCCATGATGGCTCAAAAGAAGATTGGAGAATCTGATTTATTAATCAACCACGACAGAAACAACATGCAATAATGATGTTATTAACTGGTAATCAAAATGAAATAGAGAGCTTTGCCTTATATCTCATTTTATTCTAAACTATTAGTCTTTAAATTAATAAGAATTTACACTATGTGTGTATAAATGATGTGTACATGAGTGAAAATACCAATGCCAATCTCAATATCACATGTGGATAAGCAGGAGGGGCGGGGAGGGAGCCGAGATGGAGGACTCCCCAATTGCAGTGTGTCTGTATTGCCTCAATAAAATCATTTAAAAATTTTAAAAATACAGATAAAAATTTCTAACCAGGGATATATTTTACAATTCCCATATGCACAATTGCTCTTTTGACTCTATAGCTGACATAAGTGTCTTCTGAATTAAACAATGCTTTTAGATAAAATCAGAGCAAAAGTGTGAAATTTTGGAAAAAAAACTTAAAAAATAATCATACTTTACCCCCTGACTGGGTGAGCGGCAAGACACTGTGGCTTATCGATTCCATGGATAATTGAGGTTTTCAAAGAGCCATCGAGTCGTGCTACATTAATTTGTGTTTCATCAAACTCTGAGCTAATCCAGTATAAATTACGTGAGACCCAATCCACTGCCAGCCCTCTGATACTCTGAATATCTGTAAAACAGAAGAAAGAAAATTAAAAGTGAATGAAGTTTCTCATTCTCTTGGCTCTTCAAGTAAGTTATTTTCTGTCTAAGGGAAAATTTAATTTACACTTAATTTGTTAGCTAAAATTGTACAAGATTGTAATCGCATTCCCTTATCAGCCTTTCTTAAAGCATGAATAATCATTAATGTCTTTTTGTTGAGGCATTTGAAAACCTGAAGCAACAATTAGCATTGAAATTACACTAACAGTCAATGATTCACTAATAAATACTTAGCACACAAGGCAGAAGTATCATGGGCCAAGGTGACCAAAATTTAAATTAAGTAAGAGCTTCTCCGGTTGGTAGCACATTGTTGAGTTGGGAGAAAGTCTCTGTGTGCCATCAACAAATGGGTTGTATTATATTTCAAATGCTAAATGCTGCAATGAAATTAGACAATTTGACTTTGCCAAAAATCATCAGTGCTGAACATCTTTTAAAATTTAAAATTAACAAGAATTTTATGAGCTACGAGAGAAGAAACTAAACTCCCATTAACATTCCTTTAATGTGGATTCATCAGAAATGACTGAATCTATATAAATATTGTAGCTGCTATGCCTTGATTATTAAATTAGATATCATTGAACATGTGCCTCAATATAAATATAGCTTAAATATAGCTGTACATGCCAGGTGCAGTGGCACATATCTATAACCCCACTACTTGGGAAGGTGAGACAGGATTGCAGGTTTGAGGTCAGCCTCAGCAACGTAGTGAGACCATTAGAAAGGAAGCAAGACCCTCTTTCAAAATTAAAAAAAATAATTTAAGTTGGGGGTATAGTGCGGAAGTAGAATGCCCCTGTGCTCAATCCCAAGTGTTTCAAATGATGGATAAAAATATATTGAAAATATTAATCCTCAATCTATGGCAAATGCTCTCCTCTGGTTTTATTTTATTTTAAAGTCTTAATACTTTTTAGCATTCTATACTTGTAGAGTTCTTTACACTACTGTTTCTCAAATTTACAAGACATCCCGATACATAAAGGTTGTGATTCAGAGTTGTGGAGAGGGGTTCGCCTCTTCTTCAGTGCCAGCTAGATCCGAGGTAAAGTTGTTGCTTAGGGGTAGGGATTCCAGTCAAAGCCACTGCACAGTTGCTGCTCAGCTCCAGGGAAACTACTCTATTTTCCATCTCTACTCTTCTCAAAGAAACTAGAAAACTAGATATGTCTTATGTGAAACTGAAAAGTTGAGATTTGTAAAATTGGCCAACTATTTTAAAATTTAAGACATCAAAACATGAAATGGAGTCCCAGCAATTCTAGCACAGCCCTGCAGTGTTAGGACGCCACCAAACTGTTCAGATAATCAAATCTCAACTAAGTCTACATGTCAGATTAAATTATTTTTATGATTTCTATATATAACTTCTAATCACAGTGCCCTCAGAAAACATTCCCCATGTTTCCAGTTGTCAAATAAACTACCCTTTCACTTTGCAAGGTTTATTATTAATTTACTGCCAACGTGGTACTTTTTTTTGTGTGTGTGTGGTACCAGGGATGGAACCTAGGGGCATTCTACCTCCAAGCTGCACCCCCAACCATATTTTTTAGTCCTTTTATTTTTGAAACAGGGTCTCACTGAGTTGCGAAGGGCCTCAATGAGTAGCTGAGGCTGTCCATGAACCACAATCCTCTGGTCTCTGACTCCTGAATGCTGGATTATAAGCATGAGCCACCACGCCTGGCAACATAGTATTTTTTTAATGTTAACTTCCTTCATACCCTAACTTTACACTTCAATTTTTAATTCATTTTATCTTTAGTTGTTCTCATCTAGTTTCATTTTTTGTCAAAAATAATTCACTACTTCTTTAAACTTGCCATGGTTTACACTTATTTAGCTCACTCAGAATCTATTTGCTTATTTCTCCTATGTCCCCTGAAATCTATGCATAGCTAGGTAGCACTAAAATGACAAGAAAATTTATGTTCCAGGTTTGATACTTATTTTTTATTTTTGATAAAATTACATCAATTTTTCAGCTTCTTTTCTCTTGTATAAAATGGAGCAAATTATACATAATGCCTGGGATTACTGTGAATATTAGATGATTAATGTTTATGTAGCTCAATGCAAGGCATAGAATAATTTACCAATCCAAGCACTTAATATATTATACTTTTTGTTTCATTTGCTTAGTATTGCTAAAATTAAAACTAATAAAGTAAGTTTTTATTTCCACTAAA